>NW_011888811.1:2213716-2232858 GCF_000151845.1 Pteropus vampyrus
AACTCTAGAAGGAACTGATAGAGATATCAAAGAAAAGAAGAGGGCTTTCCAAGATGGTTCTGAGGCTAAGGAGAGAAGAAGCTATCAAAATAATTTTTACATTTTTGCCTAAGGTAAGAAAGGCCCGTGAGGAGAAACCACACGCTTCAAAACACAACTCGAAACAGCAGAGGGGACAGAGGGTATCTCACTCTTGTACGTAGCCCTGGTAACGTGACTCTCTCAGGGAGCAGCCTAGGAATGAACCACAGTCTTTCTCCGAGATGCAGTGTGACTTATAGATGTGGATATTCAGATTCTGGAGAACACATACCTTTAATATTATCTGCCTGAACCTGAGGAACAGATGGCACAAACTAAAATCAGCTTACCACAAATAATTACACAAAATGAAAATTAGATGGATGAAACCTAAAATTTGATGCTTTTTATATTAAGTCAAAATTAGAAATAGATAAGCTCATTTATGTAGCTAATAAATTGAAAGCAGAACCTCCATCTTGCGTAAAAAGGAATACTCTGAAATGGAAATTAATATCTTAGTGCATAAACAGTTTGAAGCCCAGTTACCTCCATCTAGTCTACATTTTATCTGAAAATGATGTTTTTACTAAAACTACATAGTAAAACCTCTAGAACAAATGCATAGTAAATAAAAATCATAGATGTGTATGTGTTTTCATAACAAGAAATATACTTAGTAAAAAATAATAGAGTAGGAAAAGAATAACAAGTTGGATTTAGTTCAATTTGATTGATCAGTGCTTATTGGGAACCTACTATGTATAAGTTCCTGCTATAGACTAAACCATAAACATTGATATCTACCTGTGGCATTAGGTTACAAAATTTAAAAGATTAAGTCTTCCTCCCTTTCCCTAGGATACTCAAAGTGGTTCGTGGCCCATTTGACTAGAGCGTAAATAAACAACCAGACACAGTGAGCATCTCTTCCAAGGACATGCCATCCTCCAAACTGCCCCCTTTGAGATTTCAGGATTGTCAACCAAAGAATGAACACCTCTGCTCCATTCTGCCCAGAGAACAGTGTGGCATACATTAGGGATATTGTCTTCAAAATTTAGGGCACAACGGTCCCTCTTAAGGATAGCCAATGAGAAAAAAATTAGTAAGACTACTCAAAATTCATTTAAAATTCATGACCCATTTGTTCTTTCTAACCTCCTAAAGACAATAAATTGGTGCCCTCTCATTATCTTGCTACCAGAGACACTCTACATTATTTTACAGTGAAACTATGAAATTGATTTGTAATAAAAGTCTGTTGGAGGTCAAGGTGCAGCTAAGAGCAGCTGGGTGTCTTTATAAAAAAAAGGGTTATGGCTGTTGCATACAAACAAGCTCAAAAAGTATAATCACCCTTGAATGATCTCTTGGGTCAATGACAACTTAAAAGCTATATAAACCCAAGGAGATTTGGGGAGGCACAGACAGGCTTTAAAAGCAAGAGCCAAATGAACTTGAATTATCAAAGATAACTGGGACAGAAGATTCAGTTAACTTCTTTATCAACTAAAATTAATGTACTGACAAATTAAAAGCAACAGTGAATTACATGCATTCCATATCTGGCAGAGACATTACTTGAAAAAAAATAAAAAAAGATGGATAATGAAATGTTTTATTTTGTTCCCAAGAGACATATTTGGAAAATATATATGTCTATTAGCAACAAGGGGATACACCATGCCTATGACACATAAAAATGAGTTATTTCAACTTATGGCTTTTTTTTTTTTCAGGAAATTTGATAATTTCAGTTGTTTTGAGACAAGATACCTACTTCAAAGAAGAACCATATTTTCACTTCAGACCTCAGAACAGAATCCAAATGATAAACCATGTATTTTGAGTTTCACTACTTAGAAATTTTTTTGCTCCAGTGTTTATTCAGTGAACAAGAGACTCTGTATAATAGGGAATTTCTTTGGCTTCTCAAAAGGAAAAAAAGATCAACATTAATGGGTCCGTGTAATACTTGGAAGAATGGTATGGATATAGAAAGAACTGATACATTTGAGAGTCAGAAAGATTACAAAGGGACTTACGGATTAATTTATGATCATACATTGTTCTGCTTCACACTCCCGTGGTTAAATACCATAAATTCTTTTTTTTTTTTTTTGGCAGTGGGTGGGGAGGAACAACAGCCACTGACATGTGCATACTTCTACCCCTTCTTTTACTTCTGTTGACAGCACTCTTTAAAGAAGCCTCCCTGCTCCAACATTAGTCAACAGTCAACATCTTTTCAGAAGAGATGACTCCATCTCAGCCTCCTGTCATGGATTTATAACCCAGGCCCGGATAATCGCAATCATGGTGATTCAAGGATGGAAAGTGCCTAATACCAGGACAATCAGCGTTCCAGGACTTTTGCTGAACTAAGGTAGGATATAGATCTGATGTTACTGTTAGCCAAAATTCCAAGAGAAGCTGGTCTGACAGCACAGGTAACACAGAGGGAAACAGAATCCGTGGTTGGGTGGTTGGGGAAGAAGAGAGGGAGGGAGGTAGGGAGGAAGGAAGAGGGGGTGGAGATCCTAAAGTCATTGTTCTTTAAATCCTAGTATTTAGCCATGCCTAAAGCCATCCATATTCACTCCCTGATCTTCCTAATTACAGGAGCCAAGAAATTCCCTTTCATGTTTACGCTGGTTTGAACTGCAGTTCCTCTCATTTGAAACAGTTATCTATTTGCCTAGTACAGCTATTCAGGTTTGAGAGTGAGTAGTAAGCCTGTTGGAAAGGGAAAAAAAAGCATGTTCCCACCCCCACTACTTTCCAAGAACAAATTCTGTTCTTGCATTACTGAGGAATGACTCAAGGGCATTGCTCTGACTCCCTTGCCAATCCTGTAATATACCTTTCTTGGTGACCTTCTCTGACCTCATAATATGATTATAGACATAGATGATTTACAAGAAGTGAAAATTCAATTGGAATGATTCAAAGTGACTTTGATAAACTACAATCTGGGGGACATGTGTATTCTTGAAATACACATTTTCATTGATTACCTATGTCCCTAAGCAGTGGAGAGATGGAAATTTATAAAGCTTAAAACCATTACAGATAGGAATGAAGACTTTAATATATATTAGTAATTGGTTAGAATATGATTCACCTAGTGAAAATTCTGACATGAATCAGAGTTCCTACACACTGAAAGATTCATTTCCCTTTTGAAATTTACACAGAAGAAAATTTAATGTTTAGATGGGTTGACAGCTGAACTAATTTTGGTGTTTTTGCATTGGCTTAATTTATAGTTCATGACTCTAGTCCCTAAATATCCATTCTTTTGATCTTGAATTAAGGGCAAATTTGGACTTTAGGGCTTATTCTCTCCCTGGCCTATCAACTACATGAAGATAAAAGAGATTAAAGGAATCTCGGTGAGACTCTGATTTAATGACTTCTTTAGAAATGAAGAAACTGAGGAACAGAAAGTTCACTATGATTTGTCCAAAGTCACACAATCGTTTAATGATAGAGTCATTCAGAAGTTTCCTTTTCTTTTTATAATAAGATTCAGAGATGTTCAGAATGCTATGTTTAATTATCAAGAGAAAATGATAGATATGTCTTTATTACTCAAACAATAGTGACCAGGCATGCTTAATGCTTTCTTTTCTTTCTTCAATTAGAGAAGATGGCAGAGAGGTGGAAGATGGGTTTTCTGAGACATAAATAGTGGGCCATTTCAAGAAAACAAGTGCATTAGAAAGAGGATTTTTGAGTCTCCACATGAACTGGAAAGCTTTTAAAGCTCTATTTTAAAAATCATTTAACCTGTTGTTCCCAGCTTCCATTTCTCTCTGCTATATAAGGAACTGATGCTTCCAAAATCAATTATAATACTCTGTCAAATTCTCTCTCTGCTGTTTTCAGTTTCTCACCCCACTTTTCTTGTGCTATGTATGTTTCTTCCGCCATCCATGGAAATTCTGGCATGCTATCGGAGAGATCACCTTCTCATCCAGCTCCCCACCCATCTACAGGAATTTCATTTACATTCCCACAGCTGCCTTATAGATCTCTGAAAATAAGACTCTTAACTCATTATCATCAGTTAATTTGATTTACTATCAGTACAGATGTGTCAAACTAGAAAGATCCAAGCACCAGGGTTCAAGTGACATGAGGAGGCCATTTTGAATAAGGAGCATGCCTAACTCTCTTTTCTAGTTCCCAAAACATTACACTTTTACCACATCGGTTGTTCCTGATACAATGGAAAACCACAGCATAACTGGGTTCTAGTCTCATTTTTTGCCACAAACTGGCTCTGTCACGCTGGGCTACCCACATCTTTCCTCCAGGTTTCCATTCCCGACCATGAGAGAGGAGGTTAAATTGGGCACTTATTTTTACTAGTAAGTCTGCCTAATACTCAGTGAATTCTTACTATGTCCTAGGCATGTGAAATTCACTAGTGAGAGAAGAGAGAACCATATGATAAGTACACCATTCCCTCATGGAACTTTCCAGTCTAGGATCAAGTCTCCAGCTTTAAATGCAGGTATATTAACAGAGTCAACTCTTCAGAAAATTCTGGAGGGTGGAGGGTGGAGGGGGAAGTCTATTACCCTCCTCGGAAGCCAGAGCAAGCACTTAACTGACATGAGCTGATGTTTTCAATTTGATTAGTTTATTAAACCCAAGCGTTCCCCACCCCCATAAATCAGAATTATCCCTCTTCAAAGAACTATGTAGTCATGTTTTATGCTCTGATTTAATCCTTTTTAAGTTACAGAAAAAGCCATCCTCTCCCCTCATCAAATTTTGAGGAATCCTTCCCTGACCGCAGCCTCAGGAAAAACTTGTTCTCTGGCACCTGTCACCCCAACGGTCTCAAATGAGTGTGAACGCCCAGGGAAGAAACGGAACTACAGGATGGGAATGGCGACCTGGGCTATTCTTTTCAGTGTCTCTTATTTTGACACAGAACCCTTAACTTCAGAGATGGGTCTCCACAGAGATGAAACAAATGTGAATAATAAGTATAAGAAGATACGGCAAGCAGCAGCCCAGGTACCTGAACCATGAAGACAAAGACCCTCTGCATAGTTTTCAGTCGTTCCTTCCCGGCACCACACTGTCTAGTCCCATAAAGCTGTAATTGAAACCATGTGGTGTGTGCACAGGGCTCATTACAGGCTCCTCCAGAGTAATCTCGTGGCCGAGTCCTGTGGGGAGTCTCTGACAATCTTGAGGTCAAGATATTGTCACTTAAATATGAGAAACGACACGCGAACTTGCCTCCCTCGGGGAAAACTAAACTGGTTTGAATTTAGTGTGTGCAGATAAATACTTCTGTTCCCAAGAACATGTTTATGATTTTATTGACATCCTCCACAGAAAAGGAAACACATTTTATGGAAGAGTTTAGTGATTCATTTTTTAATATAGAAGGAAGCAGTTACAACCATTTTTAAAATAGCGATTTTTAAAATAAAAAATAGGAAACCATATATTCTTGCAAAATATTACATTAACTATGGATACCAACACATTAAAGAGTCAGAATAGTGAAATATGATGTGATATTAATAGTAATACCCCACAGAGAAACATCCTTAGTTTTTGACTAATAACTCATACCACCTATTAGGGTATCTAATTTAGCACAGAGTAAAAGTCGTGAACACTAAACTGAGTTAACGCTGACTTAGGGTGAGGGGAACGCTGAGAACACACATTCTAATTTGAACCCCAGCTCCTCTTGTGAGCTGAGATCATCTGCTGCCCATTGCCACTTCCTTTCTTTCCTAATGTTCCCACCAGTCGCTATTTCTTCAGAATTGCTAATTCAGGAGAATCCACAGACCTCGGAACACAAGAACATACGTATGAAGAAGTCAAAGAACAGCTTCTGGTTCTAACAGGCTTACTTCCTACATCCACTCCTTGTAAATTCAAAAAAATATTTAATTTTTTAAATTAATAAAAGACACAGTTTTTAGTGCCAGGGAGATAACAGGAAATTAGACAAGGTCCTTATATTTTAGCAGGAGAGAGGTCATTAACTGGTAAACAAACAAGATAGTTTTGAAAATAATGCGCTATGAGAAAAGTAAAGCAGGACAATACGACTGTAGGTGTTAAGAGAGGTGAGAAAGGGTCATTTAGGTTGTTTGCTCAATGGCGATCAAAACAAGCCTTGTGAAAAGCCAGGAAGAGTGTTCCAATCATAAGGAGAAGCAAGTAAAAAGGCCCCTGAGCTAAAAATAAGGGCTTCATTTTTCAGGGAAATAAAAAAAAAAAAAAAAGCTTTTTTATATATAAAAATAGTTTTTAAAGAGTGAGCAAAAAGAAGAGGTATAGTATTTAAAGATAGGGAAGGAGGCAGAAGCCATGACGCAAGGGTATTTGAAAGCTGTATGAACTGCTTTTCCGGTCCATTCATCCATCCACTCATTCATTCACCTATATGCCTATATATTCATCAAAGGGAATATTTTATTTTTTTTCATAATGAAAATGTGGTTCAACCTAGTATATATCTGAAATTATAAAGTACCAAAATAACAAAAAATATATAATTTTACCACACACACTCACACACTCACATATCTTCAGGGCATGTGCACTCAGCCACAGACCTAGCCAACCTCAGCTGTTGTTACAGTCCAGAGGCTACCTCCACTCCTGCTGAGGTCTTGTGTCTGCAGAGGACCTAGAGCCACCACGCATGGGGGCCTGGGAGCATCCTACCCACCTTCACCTCCTGCTCACCATAAATCCTCATTATCATGTTGTCAGTACCAGAGTCTCTTAACCTCTTCAGTGCCCAGCGGACGGGCGGGATCTGTTCATTAATTGCCAGTGCTTCATTTCACTGTTGTCTGAAACACCAAACTCTCTCTTCTTCTCCTCCCAAGGACCAGTGCTAAGTACCCCAGCATGAGCAGTTGGCAAACACCATAGAACTGCCTATGTTCTTTAGCTTTCACATCTGAATTGGCCACATTACAATTTAATTAGGAAATTAATGTAAAGGATTTTGTTTTCCCATACCAAATTTTTTCATAGTACACCTTTATGAGACATACCTATGCCTTATAGGAAAGGGCGAATAAAATTATGAGTTAAAGACAATTAGGGTACCTATGGAAGTCGGGCATCTGTGTAAGTGGGGGCTCTTGCTTTTCCCCCCATTTCTTTCTGCATTGTTCTGCTGCTACTTAGAATAAGCCAAGAATGATAAGCACTTGGTTAGAAAATCTTCTAATTATCCTTCAGCTGCCATGGGAACTCACATGCACGTTTACCACCTTGCATTATAAAGCGATATTACTAAAATTAAGGAATTCAAGTTCTATTTATTTGAGCCTGTAAACTTTCTTGGTATGTTTCTGCAAAAGCGGTTTCTTTGATAACAAATGCACTTAATTTTCATTCTAACATGGTATGTATTGCTCCCTGGTGCTATGTGTTGGCTGACAGCGTCAGCTTTTGCACATCCCTAATCAAATTTTGCCTAACAAAAAGCTGAACTAAGCATATTTGTTTTCCTATTTATAGCAGCATGTGCTTACATAACATATGAGATAGCAAGATTTAAAAAAAAAAAAAAAAAACTGATCCAAATCTTAAAACGCATCCATTATGTTTAGTTTAAATAAAAGCTATGTTCTCCCATTAAACAAGAATATTAAAAACAATTGGAGACAGACAGAAGCTTATTGCTTCTTTTCTAACCAGCATAATCACTGTGTTCATCCACAATAAAATAGAACAGCAGGCAGAAATTTATTGCTTCTGGAAAAAAACGCTCTTCCCCACCCGCCCCATTTGCACAATTGCCCTGGCACTACTCCTCTCTCACACACCCGGTGTCTTTGGTAGCACTAGTACACTAATGAATTATAACAATGCAGCCAGGGGCAGGGCGGAGGGGGCATGGCATTGTGCTGCATGTAAGCAGCAATTTTGCCATATCAATAATTCTGACTGCCACTGGGAACTACTGTAGCTGAAACAGATGTTTCATGTTGATAAGTAGGGACTGGGAAAGGAATTTTTATCCCACTGTTCATTTTTCTCTGTTCCCACTACCGATACCTGGCAGCAGCAACTCCAGTACAGCTGTCTCCTGCAAGCCAATCTGTTCAATCCGGGCTCCGAGGTCTCATTTCATAAATCAAACTCGGCCCTGGACGAGCCGCAATCTCAGGGTACCCTTGGTGGAAATGTCCCCCCCACCCCCCCTACCCCAAGGAGAGACGCTGGGCCGATTGTGCTTAAATTAGTGCATTGTCACAATCCATTAAGGAAGACAGCCCTGGAAGGCAACGCTTTCAGTATTCTGTATTAACTGATTAGTAGGGAGAGAGCCACATGCGTGACATTTTGCACAAGGCTTTCACCTTCAAATGAAACATTTGGGAAAAAGCCCAGAGCTTTCACGGGGAAGCAGTTCCGTGTGGTTCCAGTGGGGTCGGGTGGGGCTGCTCATGTTTGCAAGGCGTTCCTGGTCCTCTTTACTGGAAGTAAAACTTTACTGGCTGAGCCTCAGGGCAGAGATGCTGAGGGCTGTAACAACACCTCAGTAGCTTGGAGAGGATCAAGGGAAATGCTTGTTAAATTAATTAGGAAAAAAAGAAAAAGCCAATAAACAATAAAAACAAAACACCAAAAAACATTTAGGTCCAAACTATTTTAACACACTTTAGCATAGATTAATTTAAGTGAAATATTAACGTACTTCAGTAACTAGATACATGCTATATAATAATAATTTAAAACAGCTACCATTTATTAAGTATTTATATGAGCTAGGGACTGTGCCAAGTTTTTAACACACATTACCTTATTTAATCTGCAGAACAATCTTTGGAGTGGGATTTGCTATCCCCATTTCATCAAGTAGGAAATTAGAGGGTGCTGAGGCTGACCTAGAGCCACATACAGCAAGCTTTACAGCTGGGTCACATAGGTTCTGAAGCCCACAGTCCTGTCTCTTTGTCAATTCTAATCCCTAGTATCTCCCTCCCTCTCTCCTCGTTCCTCCCTTCTTCCCTCCCTCCCTTCTCTCTCTCTCCTTCTCTTCCCTCCGTACCACCTCTCTCTCTCTGTTTTAAAGATTGAGATGGGGTGAGGAAAAAAAAAATTAGGATAATACCATGTTACCAAAGTTAGACAGTAAATCTAACAATAAATCTAACAGCAAAATCTCCAGAGATTTTAGGTGTTCACGGCATAATTTTTATGTTATTGTGCGGTTGAAGACAGTCATAATAAAACGTCGAGAAGCGGTCAGGGTAATAGTTTTGGAGGAAGGGGAAGGCAGGTTTCTGGACTTCATGAAAGTCTCCTGGTGGAGAGTGATGCGTCGGTTCCGAGTCACATATTTATAATGGTGCAAGAAATCAACACACTTTGGCCCAGGAGATGTGTGGATAGTTTTAAATTATAAACTTTGCAAATCAGAAGGTGGAGTAGTTTAATCGACGCCAAACAGACAGAAGAAATGGGGCGAAGCTCCACTATTTGTATTCGGGGATCTCTTCCAGGTTTCAAAGGTGGGGCACCAAGATGGAGTGCCCTACTTTTTTTGAGTCTGGTCTGAATGGAGCCAGTCAGTAGATGAGAATATTTACATATTTTTTTAATTCCAACTCAAAGCATTTTTTATTTAAATATGTCATTAATCAATACTGTCAACAACTAGCTACACAAAAAGCAGCAGCAGCTACACTTCAATCACTCATCATACTGCTAGACTCGCGGCTGAAGATGTCTACCAAACTCAAGAAAGATTAGACGCTTCACCATGGCACAATTATCTCCGATGACACCACTGAGCCGCGGCAATTAGTACGTACATGTGCACTGAGAAGAAACCAGGCCAGACTGAACAGATCGCAGTAACGGCCTGAAAACGAGATGCCTTCTCCGTGTGCTCCTTTCTGCTCCATCTGTGGTGTCCGGACACGGGGTCGTTGGGCAGGCACGGCGTGGGCTAAGTGATGTCCTGGCTAACACTCTCAGCCTCCCCCAGACAGGCAAGCGACGGCTGAGGAACTGAAAAACTGTGGGCTTTGGTCTCCGCAGACCTAAGTTCAGGTCCGCCTTTGCCACGCCCTAGGGCTGCACAGTTCTGGGTTGGTGATTCCACCTCACGGATTCTTCCAAGTGTAAAATGGGGAAGGTAAGACTGACCTTGTGTGGCTGCTGAGAGGATAAATGCAGGTATAAAGTCCCCTTTGCAACAGTTTTTAGTTATTTGCTACCGAGTTATTATTCATAGTTCTTACATCTATCTTGGATAGAATTGCTTTGAAATTACTTGCTTATAATTTGTTTCCCTTTCTGGGCTGTAAATCATCCAGAGCACAGACTACTATATTCTCCTCCTATATATCTGCCCAGAAGCAGGACAAAGTCTACTTAGTGTTTCTCGAATGAATAAATGAATGGCTTACATTTCACTTACAATGAAAATTCTAGACAACATATTTGTTAATATTAGTATCATTTATTTATTCTCTAAATTAGAAAATTTGGGGACATCTAAAGATGCTTTATTTAGATCACTAATACTTGTTTATTACTATCAGTACTGCTATTACTACTACTACTACTACTACTACTACTACTACTACTACTCTACTATGAGCAGATAAGACCGATGGAGCACTATATATCAGAATGTCTAAGTGTTTTATATATAACTCTTAATTTTCACCTTAACCTTATAAGGTAGGTGGCATTATTATACCCATTTTCCAAATGGGGAAGTTGAGACACAGTGAAGTTGAGCCTGTGATGACAAATAAAAAAGAATGTGTACAATTCGACGTTCCTGCTGAGTCTAATCCCATTAATTTTTGTGGCATTTTTCTAAGAACGCATTTTTAGTACGATAATTTGTTTCAATAATTTGCTCAATGCTCATTTATTGCAAAACCTTGTTCAACTTCTACTTATGCCAGGTCTTTCGGCTACGGATTAGAAGAAACAGAGTTCTCTCCTATTTTCTGGTCAGCATAAACTCTTACTAGTGTGGTCTCTAAATACAATTACGGCCAACAACATGAGAGGAACTCGTAGAAGCTGGAGAATTGCAACAACTTTTGAAAGTGAAATCTGGTTTTATTTGTTTAGGGCCAGTAACCTACTTCTGGGCAAGTTCTGTCTCTACATGAGGTATAACTTGCATTTGTTTCAGGTGTGATTACTTCTGTTTTTATTTTAGTTATTTGCTAATAGTAGTTTCTGATTTGTCTCCAGACATCTCATTAGTTTTATATTGAAATCTGATTGTCCCCGAATGTGTAATTCTTCATGGTTGAGAACTTATTCATTTGTTAAATATGAGAGTCATCAGTGTAATTTTTTTTCCCTGACAGTGTTAAGGGCGCTGTGTGTGTGTGTGTGTGTGTGTGTGTGTGTGTGTGTGTGTGTGTATTTGTGTATGACTTTGAGACAAGTATATTGGACACTGGATGTGTGGAAATATAAAGCAAAATTAATATTATATGTTTCTTGAGATTTGATTACGGTTCCTTTTAATGATTAAGGTATGCTGCTAAGATATAAGGCTGGCAGTATCTTCTCGAATTAGTAAAATCTCCTGAGACTATTTTACTTATCTACCACCATAATGCCAGTCACTATGAATTGAGGAAATATAAAATATAATTATTAAACATTTATTTGCCAATGAATATGCTAATATTTTAATGCTATTTTAAGTAAGTCTTTTTGAACTTAATGAATTAATTTACTGGGATAAAAGGACAGATGTTTTCAGTAATCATAAGACAAATTTTTTTACCATTAAACATGATAAAAATCCATAACTGTCTTTTTTTACTTTTAAAAGTTAAAGTGTTACTGTGTATAATAGCTCCTTTTTTTCTAGTTAAAGGAAATATTATTTCAGTAATATATTAGAAAATATAGCAAACAAAAGACATTAAGTTAGTGTTTTCCACCAGTTAAAGCGTTTTTCAGAAGTACTTGTACTATAATCCTCACCTCTCTTAGGACGAATATATTTTCTAAACAAAATTCATTATGTCTCCCACCATTATAATCCATCTGCCAAGAAAATTATTAAAGGCTGTTTAAATGTTTCAAAGTAATAAAAACCAAAGATCCAGGTATCTATTCACAAACCAGTCATCAGACTTTCAGAATGTAGTCTACTTCAGGCTACATGTATAGTGGACCAGGGCTCAGTAAACCTTTTCTATAAAGGGCCAGGCGGCAAGTATTTTAGGCTTTGCATCAGGTAGTCTTGTAGTTACAACTTCTCAACTCTGCCTTTGTAGGACAGGCAGCTAGACAATACATCAATAACTGGGCTTTTCTCAGTTGTTCTGATAAGATTTAACTTACGAAAACAAGCTTCGGGCTGGACTTGGCACCCAGGCAGTAATTTCCTGACCACTGCCAGCCAGACCCACGGGGAAGCCGGAAGAAAGCTGCATGGACACTCGCTTTCCTGGGTTTCATGACTCAGCATTTCAAAGTGTAGAACAGACAGAGAAAATGTGCTATGGAAATGTCCTGAATCACTTGGGAGACTTTCACAGAACCACAAACGCTATTATCATCTCCTTCTTGCCTAAAGAGCTAATTTTCAAAGTTATCAATCAGCGTGATTTGTTTGTGCATTTGAAACGTCCGTATATAAAGCAATTTCATTTTTGGCTCAGAAAGGATGTTTATTAACGGGTTCCTGTATAAGCAAGTTGAACAACTCCAAGTCAAGATACCCAGGTAAGTGGGGCAGGATTCCTATATCTTCATAACTGTCTTGTGATAAGTTCTATAGGGATGCTTCCATAAATAACAGCCCCCTTGCACTAAAAAGGTTAGAGGTGAAAGCTCTCACTGAAAATTTAACCACGTTATGCAATCTGTCTTTGTACTCATCAAACAACTCCAAGACTTAGGCCAACGATGTTATTTTTGAAAAATGCCTCCGAGATCTCTTAAATCTCAAATAAATTTCAAGTTCTTTTTAAAATTAATTATTATTATTTATTAGAAAGCTCAACTTGATTATTTTATTGTCTTAACAGAAGTAAAAAATGCTACTAATATATATTTTTTGATAAAATTGGCAAAAAAGTCAAATTTTCATAGAATTGATAATATCAAGTGTTAAGATTTTAGGGAAATGGACATCTCTTATGCTATCTCTTATGCTTTAGCAATATAGCCACTTTGAGGGCAACTAGGCAATGTTTATTAAGATTTAAAAACTGACATTCCTATAATCTAGCGAATTCATTTCTAGTTATTAACCTTAAAGAGCCTCTTACATGTGTGTGCAAGGATGTTCATCACAGCATTTCGTGTTATAAAAACTGCAAATAATATGAATATTCATCATTAGTAATTATTTACATGATTCATTCAATATAAAGCTATAAAAATAAAAAAATATATATAAACCTAGTTAGGTGTTAACATGACCCCAACTCAAAACACAGTAGGTGAAAAAGCAAGTTAAAGAATGATAGAAATTTATAAGAATGATTACTTGTAGAGAAGCAAGGAAATGGCTTGGGTTTATATATGTACGGTCTCAGAATGGAACATATTGTTTAATCATTTTCTATTTGTAAAAGAAAAATGTGTTCTCTTTCTTTTTCTTTTTAATCCTTTGTGATAACTAAATTATTAAAACAAAAACCTGATAGTCAGAAAGCTTAAGAGATTGACCCAACGACAGGTTAAGTAAGTGGCAGAGAAGGCATCGGATTCTAGGCCAACGAGGGATGCTCTACTGTGACTCTTTTCTGTACCTGTGACATCCTTGCAAGAGAAAACAGACTGATTTTCTCCGCTGCCTTTCCCATCTTTGTAAGAGAAGCTCAGAAACTCATTTTCAGAGGGGATAAGTAAAATTATTATAGAGTAAAAAACCTGTTCATTAGGGAAAGGCTTCTCATACCTTTCACCAACACAACATATGAGAGGCGGAAGATAATTTTCTTCTCTCCTTTTTAGACTTAATAGGAAGAGTTAAGACCAAACCATAGGACTACCTACTAGTAATAACAACGTATCTGCTGATGAAATAGGGAACAAGATTACTGTGTAATTGATTTTCCTCATTAGAATATGGTAAAATGGGATTGAAGGGGTTCAGTTGATAGAAAAGTAGAAAAATATCTGAATAAACCCAAATCATATTTAAGGAAACACAAGCTTATAAAGTGCAAAATACACAATAAAACATTTTATACCTATTTTGATGAGTTCCAAAAACATCCACAGATAAGGTTTTATAGCAATTTTACTTGAAAAATATAGAGTTGAGAAAATCCAAAGAAGAGAAATTATTATTAGTTTTGACTAACACGGAGACAAGATAACGGCCAGTGGCTAACGCTAAATATCCTGAGAATATTCCTTTGACCACCTCGCCCTAAAACAAACAAACAACCTCTGCTATAAACATTACTTCTAGGATATGGTCAGCATTATGGCAAAAATTACCTTTAGAATGGGCTTGGAAAAGAGTTAATATTCAGGTAAGTGCTAGATTCATTCCAAGGAAACCCAAACAGCAATTCACTCTCCATGAAAGAGAGCCATGTTGGAAAGATGAGCACGTGGGCATTTTTAAAGTAGCTAGCTCTCCAAACCTGTCGGTCTGGGGTGAGAAATGAATCAACTTGCTAGGCAGTTGAGGAGGTTAGTAAATAGCAGTTGGGAACATCCACATTCTGGTCAGGAAAGCTGGCTGAAGTCCTCTATGTGAGCAGGACTAATTGCAAATGACCAATTACATACAACCAAACAATGCTACCATTCTAATTTGGCACAGACTGTTGATTTACTTGGGCATCTGGCTTAATAGATAAGCATACTGTAGAGGCTCAAAAAGTTGAAAAAGGAAGGAACATGAAAGAGATGTGGGAGAGAAAGATGAAGGAATAAGGGAATCTAAATGCAGAGTAGGAGAAGGTGGACAGAGGAGAGGAATGGGAGAGAGGACTGACATGAAAGCTATAAGGGAAATGAAGAGAGACAGAAAGCTCCACCTGTGATTCAGATTACCTTGTGCCTTTTTCTTGTCAGGGAGTTAAACAGTCACTACAATACTGAAGGAACAATATTCTAGGTATTTCATATATTTTTTTCATTTCCCCAGGAATTATAGATACCATGCATCTCATATGAACAAGACCGATGACTATGTGCTCGAAATTCACTACGTCCTGATCTGAAACTAATAAACATCATGCATGACTCTCCTTCCTTCCTAAGGCTGAATGGAGCTAGACAATCCTTTTCAGCATAGGGATCCGGGAAGTCAATTCCAATGAGTTGCAGCTGGTACACTAGACGAACACTATTTGCCATCTCTCCATTAGGATCAGTGTCCTAGTTCGACATTTCACTCAGCATTGAAGCTTTTATCTCAGGAAACTCATTATATTATGGAAATTCTATTCAATAACAAAATAACATTTATTTTCATTACATTGTTGTAAGCAGAATGATCTCAATGTATTATTTAAGAGACATGAACATATAACCATGTTTATCTATAGTTATCTCATTAAAACAGGATCTGGTTATAACATATAAAGAGCTGGGTAGACATTTTTTAAAACAAAATCAATTTACTGAAAATAAATTATGTCTGAAAACATCAGACAGGGGAAGGGTTAGAGCTGCCATGTACAACAGGACATTTTCTAGCCACAAGAAATAGTCAAAGGTAGAAATTGAATTACATAATGCCTTTACATTGTAACTGGATTTGAACTGGCAATAATGCATTACGTATTAAATGTTTTATCTTTTAAAATGTGGCCTTGGCAATGATTTAGAATTTTATTGTTTTCAAGAATAATATAGGTAGTTAAGAATGCTTCATGACTCTCAAAGTGGTGAATATTTGTAAAATGCTATTGAATTCCTTGTGACTTAGTCTGAGAAAAAGTAGCTAGAGAATGAAGAGAGGCAATATTATTAATATATTACCACACATAGAGAGCTTACTACATGCCCATCTTTTGTGTATTTATATACAGTTATTATTCATTCACGCATGGGCTCTAGGAAATTGGTATTATTCTTATTGTCAGAGGGAGAAACAGGCCTAGAAAGGTTAAATAAGTTTCCTACTATTACAATAAGCAGAGACAGATTCAATTCTAAGTGTTTTCATCTTAGATTTACTGCCCTTAAACAACTGTTGGATCATTGAATCATAGCTCAGAAAGCAATCCAAAATAGACATTTCTGTTTCTCAGCCACAAAAACAAGTAGAGTGTCTCTACAAAGCAAACCATCTCCTTTCCAAGCCCTCCCACTCACTGCAGACAGGTGTCCTATGATTTTAGAGCTTCCAGTCACATTTGCAAGAAGTTAACAGCCTGCATTATTTGGTTGAAATATAACTTATGTCCTACTCTCTCCATAAAATCTAGCTTGACCATCTTTGTTTCTCCTGAAAAAATCAGTGCTGACCTTCTCACGTGGTACATATATAAAATCTTGGTTGTTGGCTTCATAATAATGCCTGACATAATGTACTTTGCCCAGAAGCCATTAAAAACAATATTTGTTCAAGCCTCATACATCAGTTGCATAGCTGCAAATGTAGAACCTCGTACTGGCAAATCGTTTATGTGTGAAGCGCCTACTATGCACTTAGTTTTGAACGTGCCCAAGTAAGAAGGGAGGGGCAACAGATATTCCGGAAGGAGGAAATAACATGAGCAAAATCACAAAAAAGAAACGTCTTGGGGATTAATGGAGGGAAAAGTGCATATTTCATCCTGGTTGGAGTACAGATTTCCTGATGAAACCAAAGTTGGCAAGAGAGATTGAAGATAGATTATAAATACCCTAGATTATTAGGTAGTTAGTAACAGACTACATTTTATATGGAGGAATGTCAAACACTGTATTATCTCATAGAATATTAATAAGTAATGATTGGTAAGTGGTATTTTGAGAGATAGTATGTTACAGAGAAGTCTTCTCTGTTAGAACTCTGGGAACTTCAAGGTATTGAAGGTTATCAAAAAAATAGCATTCCCCAAATCTCTCTGATCATACTATTCTTTTTTTTCCTTGTGAAAGAACTCGTAAGATACACATTAAAAAACTGCTCTGCCTAATGGAAATAGTTTAAAGCAATAGACAGATGATACAGTAAGTAAAACAACAATAGAAGATGGCCACCATGTTGGCATTCGACAACTAAAGTTCTATCTGCCATTTTGCTAATTTTTAGACAAGGTGGGATATTTTTGGTACTTGGCTCATTTCAATTCAACTTTCAGATTAATCTAAATTATGTCTCAAATTTTCCTTTTTTTTCCCCATAAGTTCAAAGAAACTCACAGAATCTAATAATATTGTCTTTGTGTGTGAGCAGGTATTTCCAATTAATAATAACATATTCTAAATTTCAGCTACTTTATTAATATGAAATCATGAATGCAATGCCCTGTCAATACTTCTAGAGTATCCATTATACTAAACCTGGGTATAACTCAGGGGTAAGACATTTTGTGTCCCATATTTCTAATTATTTTTAATGACTTTTTATAACTGTTGTATGAAGTCCAGAAATTCAATAATTGAAAAAAATCATTTTTTGAGATTATAACTGAAATACTAAATTACTTATTTAGAAGCAATTTGGTTTGGGTATTTTAAGAATAAAATATTAATGAAAATTTTATCTTGTAGTTTAACTTTTCATATATTATCAAATCATTTGATTATCTTAATGCAATACTACAATGTCAAATGTTTCTATTAAATAATTGTTTATATTAAGATATTTTAGAATACCTAAAAGATACCTTGTACATCATGTTAATTAAAACTCATATTCATATTGAATGTTTTTCTTGGTAAAGGGATAAATGGATTCCAAGGCAAAATAACTCAAAGATATGTTATTACATTGATATTTTTGGAGTTAAACAGATATCTTTTTAATTTTAAAGAGACATGTTTGAGTTATTTTTGAATGGTTAAAAAATTTGTACCATATTGTACTTTTTGCAAAGGATTAGAGTTTTTTTTTTTTAAATAAAAAGGCATTTTTAAATAAAAATGTGTATTATGACATTTTATACCAAAATGTTCCTTAAAGTCTACTTTAGTACCTTTTGAATTAGTACTCACAGTTTCATTTTAGAAGATAAAGATAAATGTAGAAACAAATATAAAGACTATATATTTGCTGGAAAGATACCGATAGTACAAATGTTACATTGCTCTATGTTTAACTATTAATTATGTTCAGGCTTTAACTCAAGAAAAAAAATCAGTTTAGTAAAAAAATTCCCTAGATTGCTTCAATTTACCTTCTAATTAGCAGCTCAAAAATTTTAAGAATGTCAACGAAAAGCGTAAAAGGAGAAAACTTCCTTAAAAGAGCAAATAGCATAAAGAGAAACCATCTAAATATTAGTCAGAATCTCAACCTGCCACTGTTATACTTTCTGAACCTACATTCCAAAACTAATTTTAAAGCCTTACTTGGTTGTTTTCCCTATAATAGTTCCTAACAGAATACACTATACAGTAGCCATTTAAAAATGTTGGGACAAGTTCTAAACCAAGTAGAGAACTCTCAGAGTTTCTGGAATGTGGCCACAATATCTAATCTGTAGTAAAACTGACTTGAAACAAATCGATGTCTTATAAATTCACTTTAGGGGCAAAGAATATGAGCTACCTCTGTTAATAAATTTTGCTAAGTGGGGAAAATATAAAAATGTATATGCCTATTATTCAAAAAGTCACTCAGTATTTATTACCAAAATTCAATTAATCCTTTGGGACATGAAAAAAGCAATGTTTTGTTTTGTTTTGTTTTTCTTTGTAGTGCAAAAGAAAGAGAAATTTAATAATCTAATTGTTATACTTTAAAACTGTCTAATAAATTCTCAGATTTCCCTTAAAACATCAAGGCATAAATCTGTATTTATTTCATTTACTAACAGTCAATCTTTGCCCCAAGGATCATAATATAAAATCAGAGGTGGGGGAATGGTTGTCAAAGATTATACTCTATACAACCACCTTCATATTTGCCGAATATAAAGTTTAATTTAATTTTTCCTTTACAAATAATTCTCAGAAGTGTTGAGGAAATGAGGGGGGAAATC
>NW_011888811.1:2233479-2238674 GCF_000151845.1 Pteropus vampyrus
TGATGTAATAGTGAAAATATTATTTACAGACATTCTGTATGAGAATATTCTTTTAGAAATTATAGGTGGTAGGAAAAACAAGTTTATCGTTTACTAAGTTATGGTAAATATGTAAATAATTATATAAATTGATAAATGTATGGCTGTGTATAGTGATAAAAGTGTGTAGGTAAATATACGCTCGTACTTCAAGATCAAATGCAATCTACTTTATAGGAAACACTAGTTCGCCAAAAGGAGGAGATATATGATAATGCAATGCAAAACAGGTATCTTACATTTCCTTCCTTTTCAACTTATGGTTTTGTATAGATATAATCTCATTTATTCAAGTTAATTTTCTTCACTTTACATCAAAGAATTTTAATGTTTTTCCCCATTTTTTCTAATAGTTGAGATACAATTTTTGCCCTAAATTTAACATTCCACGGAGGTTCTCCTGCCTTCTTTGCCATCGAGTTAAATAAGGGGAAATCCAACGGTATCTGTTTTATAATTCTCTTCTAAAAATATCCTTTTCCACAGGTTGCTATTAACCAAGCAATGAAATAAGGAATATCATCTGCCTCTGTATGTAATGGTTCAGATAAAAAGAAATTAGTAATTGCCTTAATGACCTGCAATCTAAATATTATGTCTTCACTATGAAAATTTCATAGCAATATTATGGCTAGCTTAACAATATAGATTTGTAGTTCACTTGTTTTATATTTAAGTGCTTAGTTCCTTTTTCAGGTAAGGCTTTAGGTTTGGGACTTCTCAAATAAAACAGAAGACAAAATACACTTAATTATTTGGATACTGTTTCTCTATATAAGCCATTTAACTAAATGTTTTAAATCATTAAACAATCTTGAATTTCTCAGGCTCCATGAAATGGTTAGCCTGTATAGGAACAGAAATTTTGAAATAGCAACAGATCACTTATTTCTGTTTGCTCCTACCCGTACCCTCCAAAACTGTGGACTGAATTATCCAGGTGCTGTTAGGCTCTGCCATTTGTAAGCAATATGAACGATTTGGGGTTCAAAATGGTTTTGTTAGAAGAAACTTTTTGAGAGCTGTCATGTTAGCATTTAACTGATATGTTATTAATGGGGAAAACGTCCATTTTTAACCCTCTTGAAGCTCAAACCTGTTTTGGGATGCTGTTTATTCGTTTAGAGTTTTGCTGTGAGGGCCGCCCCATGGGGCCACTTACTAGGCTGCACGGCTTCCCGTTCTCTCAGGTCATCCTCCTTGCAATGGCACTTCCAGCGGAGAACAGCTAAAATTAACAGACAGCCAACCAGACCCCCCGCCATCTCCAGAGGCCCGAATGCCAGGAATCTCAAGGAAAATTGTCAAAAATTTGAGATATTAAGGGAGAGGAGGATAGAACAAAATAAATTAATGAATGGTGCAGGCTAGAGAACCAAGGAAACACTTAAGAGAGACTTAAGTGTTTTCTTGAACACTTCCATCTGCTAAATGCTGACCGTTACAGAGGATTGTGTTGACTGTCTTATTTTATCGTCACCACAAGAGATATGATGATCATAATGATGTCCATCTCACAGACAACAATACTATGGCTGAGGGAGGCGGGCAGCAGAGTCAAGATATAGTCTTGGTAGATTTTTACATACAGAGTTATCATTTTTAAATGCAAACTATACTGCGCCACTCCCACCCCCCAAAATCCCAATGGTTTCAACTTAATTTAAAATAAAACCAAAAGTCTTTATGGCCCTACATGATTTTGCCCATCCACTCATTAGCACTCATTAGTGTCCTCTCATGCTCTCCAGCTCAGCTATGTGAGGATTTGTGAAGTTTCTCTTTGGTTCCACCAACACTCGGATACTTCTCAGGACATGTGGGCATGGTGCTTTCTCCCAGCTTCACCTGTGCCTGCCTCCTCCTTGTAATTCGCATTGTGGCTCAAATGCCTATCTTCAGAAAGACCTCCCCTGACCCTCCTGAAAATCTCCACGGCTCTACACACGTGCTGCCATGTTGTGTTTTCTGTTCTGCGGGGTTCACTTGTGATTTTTGTCCTGCTCATTTTCAGGCTTCTCCCACTAGGATGAAATTCCATGAACAGTCACTGCCTTGTTTACGCCTGTCTGCAGCACCTTGAGGGGGGCCTGGCACGGAGGAAGTGTGTGTGCAGCAGTAATTTTGGATGGGTTAATTTAGTCCTCATAACCATCTTTTGATTAACATAGGAGGCAAGCTTACAAATGAATTCTCTACTATTCAAACCACAAAGATTGCTGCATGGAGCGGGAACAATTAAAACAAACCCGGAGGCAAAATCATGACCACTTTTCTACAAACTGATGCTAGACCCTCATCCCTGCCAGAAGTAGTCTTAATGAGAGGCATTGATTTTGAAGGAGAAAATGGCTGATTGCAGAGCAGGTAAAACTATGAGAAAGCTTTCAAAGATATTTATATCATAGGATTGCCATTCAAAATTCCATTTATAGATTGGCCACGAATGTATGTATCTATAAATACTTTGTGGGAATGTAGAAAGTGATGGGTTTAACACCTAGAGGACATTACTGACAAAGAAGGACTTTATTTTTATGAATGATGGAACATGTTATCACTGCAACTCTCATGAGCATTAGGGAGCCCCAAAGAACAAAACATGAAACTTCCTTGTTTGAGGCCCTGGCCCTATTAATAACAGGAGAAAATATATTCTTCTCTGTGTACTGAGCTCGGCTTTGACTGAACGAGTATTCAAGGTGGATATCATTTATAAGGGCAACAAGGGATAAAGAAAATGCTTTTTTTCTTTTCTTTTTTTTTTTTGCACTCTTCAGGGTTTTATACTAAAACAAGGCTACTGAGTTTTGAGATAAATACATCATTCATTCAAGCCTTCAATATGACAGGACTAAGAAAGCATCCCAGGCAAATTCATCATTCTTTACTTTTGCAAAGCCACATGTAAAATTTTAAAATCTTTTTTTTTCTCGACTTCTCAACTTCTTTAAGGAGTCAAATGTGAATGAACATATATGGTATAAAAAAGGAAATTTAATTGCTACCCAGGCTCACACAGTTCAAGTGAAACATTTTAGGCATTTAACAAATGAGTGCTAGAGATAATGAACAAATTTAAAGACTACAATGTTATTTTTAAAAATAGAGGTGATAACACTTTTAAAGAATTTCAGTAACCTGTAAAAATTTGAAAATAAAAAATAAAAAATGACAGAACTGAAATTTGGTTGCACCTATCCAAAGCATAGAGTTACCAAGGCATTTGGGCCTTCTTTCTTTAGGTGGCAGTTGGGATTTGTTTCCTACTAATCATTTCAATGTAGCCATGATAGTAAGAATAATGGCTTTTTTGAAAAACCTATAACCTTTGGGGGAGATAGCATTGTCTTTATTACTATTTTGTCTTCTGTAAAAAGAGAGTATTTACTCAAAATTGAAATATTAAGAGACTGACAAGAATTAACAGTAATAGACAAAAACAAAAGAACACAGAGAAAATTCTGAATTAGTGAATATGGGCAGAAAAATACAGTAGATAGAATGCCAGACGCTAAAACCAGAGATTGTTATGGTTGGCTTCCTTCCTTCTTTCCTTCCTTCCTCCCTTCCTCTCTCCGTCCCTCGCTCCCTTTCTTCTTTCTTCCTACCTATCATGCTTCTTCACTCACCCCTTCTCTCCCTCCCTCCTTCTTTCCCTTTTTTTTTTTTTTCTTTTGTTTTGGAAATAAAAATTGAACACATGAACTCATCCTCACCAAACGCTATCCTCACCACTCCCATGTTTCTCACAGTGCTGCAGCTGGGAAATTACAACTGAAACACATCTATCCCTGTGGTTTTTATTCTAAGATCTTGAAAGGACAAGCTATTTATGCAACTGGTGGAGCTTTTTGTAGTGAAAATTGTCTTTGGGAAAATCATTTATGTATCGAAATAAATTCATAGCATATTTTTTTTATTTTTCTAGAATTCAACTTGCTGCTCAGTCTCTGAATTCTCAGTGATTATTTGCTGACAAACTCTAAAGCAAACGCTCATAGGTATGAGGAACAAATAGACAGTTCTGATTATATGGACAATTGTCCGTGTTCTGATAGAGTTGACACATCAGTTCAGTTAAACTAAATTAATAAAATACAAAATGGATTCCAATCCTGCTAAAGCAGTTAAAATAATAGCTGTGATATGACAACATTAGCGAAATGCTGAAATCTAGATATTTCATAAAATTTTTAAAAGATTGTTTTAAAAATTATTATTTTGAATAGAAATACATATATTTGTGGTTTGTTTTGTTTTGTTTTGTTTTCAATTTCATTTATTTCTGCTCTAATTTTGATTATTTCTTTCTTTCTGCTGACTTTAGGCTTCATTTGTTCTTCCTTTTCTAGTTAGATTGTTTATTTGGGCTCATTCTTGTTTTTGGAGATAGGCCTGCAATGATATGAACTTTCCCCTATGACCGCTTTTGCCATGTCCCTAAAGTTTTGATATGTTGTACTATCATTAACATTTGTTTCTACGTATCTCTTGATCTCTCTTTTTATTTCTTTTCTGACCCAGTTATTCTTCAGTAGCATGCAGTTTAGTCTGCATGTATTTGTGGTTCTTCCTGATTTCCTTTTGCAGTTGATCTCTAGTTTCAGAGCATTATAATCAGAGACTATGGTTGGTATGACTTCAACCTTTTTATATTTGTTGAGGCTATCTCTGTGTCCCAGTATGTGGTCGATTTTTGAGAATGTTCCATGTGCACTGGAGAAGAATGTATAAGTAGCTGTTTTTGGATGGAAGGCTCTGGAAATGTCAATTATGTCCAGTTGGACTAATGTGTCATTTAAGGATGTTATTTCCTTATTCATTTCCTGTTTGGATGAGCTGCTCATATCCGACATTGGGGTATTTAGGTCCCCTACTATGACTGCGTTTTGGTCTGTTTCTCCCTTTAGTTCTGTTAGTAATTGCTTTACATATTTTGGGACTCCCTGATTGGGAGCATGGACATTAATAAGTGTTATGTCTTCTTGGTGCATGATTCTCTTTATCATTATGAAGTGTCCCTCAGTATCTTTCTTTACATATTTTATTTTGAAGTCTATTTCGTTCGACATTAGTACTACTACCCGCGCTTTTCTCTGAATACCACTTGCTTGAAATATCGTTTTCCACCGTTTCACTTTGAGTCTATATTT
>NW_011888811.1:2239934-2242562 GCF_000151845.1 Pteropus vampyrus
TTTAGAACCCTTGAGATCTGTGTAGGATTTGGGAGTGTGGGCCACAGTTATGAGGCATTACAAACAAGCGGTTGAAAACACGACATCATATAACGGTGCAGAAGCTCATGAAAATCTGAGTGATGCAGATCAAAACACCACTTTTTAAAATGTAGATTATCGAGAATTTCAAAGAGAGGTTGGCTGCAATGTACTCCTCTGGGATTCAGTGTCTAGGATCAGAACAAAGGGAATCATGGCTTTTCGGTTTATTTTGAAGCCCCTTCATCCCTAACAGCAAGGGCGAGGGTGGAGGAAGCAAAGACAAAGCTACTATTCCCCAGGTAGAATGGACTTTTAAAGGTTTGGCTGGCTTGCCTTTGTTACTCCGGGCTTTCTTTGCCTTTCACACTATAAAAGTTAGAGTGCTAATATTAGAAGTCTAATAAGAAGAAATAGGAGAGAAATGCGATATTCGCAAAAATGATGAGTTACGAAATATTCCAGTTCCTTCTATCGACCTCTCACATACAGCAGGGTTTCTAAAGATCACACTATCTTTGATAATAGTAATAATAATGCTAGGGAACGTGCAACTAACAGTAGCAATAGGGGCCTGAGCACTTGCTATGTGGCAGGCACTGTGCTAAGTGCTTCACAAGGATTCTCTCACTGAATCTCCACTACAGCCCTGTGAAGTAGGTGTCATCGTGAGTAGCAGCGGCATCGCAGTTTTATGGTTGAGAAAACTGAGACCTAGATAAAGTCATGTTCCCAAGTTCATACGGTTATTAAGTTGTAGAATTAAGAGCTAAAAGAACATAACACCTTGTACTTTATCTTCTTCCTAAAATGCACAAATGCTCAAGAAAGTAATCTAAAACTGTCTAAGAGGAAAAAAAAAGGAACACATAGCAAACTTACAAACTATATGTTATATGGAGATTAGAATATAGAGGTTGAAGTATGCGTTCGACTAGCACCTGGCACATAGTAGTACTCAGGGAGTGTCACCTGTCTATGGGCAGGCATCATCTCCACCACTTACAGATGAGAGGTCAAGATACCTGTTGACTCCAGAGTCCAGTTCATTTCATCATGCCTTCCTGCCTCTCAGAAGACCAGTTCATTTTTTTTAAAGTTTATTGCATTATTTCCTTTTATTGTCTAGCTTGTTTGATCTGTCACCAAAATTACAGTTTTATGCTGCCTTCATCTGTCTTGGGAGGAGTTAAGTGGTATTTAGAAATAACTCATGGATACTTAGAACTCTCAAATTTACATTTTTAACACTTACAAATAAATTTTTCAAACTGCAGAGCAGGTACTATAACCAAACATATAAAGCCATCTATATTCCTCTTGGACATTAACATGAAATTGCACTGTGCAAAACCTTATGATAACTACATTTCATTGGCAAATATTTATTGCATTTTTGATATACTTATAATAAAACAGCTTAATCCATCATTTCAACTAGCTATGAATGCATGATTTTTTCTGTATATTATGGTACTTCCTTTATGAAACATTATCACTCCCAGAGCTGAGAGTCTGAGGTAAAAAAAATAAAAATAAAAAAAATAACCTGCAAGAATAATATTTTCAATAATTTTGGAATAAGTAATATGCTAACAAGTGCAAAAGTCTCTATGCTCAAAGCTGAACAGAAAAAAAAATTTTACATAAAAATACCAATTTCAAATAATCAAAACATGACTTTCACAAAACAAAACAAGATGTAATTTCACATTTCTGGGGGGAATATTAAGAGCCTTTAAAGATGTCTACTTTAATTGTACTGTGAGGTGAAGCATTTTTCAAGGACTGCTCTCTCATAATAACTATGTGGATAGAATTCTGATCATAACAATTAAAAATAAAAGTGATGAGACCGCAGCAAAATTATTATAAATATTGGGAACCATTTAATAACCTTGGTTTGATTATAAAACATAAGTCTGAGCAGAATTTCTTGAAAAGTGTCGTGAGGAGGCTATTTTCTAGCATTGGGAAATGTGATTCACTACGCTGAACGAGGGGCACGCTGGAGTCTGGAGGAGCTCACGGTGTGTGTGGAAGGGAGCACGAGGCGGGGCAGGAGGTGGTGATGGTGGAAGACACTTCAGTTGCTTAAAATACTTTGGAGACATTGCAAAAGGGGTTGATTCACTCTGCCTGGGGAAGGGGGCAAGAAGTACTATAGAGAAAAGGTGACAGGTGTATAGGTACTTAAAGGATGCGTGGGAGTGTATTAGATCAACAATTTTAAGAGCATATGAAATGAAAAAAAAAATGAGCTAAATAGAAAATTAGTAAATGTACAGCCACAGAGAGGGTACTTTTTCTGGCATTCAGGCAGAGAAGCAGATTTTTGAAAGAATTATTTCCAGTTTAACAATTCATGACCACAAAAAGGACTTGCACTAAAGAGATAATCTTGAGTACTACAAAGAGACATGGGATTTAGACAGACGACGTTAGTTCAGGACACGAAGGACCGCAGGTGAGGACACAATGTTTCACCACAGTAGTCTCTAGTGGGAAGAAAGCGGAAGATGTACGTCCCACATGAGAATCATAAAATAGTTGCCCGTGAATTTCAGAACATTTAACATTGAACTTTACTTATGGCCGAGGCTCAAT
>NW_011888811.1:2243592-2246420 GCF_000151845.1 Pteropus vampyrus
AAATCTCTCTGGACTCCCTGCAGAGCAGGGCATTTAAACTTTAAAGTCCAGAGGTCTTTGTTTTCTGTACCCTGCCAGTGTGCTCCTTGCAGATCTGGCATCAGGATTCATGTGGATGTGTTAAGATTCATGGGGCCATCTCACATTAAAGCCTTTAGCCACTCCACTTTACATTTTTCTTCTGAAGATGGACATCAAATAGATTATTACTATCAGCGGCACTCATCCTAGTCAAACTCCCTTTTCTCCCCTCCTGGATCTGTCTTCTCATAGGGAAAGGAAATGTGAAAGAAACACAGAACCATTCTAGAGATCTCTGCAGCATGGACAGAGAGGCTGCCTGACAGCTTAACGTTTCAAAGCCTTTTTGCAATAGAAGATGTTGGGAGAGTTGACAGTCCCTTAAAAGGGTAGGTACATATCTTTTCACTTAGTATTTTTGGGCTCTTGAAGTTCCTAGAAGCTCATAGCTTAAGTCATGGGTATGTTGATTTGTTTGAATAAATAGATCTCCTGAGATGCTAATGAGAAAAAATGAGAAATTATTGTGTCAAACTACATATTGTGGACTCCTAAAGTATTCTGAATGTTGTAAAACAGATAGTCATCATTTTTTTAGACTAGGATATTAAGTTATATTCAAATGGAACAGAGTAACTACTATGATGGTTAAACTACCATCAAAACTATGACAAATACCAAATAAATATGATTATTTATTAAGGCCATAAGTATACCCTACCAATGGAGAGAGTAATCCTAACATTCCTAGGAATACTCCTGAGAGTACAGTGTGGTACTCGAGGACAGTGTGCTAATAAATTATCAGTACAATACTAACAATAATCTGATGTCGTAGATTTTTCGATTATCTCTGTTTTATAGATAAAAAAATGGAATCTCTCAATGAACTGTCTAGGAGTTCACAGAGCAAGTAGAAGTAGAAGATAACAAATTTTGAACCCAGATTATTGGTCTCCAAAGTCCGTGTTCTGGATTAGTATATTAAAGTGACCATTGACTTTCTCTCTATGTATTAATTGAAGCTCTCTCTAGAGGTTCAAATAGGGGCCACCTGTTAAGTGGACTTGACTCCCTTTAAACAGTTTAAGGATGACACTCTACCTATAAGGTGCCAATGCCAAGATTGGTCTGATTTCTAGTTAAACAGAGCTATCATAGGAACTTAACTAAAGTTAGTTGATTGACTAAGAGCAAGGTTAATATGCCTACAGTGGAAATGTTAATTTTGGCATACGTGAGTGACTACTCTGTCAGAACAATGATTTGCAAAACAACCATTAACAGTCAAATATAATTATCTTTATTGCTATTGTCAGAAAAACAACACTGACTAGCATGGATCAGTGGTCTAAATCAGACCGTTTCAAGATGTCAACATTGCTTTTTTTTTCTTTGTATATAAGTTTAGTTAATTAGAGAATACTCTAAGGTTTACTATCAGCATGATTACTGTTTAACTGTAACCTCAAAATACTTTTATGATTTCGTAAGCCTATTCTAGTTCTTACTAGTCTGACCCCTCAATCTTAATTTTGGAGGCCCTCTCTGTTCTAATTTAGTTTAGTTTTGAACATCAAACATGTATATCTATCTTTTTCCACCATGGTCTTTAAACCATAAATGAATTCATTTACTCATTCACTCATTACTTTTTGCAACAAATATTTTGAGTGTGTATAATCTATCGGGCTCAGTTTTATGTATATTAGTAAACAAAACAAGAATTCCTGCCACCCTAGAACAGTAAATTATATAGTAGGTTAGAGGGTAATAGTATTATGGCAAAGGACAAGGGACATCATAGTAAAGTGGAGGTAGAAAGGGAGTACAATTGTGCATGATAGCCTTTTTGAGAAGGTGACATTCAAACTTAAAGGAGATAGTATTAGACCTGAAGATATCTGGGGGAAAGACCATTTCAGGCAGGAAGAATATCAGAGGCAAAATTCCCTAAGCTGCAGTGCATCTGGCTTTCAAAGATAATGAGCCTGAAAAGGACAAAGGTAGTGAGGACTGGTAGGAGGTAAGGTCACAGAACTTCTAGGGTTCCACGGCTGAAAAAGGCAGAAAGACTGCTACACCACACTTGCACCACACTTGTTACAGGTAGACATGGTACTCACAGGATAGCAGAGAGATAAGCATCCAGTCATCCACGTGATGCTTTGATCTGGTCCCAGAATGCTTTACCAATTTAATTAACATTATTCAAAGCTCAGAGGATTTTTCAAAATTTGGATTTCAGGATTCTCTAGAAGAATCAGGGGATCTGATACCCCACAGTTTCATTCACACAGGGCAACAATTAGCTGTATACTTTTCATGGACATGTGCCTTCCAGGTTGGGAAATGCTTTTACTTCTGATATTCTATATGTTAAGGGGACTGGTCACGTTTTTAAGAGTGTAAAACTCTGTCCCTGCTTGTAGTCTTATCTTTTATCCTCTTTTCTTCTACTACGTTAATCACTATTGTTCCTTCAAATGTCAACTTAATAGTAATTCGATTCATTAAAAACAAACAAACAAACAAAAAACTGCCATCGAAATGTCCCAACCACGTTCTCTATTCTGCATAGCGCTGGACTGGACTGTTTGTGGAACTTGGAGTGCGTTTCCTTTTGTTACCTGCAACTTGTCTTTTAACCTGATTTTAGTTTCAATGAGAGCTGGGTTTTCTCTCCTTGGATTTTCTTAGCCCTATAACATAGATGGTTTCATTCATAGTTTACTGAAGAGAAGTTGCATAACTCATCCAAAGAAACAAAAAATGAAGTGAAAATTCAAGATTATAAATTAGATTTG
>NW_011888811.1:2247578-2259420 GCF_000151845.1 Pteropus vampyrus
ATACACATATATAGCCTCTACTGGCATGGGGCAAGGGGTGGCAGGAAGATGGACTGGGAAATTGGCACAGTACTCCAGGCACAGAATGATGAAAGGGCATAGGGATGGTGGTTCTAGAAACGAAAAAGAAGGGCTGATCTAAGACATGCTGCTAGGAAAGAGTCAGTAGGTGTTGGCGATCAATTGGACATGGATGGTGAAGAAGAGTCAAAAATAACTCCCAAGTAAGAGCTTTAGGGAGCTAGCCGGACACTGGTGATAGAGAGCGAGGGAGGCATTGATCAGTGTCTTCTATTACCTTCCAAGTGAAACACCCAACTGATAGCATTATCAAGAAGCTCTTCTAAATTTGTAATTTTAGGTAATTAAAATTAGGGGCAAGGCGGAAGGGCTAAGGCATAAATTAAGATACAAAGAATATTGTCCTGTATATTTGCTTTGAAAATTTGAAATCAGTATACCAACTGATAAAAACAATGACTATAATGAGAAGCAAAAAAAACAAATAAATAAAACAACTCTATACTTTGCGATCAAATGATAACCTGCTTGAAAAATAAAAGGGATCAATTATAAATGTCAAATTTCTATAACATGCTAACAGAAAAAAGACAACTGTATTCTGCATGAATCTGGTTTGGAATAAGGATGTCAGTACCCATTTTCATTGGACTACTGAACATGATCTCGGCAATAATTGAAACACAAACACAAACACAAAACAAATACGACAAGAGAATGATTCTCATTCAATAGTAGTATCGAGATGACTTCTCAGTTGTGTATGTTTTGGTAATCCTGCAATAAATTTGGCCTAGTGTGGTGTTGTGCCAGTATCTGCACTGCCAACCACGGTCATCATGAGCCTTTCAGAGGCATCTGACAGCCCATTTATCTCGCCAATAGTTGCAAAGCAAAAAAACCTAACATTATATTTTAAGTTGCTTAAAAACTACTTGCAATTAGGAGTCTCGATGCATCTAAATCAAAACAACCCTAGAAATGCTTTCAAGATTGTTGTAAATGCAATACATAGATGAGAATTTACAGTGTTCCATAACCAGGGAAATTGTGATACCAGGCTGCATTTACTTTTATCTTACCCAAAGTAACATTATCCTCCGCCACCGTAAACTACACTATCAAATAAATCTATTTAAAGGAATTGGCACCATTACAATAAAGGCATCCATACATTGTGGTTTATTTCTCTGAAAATCACCCAGATGTCAGTGTTGAAGAACAGAGACTTGATTTCTTCCTGAATCATCACTAAGTGCCCCCTCTCACTCTTACACACATACCCCTCAAACTATGTTAAAAGCAGAAACAAATTTCCTAACCCAAACTGAAAAGTCCTTGGCTCGCCAAATGACTATAAATTGCATGGCTAAGTGCATATGGCCACAGGGCTGTCACAGTTACTTTTCCTGACAATTCATCATGGCATACTAATTCTATAATATCATTACTGCATCTCTTCTCACTGTACTAATCCAGCCAGTTAATTTAATCAACTAATAATAGATTCAGAAATGGATGCAAGGGGCCCTAGCACTTCAAATTATATTACTGGAGATGTACCTCGGCGAGAAGGGTGTATTCTTCGCCATTCAACATAACCTCCGGAAGGTAGGTTGGCCTAATAAGGTAGATGAGGTTACCTCCACATATTTTAGTTGAAGAATTACAACCACAGGATTTTCTTTCAAAATTAATACATTTTTTTTTCTTAAAATATATTAACCACGTCATAAGAAAAAAAACTATTTCTCTAAGTGCAGGGTTCATTATGAATATTAAAAAAGAGATGTGAAACTCAGAAATTTTCATATAAGTAGAGAAAAATCAGAGTTCTATGATTAACTGCAAAGTGAGCCATTCAAGGATGGACAATTAATTTTATTAAATTTTAATCTTCTCTGCAAATGTCAATGATAATTAGAAAACATTATTCTTTAACATCACAGTCCATCTTGCATGTCATGAAGACTAATAAGTTAATTTATTATGAAGAAAAAATAGCCTGAAAATGCTAGAAAATATACACAGGTTAAAAAAGTCGCAAATAGGCATACATAATTTTATTCAAATGTACAGTAATACTACAGTAAAAGCTGTAGTATTTCTGTAGACAGGTCATTTACTTGAAAGAATAATATGATTTCCTTTTAACACCTATTTATGAAAAAAGTGTTGCTTCTCTATCCTACTGTTGGAACAGTCATAGAAAAGTTCAAGTGTAGTAGGTCTGTCAGCCAACTTTGCATCTAGATTTGCTTTGCAATTAACATGTGGATTAATTAAATGCTGCTCACTTGTCTTGGCAACATTCTTTACCTGTGCAGATTTGTGAGGAAGGAGAACCAGTTTGCAAAGAATTACAACCACAGGATTTTAGTTGAAGAATTACAACCACCAGAGTCTGGAAGTCACCACCCACCCGATGGAAACTGATAAGACCACAATATCCCTTCAGTAAAATATTTTTATCAAGGTGATATTTTCCATGTAAGTCATGAATATCGGAATATATCTGATCCTTTCACTGATTTTTCTGCCGATGGAAAAGATAACTTTTGCTTCTGTGTTTGGAGCAATGTTCTCAGAGGCCCTGAGATGAGACACAAAACAGAGCAGAGTGTGTGCTGAAAATTGACCTAGGATGGGTTAAATTTTGTCTGTGCCCTTTATTTTGTATTTAAATTTAGTTTTAACAATTTAAAATCCAGAGACATAAAAATCTGTATTTTTCTCTTTCATGGCATATCACCAGATCTGGCATTGCCATCCAGCCAGCCAGTTGAATGAAGTTGAGAAATAGGGCACTCAGTTTCCAGGATCTCTAACTCTTCCAAATAACTCCACAAATCACAGGCGGAGCGTTAGCTACCCTTTCCCATCTCATGTAGAACCAACTTTATCCATTTCTGTTACCTACGTTACTCAGTCACCTATTAGAATTTCCAATTTGTCTTTAAGCCAATCAAAATTTTTTGAAGTCGAAGATCTTTCAAATGCAAATGTTTTTATAAAACATGTTTATCATGATTATTTCTTTCAATGAATATGATATTTTTACAAGATAGACTCATGCCTTTAGAGATATCAACCTTACAATTCCACGTGGAATTGCTTTTATCAGTTTCAGAAAATTTACAGCAAAAGTCAGTACCTGCTTTGTGTGAATCTCTCCTCTTTGTTAAAAAAAAGTGAGAAAACCATCATCATGATAATGCTTCTGTATAGCTATTTTGAAAAACAGGTATAAATCAGTAAAATGTCCATCCAATGTCACCCTTTGCTAAATGTGATTCAAATCATGTTTGCCTAGCCTAAATACAAGGCATCTCCATGAGCACTGTAATATAACAAAACAAATAATTTTTCTTTCATCAATATACAACAGCTTTGTTCATTATTGAGAAACGTTAGGTGGTAAAGTATTGAGTGCTATGCATTTTATGCTTAAATCAATGTACTGTCTTGCAGTTATGCCACCTAATGTGTTTTTAAGTCATCCGCTACAGAGATCAATGTGATTCTTATTTGATATTCAGTGTTAAGTTCAGCCTCATAAATTTAGAATTGCACTCTGTTATTTTGATGGTTATATATTAACCACGTACTGAAAGTTTTATGATTTTATACTCAGCCTGGCTGTAAATCATACCGGTTCCATATGTAAGGCATAGGGTCTGGCTTGATTTTTTATTGCTCTGCTCACAAGGAAATGGCTGGCTGGCTGACTATCTGAGGGAGGTAAACCTACAACATGTTTGGATAAATACTTGAGGTATGTGAGCATTAAAATCATGGTTCAGAAAATTAAAATAAGACAACTCGTTGCAACCAGACACATGGGTATGGATAATAATGCGGTAGAGCAAGGTGTCACAAATTGGCAATCCTTTATGTTAGTACCATCCTTGGCATGAGCCTTGAACTCTTACAAGTTCATAGTGCTCACTCTGTGGTGAGTGACTCAGACAAACATGCATCTACCTGGATGCATCTAAATGTAAAAGGAGTAACAGAGAGAGAGAGAGAGAGAGAGAGAGAGAGAGAGAGAGAGAGAGAGAGAGAGAGTTAGTTGTAGAACACTGCTACTCAACTTGAGACATATTATTTTGGATATTTAAAAAATAAAGACAGATACCAACATCACCTTCTTGAAACAATAAACGGGGTTTGTAACACTGGAATAGTCTGATGCTCTAACAGAACAAGTTCATAAATAAGAACTGATGGAATAGAAAAATGATGGCATTGAATTAATAATAATCGCTGAGCCGGGAAAATTTTTTAAAAAGTCAGGGTAAAGACTTTCTTTTAAAAAATGCCAAAATGATGCAAAATTAGATGCAATAATAAAAATTGAATTTACCTACATGACATCCCTCAGTTAAATTACAGATATTCATCCAGTATAGATTTTTAATCTTTAGTTCTTTTCCAAGTGGTAAATACTTGGCAGGGTCTAATTTACTCATGTTCTTGAAAATGTGTATTTGCTTCCTTTACTATATATCTGTTATAAATTAAAGCCACTTTTTCCCTTTTGATGCCGTATTTTCAGACTCTGTACTCATCTCCCTAAGTTAAACATGCACCTTTTTTTTTTACTAAACATTCACCATCTTAAACTATGACTAAATTGACAGACATGACAAAACATTTCAAAGGGAATTATGCTAGGCTGGGCCAAAAGTTTGATCAATTTTGATTTAACAGCATTTAGTAGAGATGGAAAAGCCACTATTTTTTCAGATCATTGGGAAGTACAAAGTTATTGACCTATTTTCCTTGGTATAGTATTTCCTTGATTTCTGATTCAAGAGAGAAACATCGTTAAAAAGTATTCCATATTTTCTTTCACTACTTCCAAGATTTATAAGAGACACGTTCATTAAAACAAAAAAGTTTGACCTTGCACACAAATCTAAGTGGTAACAAGTAATCCAATAATTTTTCTTACTGAAAGGGTATCAGTGAAAAGGTTTATGTGGAGCTATCTTTCAATAATCTTTCTGAAAGAAATAAACAAACCACATTTTATTTGCAAAGGCTATATTTGGTTCACAAAATTGACATTACTTCAGTGGTTCTCAAACTTGAGTACCAGCATCACCTGGAGAGCTTGTTGATACACGGATTGCCCCACCCCCCCAGTTTCTGATTCAGGATGCATATGGTGGGGCTTGACAATCTGGATATCCAACAAGTCCCCTGGTGACAGTGACAAACCAAGGCTGCTGGTCTGGGGACCACACTTTAAAAAACACTGCTAAAAACACCTCCCAATCCTTTTTCTCTGTGTGGCTGTTTTGAAAAACAAAATGTGGTCCTCCTAGGGAGAGCTTGGGAGAGTCTATAAGCTTCCTGAACTGGAGATATTCAGGTCATCTGTCGGAGCTTCATGAAGTTTCTATACAGCTTCCAGGTTAACCTTCAAATCCCACTACACTCAATTGGGTAGCTATGTGCCAATCAAGCACCCACAAAACATTTCTTGGTTGGCCTTCTGTAATTATGTATTTTAACGAAAATATTCACATTTAAGTAGTAAATGTATTTTTTTTTTCCTGGCATTTACGTTTCTATATTTTGTCATTTTCCACAGATATACACAATTTGTTCAGCAGTAATTCAGTCAAAGCCTTTACACATGAATATGATATTATAAATATGTAGATACTGTAAATAGAGCATCTAGTAATTGAGAGATTAAAAAATTAACTCCTCATGATTTCAGATGCATTCTACACATTGAGGATTATTCTAAACTTGTTTGAGTTCTGCCATGTGATTTAGCAAACTGACAGAGAGACATTAATATATTCTAGATTATTTTATAACATTGACTTCTTAAAATCTCTTGGAACTTCATGGAGAAATTTTAAGCTAAGTCAGTCAATTGTATCTCATTATTACTGACCACGCCCTTCCCAAGTGATACACACAAATGCAATAACGAATATTGGAGCTTTTGGAAATTGATAATTTTGGTCAGGTTCTTGATCTCGTCTCTGACACTGATACTCTATTCTTTCAGTAAAAGACTCAACGTGGTCTAGAAAGATTCAACTTCTGTTTGTGTTGCATAATTAAAAGCCAACCAAGCATTTTCTCAAATATTACGTGTTTCTAGGGGGGGACAGATTTAATACTTGAGTTATTAATTTTAAATCTAATTCTCCAGATTATCAGAAATAGCCACATTTATAGAAGTGCACATGTATACATGTAAAAGTCAAGTATAAGTTATTTTAAAACTTCAGTTACATCAGCATGCTCTCCTATACTCTCTCAGCCTCAGAGAGTTGAAGTAACTTGCCCAACTTCGCAGAGTTCCGCAAACGGTGGACTCACACTTGGAACCCATTCCATCTACTATGCCTATGCTCCTTCATCTCACCACACTGCTTCCTTAATCTGATAAATACGTTTCTCTTGTCATGAAACTTTAACTTTTAAAGAATGTTTTTAGGGAAGACGATCTTTGAAATAAAAGAATCTTATCCAACATTGGGTTTCAAATACCGGATCGTTTGAATGCGGCTGGAGGCTGACAGGTCCAGCCTCCATTCAGCCACACACATACCTAGCTGCCTGTTTTGATAGGACATTCTTTACAATACCAAACACATAAAATTAAAAATGATGTGGACACTCTTGTGTGAGGACCCAGAGACATTGTCAATTCCTTCTGAGCCCATAGTCGACCTCTAACTTAAATAAAAATGACAGAGGAGTTTCATTTTTATCAGGGACCCTTTCTGCATAATATTATACTAAATATGATATTAGTATGTATATCATAACACAGTTTTTCTGATCTTCAAACATACTGTAAACTCTATAGGGAGAATTGCTGGCAATTCACTTAAATGCGTTTAATTTTTCCTTCCTGTTTTTAATACAAAAGCTGCATTTTCTATGACAATTTACTTCTTATTTGGAAGCTTTGTTATTTCTTTTTATAACTGAGTTGCAGGGAATGCAGATATGATGAAGGCATTGCAAAGAAGAGTTTTATGTCTATACCGCAGAATGGAATAAATCAATTCATTGAGCATATGGCTTATTAGGCTTAAACAGCTCTTTTCCAAGATGATTCTGAGCACCATATTTTGAAAGATAAGGTAGTGGGTTGTTGTTTTTGGATATTTGCCTTCATAAACATAGGCCATCTGTCCCAACAAGTGAAAAGAGTCGAATGCTTTGATTGCTATTTTCCCAATCAAGACTAATTCTAATATATTTTACTGTAGTGATTAACCAGATCTGACATTATATCTTGGAGATATTTACTGGTATCAAAACTGAAAGAATTTTGTGCTGCCCACAAATATTTCCACACATTCCATGATGAAAAATTAGGAATTTTACTTTCTGATAGTAGGGAGAAATCAAGCTAAAGAAATATAATTATTTCACAATGAAACCATAACATTTATACTTTGTTTAACTGGGGTATGAAATGGGGTATGTTAATTATAAGGTTCCACTCCTCAAATTCTTTTTGGATATTTTTTGTGATCTCATCTTTTAACTTAAAAAACCCAACAAAAGCAGAGGGATTTCAAAACTGTAAGAAAATTCCACTATGAAATATTTTCATCAGTGTTAGAGATTCCTCAGGGATCACTGATACAACTGGTATTTCCTTTATTATCAACGTTCTTAAAAAATAACTATTTGAATAACAATGGCACACATTTAATACCACCAATATTATAATTTTACTTAAATATTTTTAATTTTACTTAAATATGTTTTCTCTGTATAAAAGAATTATATTCTCATTATTTAACAAATCAGAAAAATAGAACAACACATACGAAGTCATCCATAATCTCACAGCATATGCATGCCACTGTTAATATTTTTGAGAACATGCTTCTAGCCGGCCTTCTATGTGAGTAGCTTAATTGGTTCTACCATGTGCATGCCGATTTTTAGACTGCTTATTAACTTAACAATAGATGAGTGAGCACTTCCTTATGTTATTAGAATTTCACAATTACCTTTAAAATTGCTCCTTCAGGATATGAAAGTTTCTTGTACTGGTTTTGCAACTTTTTTTTTAAAGTTTATCCACTTTGTTCTGCCTAAATATTCCCATCTCATTTTCTTCGGCACTAAAAGCCTAGAGAAAACAAATTCCTATCTAGTTAATACACATCTCCTTTTACCACACACAACTGTTAGTTACTCCTTATAATAAGAATAAATCTTTAAAAAACGGAACTGGTTTAGTTACAAATTCTTTTCAAATGACATCTCTGAGGTCCTTCCTAGGTAAGTAGACTTGAGTTAGTTTTTGCAAATAGTATGACCATTATTTCCCAAATGACCTTTCATTAAAGTTGTTTTTCAAGTTCTTTTCAATGAACTAGAATATCCTATTCTAGTCTATCATTTCATTACATTATGTGATAGCACACTATATAAAATAAATGCATATGTTTATTTTTTAAAACTATATATCTATTAGACTTTTGGAAAAATACACCTAAAGCATAAAGGTCTAAAATACTATTTCTTGGCTGATACCTGGCCCCAAAGTAAGTACTTTAGCACATCGCTAACACACTCAATAAGCTTGCTATTATTAACTAAAGACTGCATTTCAAGTACATTATGGCATCACTTGAAGTAATAGCAACTGAAATGTACCTACTTAATGGAATCGATCTTTCATAAAGACTGCAGTAAAGTATTATCAGAAGTCACTTATTGAACCTTATTCTCAATGATATAATAAAAAGTAGCATGTCAAGAATAAAAATGTCATGTGTCACCTGAATCTCTGGCACCTCAAATTTTATCAAGAAGTAGGGGCATTTCTTGAGAAATACAATGAAAGATTATGCATCTACAAAGCTTCTTGCCAAAAGATCCTGAGTTCATTCAATACTCAGACTCAAACACTGAAATAAGTCACAGATATACAGAGAGATTCTTGAGAAAGAGCAATATTTATTGCATTTCTTTTTCCAAGTAAATGTCTTAACACCTCCAGTTCCAAGATTCCCTGTGATTCTGAGAGATGATTTGAGAGCTTATACTTCGGTAAAGACTAATTTATTTTCTCTACTGTGTTTCTCCAGTTTTTCCTCTATATGTTTGGATTTCATAGTAAACTTGTTATATTTGATATTTTTAGGTATAACAGGAAATCACAAAGGGCCTCAATGAAATTAAGGGGATGTAATGGAGTTTAGGTGTTTTCCCAGAGAAAGAATGAGGATTAGGTAAAGCTTGTTTTTTTTTGTTTGTTTTTGTTTTTTGTCTTTTTTTTTTTTTTTTGGTACGAATTTCCAAATACTGAAGTGATCAGAATGTGAACACAACTCTTTTCAGTTGTAGTGCCTCAGTATGAAATGGGGATGGGTTTTCTCTCCAGGAGGAAGGTCCATTTAAGTGAAAGTTGAAAATAAATGGCCCATGGGCCAATTTCTGCAAACATGTGCTTTTTGTTTGTCCTACAAAGGATTTTCTTGCATTAAATATAATTAATTCAGATATTAAGAGACTTCGTAACACTTTAAAATATATTGATTTTTGTTCTTATAGGATCTGGAAAAATTAGATGCTAATGTCGAGGTGGCAACAACCAACTAGAGCAAGGTGCATCTCCTTTACCTAATACACAAGTTCCAGTCCTCTATGGTTCCCAGCGTTTGCAGAGCACACACACGTGCATCTATAACCACCACACCATAAACCCGGTCATTTATATTATCTACCTGGTTCCTACAGACATTTGAATTTGAGACCACTGCTTTCAAGTACCCTATATCTCTACAAACCAGTCACCACCAACTATCACGGCAATAGTAACGCTCCAACACAATGGCAATAACTCCAGAAAAGAAGATGAATTCGAATGTCCCAGAAGCAAGGACAAAGCAGGTGTTATATTTCAAACGCGTATAGAATTAACCTATCCTCATTTCTTTTGTTTGTCTATTTGCATTTGGTGTTTTCCCAAATGAATTGCTTGTGTGTGTTTTCCCTGAATGTTTAATTAATACTGTAAACAAACACCCTATTTTTTTTTTATTAAATTATTAATCAAGCATTACATTTACCCTGGCATCAGGAAATGCTGTATTCTGTCTACTACCAAATGTCTGCGTGTCTCAGTGGTCCGGCAATTAAAGTGACAATACTATGACATATACACAAGCTAAAGTAAGTAGGTACTTTCAGACCTACAGGAACAGAAAGGCTATAGGTTGCAGAAAATGTAATAAAGAGCTAGAAATCAGAAATGTCTAGATTCTAATCTTCCTTTCGTACTTACTGACTTTGATCTGGGGACATTTTTCTTATGTGAGTCAGTTTCTTCATCTGTAAAATACTTTTTGCTCACAGAGTTTTCTGAGGGACAAGGAAAGAACTGTGCTGATTATAGTCTAAGGTGTTTTGTGAACTATAAATCAAGGGATAATATTGATGGTGATTGTCCTAAAAATTCAACTGATCCAGTAAGGATGGTTGTTTCCTATTGATACTAGTTCGCATGTTATATTTTAAGGATCTGACCAAGCCTTGAGATATTCAATCTACTCTACTTTAGTATATGCAACTAAGCATGTGATTGCAAAAAAATAATTGAGCTCTTTAAGTCCATCGATAATACTTAATTCTATGAATATTCATGTGGAGGATATTGCAATTTCCACAGGCTGCCAAATGTCAGGCTGTAGAGGGAGAAGCTGATTTTGATTTGGAAACTAAAGCAAACCCATCATTAAACATCCTGAAGGAGAACTGACAAGGTGAATTACTACACACTCTAAGCAAACTTTACAAGTAAGTTTAATTAAACAAAAGTCTATTCGTTTTTTGCAAGCTCATTTAGAAGCATTTATTTAGGTGCATTTGTATCCAAGGACTTGGTGAGCCATTCTCTTAGACTCAATTACTAAAGAAACTCTCATCAGTTGTAGTCCATGTATCCTTCTCTGGTTGAAATTAAAATGAGAAAGTTTTAACAGCACATGATAAATATCGCTTTAGGTCAAAGATGTAAAAAGGATTAGTTTTTGGGTTTCTGAAATACTGGGTTACCTAGTGAATCCATTATTTTATCTTTGCCTCAAAAGATAATACTATGAAATGGGGAGATCTGTGCTAGTTCCTCTTTTGGGCCGGTTGCTGATATCGATTTAGTTTTTTTTGAATTACACTATATCTAAGACAAGGTTTGTGAGGTTTACTTCCCTGGATTACAGGGTGAGGCTGAGTTAGGAAAAGATGAACAGAAACAATTCTCACCGAGCTTTGCTGAATCTTTTGCAGAGCACACTGTCAATACCAGGATATGTCTCTGAAGTCTTCATTTGCTTGATTTAAAATAGAGTGTAATAGCCTTGGCATTATCAAGATTACTTTTATATAAAATATACAAGATCTCCAAGGGAAGGCTCATATTATGTGACTACCTATTCAAGAAATGGAAAATTGCTCAACGGTTATCTCACTTAATCCTCACATCAATCCAAAGGGGCGGTATAGGATGTTTATTTGTACTAAACGAGGAAATAAAGGATCACAAAGGCTATGTCACTTCACCAGGGTCCCATAGCTTTTGGCTGCAGAATTGGAGTTTGAGCCCAGATGCAATAACTCCAAAGCCTGTACTCTTTACACCACACCATTCAGATGACATGTATGATGCCAGGGATCAAAAATCACAGGAGCAGACAAAAAGTGGGAACAACCCAAATGTCGATAAACTGATGAATGATTAAATGGATGTGGCATATCCATACATTGGGCCGTTATTTGTCAACAACAAAGAATGAAATACTGATATATACTGTAA
>NW_011888811.1:2260695-2285137 GCF_000151845.1 Pteropus vampyrus
GTTATTCCCTAGTGCGAGTTTGTACATCTTCATAATGCCTTCAGAATAATTTATTACATAGTAAAGATTTTAAAAAATCATTATCCTTTTGATCTAAAAATCCTTATACTTCAACTTTAATATGTTCTTTCTAAAGAAGTTGCCACGTATATTTTATTCCTTGGAGAAGTCAACAGTAAAGAACTCAAGTAATGTTTGGAGATCTTCCAAATCCATTTTCTAAAAATTTCATAGAAGTTTTTTGTTGTGTCTATCTACTATGACACATACTTTGGGTACAAAATGTAAAGACCTGTGAAACATTTAGATAAAATCTAGGTTGGTGGAAGCATTAGAAAGAATTTCCAGATATTTAAACTAATGATTTAAAGTTTGTTTAATATTTAGAAGTACTTCTTGCCTATGGCAAATATATCAGCACAGCATAAGTAAAATATGCACAACATTGATTTATGTATCTCTGCTTAGGCTACTTCAAACTCTTCTTTTTTTTACTACCAAAAACCAAGGGTGGCAGACATTTCTGTTTGGTTTGGCATCCCAAAGACCGTTTTTGTGAAAGCAGTCACAGACCACCCAAATATTATAGTATTATATTTTCAGTATCAAGGATATATTATTCTAAGGTAATTTTGTTAATCTGTCAAAACTAAAAACCAGTCACGCACACACATCCACGCACATTCACATGCACACGCACAATGACTAAGCTGATGAATCTTCCTCGAGGAAAGGACTCAAACAATAACCAAATCTATTCTCCCAGGTTCTTTATAAAAGGTTCACCTCAAATCTACCAAGAGCTGAAGAACTGCAGCTTTTAGGCCTTGCTACGTATTAGCTTTTAAAAATTGTTCCTTTTATGAGGCTCTTAGAAGACAACAGAGAGACCAAAATTAACTCAGACAAGCAAATCTGATCGCACTGTATCATTGCATCATCTGAACAGGGTCACCCAGGGGTGCACTGGGCAACAAGGCTGCGTGTCTTGGAGCTCTGAAGAAGGCTTTTTAGACTCCTGTTAATATAAAGAGGAGTTTTTGTTTGAAAATTTCTTCTGTTAGAACAAAAGGCATTAAAAAGAGTAATAGCTATTTATTGAGTGTTTATTATGTGAGCATTTAGCTTTTAGCTCACATAATAGTGATAACCCATTATGTTCATTGGACAATGCCCTTACTGTGGGAGATGAAGGAAGGATAGAGAAAGAACAAGAACACATCTAAACTTCAGGGAGTGTGTGGGACAGGAGACACGAATGTCGGGCACGTCATTTCCCCCTATGTTTACAGTACGTGTGCCTAAATGCACTAAATATCTTTATGCCTGATGCATGTTCACATTGTGTTCTGTATGTTATTGTAAGCATTATGCTTTTATATGTGCTTATCACTGTATAGGGTTCCATGTACAAAATCTTGCATTCTCTACTTTAGAGTCAGTTTAAGGGATTTTTCAGGGGTGATTGTTTCTATGTGTGATTATTTTACCTCTTGTTTGAGTATAGAGCTAAGGAAGATACAACACTCTTATACTGCACTAGTTTACATAATCCCCATGGCAACCTTTTAGAATGGGTATTTATATTCTCTCTTGTTATTTTACAAATGGCATAAAAGGATTTCAGAAAGTTTAAGAAATTGGCTGACCACCCAGCTTTTAAATGGAAGAGGTGAAATTCAAATCCAGGTCTGTATGAATCCAAAACCTAAGTTTTAACTGCTTCCATTATTTTAAAAAGTGATACAGCCAATCTTGTCTTATTTTAAAGGGATTACTAAAAAGCTGTAGAAATGTATGACATGTTCTATTAGAGAAAAAAAATAAAAAAGGGAAAGGCCGTTAACTGCATTAATTTTCTGGTGCGGGAAGGAGAATACACCCTTTGTAGGGTTCTGTTCTTCTCCCCTTTTGTTTCTCTTCTATCTCTAGGGAAATGACAAAGATAAGCTGAACCTAGAACTGGAAAAAGTCAAAAGTAACTAATAACTAACTAACTAACTAACTAAACTAACTAACTAAACTAACTAAACTACCTACCTACCTAACTAAATAACTAACTAAACTAACTACCTACCTATCTACCTACCTACCTACCTACCTACCTACCTACCTAACTACATCAAAAACAAATTTGCCTGTGAGTTTTATGCCCCTTGTCAAGATTTGGAATACTAGTGTTTGGAAAGGAAAACAGACTCCCATAACTAACCCTGGGAAGTGGAGTCTTCTTAGAAAAAGAGTTGTGATTTAGTTCTAAATAGATTCCTAAAGATTTTCCATCATGCAAAATATGGTGCAATTTGTAAGTAACGGCATAGCTGCATAATGGAGGGCAGTGGCTTTGATGAAAATTCACTGTTTAAGCCAGCAGAGGAGCTACATTTAAGTCAAGGACTATACCCTTTTTATTCAGAAGGACTATACCTTTTTTATAGTCCTTTTAAAAATTAGAGGCATCATGTTTTATAATAATGCCCCCAATGCTATATAAATTATGAGACTCCTACTGACTGTTCATGATTCATAGAAACCATGATTCCTAGAGTTCTAATTTGAGAAATTCCAAGTCTCTGCCCCTCTCCCTAAGTATCTTTGCCCAAGATCGAGGTCCTCCTGGACAGAATAAAATTGCTATTTTGCATCACTCCTTTAAGTTGAAAACTACAAAATACACACAGAAAGATCATCTATGGTATACAAAGCATTCGTACAGAAAAATGCAAGGTCTGTACATATGTGTAGAATGTAAGCCCCGCCTCTCTGCTTTCATTGCCTTTCCATCCTGCTGCCCACTAGCCATTCTAACCAAGCATCTACAACTGCCTCACTCCAGAATGTTCCATAAAATATTATCAAGGTCAAATCCAAAGACCTCTCCTCATTCCTCGTCCCGATTAAACACCTTGCAGCTTATGGCATACTTGACTTTGCTCTTTGTGATTCTCTCTTCTTCCAGGAAGAGGACAGATTCACCCTTCTTTTCTCTGAGTATCCTTCCTCTATCAACTTTGCTGATTCATCTTTGGACTGCCTCCTAAAAGGCAGCCTTTCTAGAATCCAGTCCTTGGTCCTGGTCACTCTTAAATCCCCTGTCCCAAACATCTTACTCCCTGATGTAGCTCTACTTATACCTCTGGGTGACGGTTTCCTTATCTCTCTCCCCACGTTTACTCTCTGCCTTATTTTCACTAGAGCATTTCCAAGTGCCTGTTTAACATCTCCATACAGAAATTCAGGAAAACCTATACTCGATATTTTCCCAAACCGAACTTCTTGTTTCCATGCCAGATGTTCTCCTCTTTCTAGCTTCTGTCTCATTTATTAACTTTCTTCTAATCTAATTATCCTACTATAGGCCCTAGAATCACCCTCAAATCTTCTCTCTCCCTAGGAACCCACCTCTGCCCACTCCAATCAGTTATTGCCACTGTCAAGTTACCTCTGAAACCTCTTCTCACCGCATTCCTTCCCATCACCCTCACTGCCCTAGATGAGACCATCATTGACTGGGAGCCTTCTAGTTCCTCTCTTTGGTCCAAGCTCTCCTCCTCCCAACAGAGATTCCACATGTAGAACAATTTTTCTAAAATACAAATTTAATCAAGTCACTCCTTTGTTAATAACTTTCAGGGGTCCAAACTCATCTGGTAAAGTCAAAATGCTTTGGCATGCAGTTCTAAGTTCTCCAAGCTGGCCCAGGGGGAGCTTTCCAGTCTCCTCTCTGTTCACTTCCAGTTCCTGTCCCACCCACCATTCTCTTCTCTGTTATGAGATTATTCTTCATTCCCCAATCCCACCAGCCTAGATGCAGCTCTGAATCACGATTCTGTCATCTCCTTTTCTCGAGACAACGCCCGTTGTCTTTTCTACCCAGAACGATCTCCCTCTAGCTTCAAAGCCCAGTCAAGTACTAACTTCTTTGTAAAAGCTTTAATCACATAGTGACGTGTATTACTGCCTACAATAATATGTATTATTGCCCATCTTAGATAGTAGGTATTGCATTAAGCCTATTTCAACGTCTTCCTTGTTTACTCCTTGCAACAGATCCACGGGTAAGTACTTCCATTTTAACAATGAAGAAACTCAGGCTCAGAGAGATGAAGTAATTTTCCATGTCCCAAAAGCTAGGAAGTGACAGAACTGAGCTTTAAAACGAAATAGTCTCATTTCAAAGAAATGTGTTTAATTACTGTGCTATTCTACCCCCTGTCGCCCTTTAGGTCTCTTTCTTCCTACTAGCGTGTGAGTTACTTGAAGGCCAGGATTATGTGAAATTCATCTTTACATGCTCAGTTCCTAGCAGGTAGTAGACGGTAAATGTGTGATGACTTGTCTTCAGAATGAATGACGCTGCAGTGTTCTCCTATAGTTAGAGGCGACCTGCACTGCTAACGATGATTGGGCTTCTTGCTATTTTGTTCTCATCCCACACTTCTCACTCTGCTCCTTACTCTGCTCATCCTCGCTCGTTATTGGCTTTGATCCTTTTGCCGTTGCTTTTTTCGTAAACTCTGTGGGTCTAGGGTGGTTGCATTGCCATGTTTACTGGATTAGACTTCTTAATTAACATTTAACTCTCTTTTCCTGAAGAACAAAATGAAAGCACGAATGAAATCACCTTTTAGAATCCCTTATTGAAACATGAGGCAGCGCTCCCACTTATGATGGGTTCCCAGAAAAAGAGGACGGCCCCTCTCAGTAAAAACGATACAGTCGCCATCGCTGTTACTGCGGGATCAATGCAAGGACAGGGATTAACATCTCTGCCCGAGCACCTGATAGCCAATGGTTATGAAGGAGGCACCAGAAATCATGCTGAATCACTTGCATGTGATAAATCTATAAGCTTTAAAAGCATTCTAAATTGATTAAATATGGCAACGAAGACAATTAGTTTGAAAACGATAATGCGAAAACAATCAAGAAGTGTTTACCATGTACCAGATCTGCAAACTGTTTGATATACCTCATCTCATTTAATAAGCACAAGAATAAGGGAGAAGTACAGGTGCTATCCCCAATTTCCAGAAGAAACAATGGTTTTGACAGCTTAGTAGTAACTCGAAGGGACGATAGTGGACAGAGCTAGGGCTCAAACCCATTTCTCTTTGACTCTAAGATCCCTGCGCTTGATAGATATGCTATTCTTTCTCCAATGAGTTCCCATCACAAATAATGATATTGGCATCTAGTGAAAGATTAGGTCTGTCTTCCTCAGCCATGCAGCTATTTGTGGCAGAGCTGGGGAAAGAATTTAGGTCTCTAGAGCTTTTCTCCTAAACCTCCAACCTCCTCCAATAATATGCTGCACCATCATAGCGCACAGAGTGTACATCATTCTTGTATTTTCTTTATACCTGTTTTTTATTTTTATAGGAACAAATTAGAAGTTGAAAGAACCTATGAATATAGACATGGTTTTCCTAGGAGTGACAGTGATAGAAACTTTTAATATTTTTAAAGCACTAAGACCACTTGATGGATCCTTGAGAAAATGACCCTGAGTTGTGTTTTGAGTCTACTTTTTTATATACATATTTCAGAAAAGCAAATAAAGGTATATAAGATCAAACTGTCATTCCTGTATCTTCAATGTACAGTCATCCCTCTTTCTTAACCTAGTATTTCAGCAGGAATACTGCCATGTGCCCTATTATACTGAACACACACACACACACACACACACACACACACACACACACACACACACAGAGTTTTCCTTTAGAAGGCATGAAATTATCTTCTTGTCATTCCCCATGCCCCTAGCTCATTGGTTTGTTCTCTCTCCAGCTTAAAAAATTTCTGTCCAGCAAAGGAACTATCAACATAATGAAAAGGCAACCAATGGAATGGGAGAGAATATTTGAAAATTATATATCTGATAAGGGTTAATGTCCAAAATATAAAAAGGGCTCCTATAACTTAATAGACAAAACCATAGATAACCCCATTAAAAAATAGGCAAAGGACTTGGAAGTCATCTTTGGTGTTTCTTTTCCATATGCTTCTCAGCCAATACATCTTGAAATATTACTACTTCTACCTTCAAAATATATTGTCAGACATTTATCACCACCTCTACTGGTCCTAGACACTGTCACTTCTTGTCTTGGTTACTACGATAGCCTCCTAACTGGTCTCCCACCATGGCTTCTTGTACTTTATTCTAAACACAATAGCCAGAGTGATATTTTTAAATGGGAATTCAGACCGTTTCACTCTTAAAATACCTGCATTGATATCCATTTCTCTCAGAACGAAGACTATAATTTTAAATTCTCTATAATGTCCTACATGATCTGGTTCCACTTCTACCTCTTTGACCTCCTGTCCTATTATTCTCAACTTGTCTTCTGCTACAATCACATCGACTTCCTCAAATCCACCAGGAATATTCCTAAAGTCTCTGCACTAGCTCTTCCATCTGCCTGGGACATCAGACCCCCCAGAAATACGCTTGTCAGTTTTATTTCACAACTAATTTCCTTGCTTTCCTTAAGTTTTTGTCTGTTAAAATGTCAGCTTTTCAGTTAAGCTTCCACTGTCATCCTCATCTCATTTAAAACTACAAAACTACAATCACATACTCTCAACTACCTTCGCTCTCTGCTTTTTTTTCATAGCATTGATCACTTTCTGAGTTTTTTTTTTGTCCTTCTTTCTTTCTCCCAACCCCTTTCTTCCTTCCTTTGCTTCCTTCCTTCCTTTCTTTTTCATTCTTTTCTTTCTCTCTTTCCTTCCCTCCCGCTCTCTTTCGTTCTTTCTTTTCTACATGTTCATTTTTCACTTTCTCTTTTTCCAAGTACAATCTAAGTTATAAGAGGGTAGGGATCTTTTCTAGTTTGTTCACAGATATATCCTAAGCATAATACATAGTAGGTACTCAATAAATATTTTGAATGCAGCAAAAGTTTATAGTTAAATGGTGTTGCCACTCGTCAATACATTTTGAAATTGCCCTAGAGATCAATTTACCAGTCATATGAGAAAGCCGATCTGATTTATTTATGTTTTGGGGCCACTATCCATTTATAAATTAATTTCTTTCTCTCTTTCCTCTGTAAAAGCTCATTCAGTTTTGCTCCCTTTAATTGAGGCAGCAGAGACACAAAGAGAAAATAAACAGAACATTTTTGAATTGAGAGATTATGCAACCATACCAGAACTAGAAGTCATTAGGAGCCCTAATGAAAATCACATAAAATAAATACAGAACTATTATGTTCAAGCCAAAAATATGTTTTCAGTCTCTTTTGAGTGTTCCCTCTCCTCTAGCCAACATTTAAAGAGTATTCATAGTTTGCTGCTGGCCCTCCACTATTCCTTATTTTTCTGCTTGTGTGAGTTCATTTATTTCTGTGGGCATATATTATAGATCACTGTTAAGCTGTTGATTCTCAAATTGATGCCTCCAGTTCAGATCTCTCCTTGAGGTTCCATTCTCAATAATTATGCAACTATCTATGTTCTCTTTCTACTTGGATGTCTCCGGCTACTTAACACTGTACAAACTTGAAATCTTGGTCAGCCTCTAAACCCAAGCCCTATCCTTTCTAAGTCCTCCCCATCTTAGTACTTAGGAATTCATTCAATTGCTGAAATTGAAAATCCTTGGTTGCTTTTTTTTTCATCAGCTCCTACCTTCAAACTGTTACCAAGTTCCGTATATTCTATTTCCAAAATACATCTCAAATCACTTACTTTTCTACCTTGGTGATGGCTACAGCATTTCCCCTAAGTTCCAAAAGAAATCGATGCTAAATAAAATGCTAAGGAATTCCAAGGAATGGGAGTTCACAGGTAGAGAGATCGGAATGGACATCCAGGCATCTTCAAGAATTCTTTAACACGAGATGGGAATGTGATGGACGGGTGGGTTTGGGGCTAACAATGAAAGCAAGGGGTATAGGCTAAACAAAGACACAGAGGAGAAAAGAATATGCTCTGGAAAAAGTAAGTAGCCCAGTTGGATTGGAGCTGAAAATACATTTAGAGGAGAAGTGGGAGCAAGGGCTAAAAACATAAAATTGGACTATATTGTGGAGGGCCTGAAACACCACAGAGGGACAGATTAAGTTGATTTGCGTACTTCCTGCCTCCCCATTGTGCCTTGTTGTGCGAAGCCATAAGTGTGTATCAGCGGAAGTGGAAGACGGCCTGTATTCTCTTAATTGTTCTGCATTTCACTAGGGTCTTTTCGGTTCTGAATGTACAAGAGAATGCCCCAGAATATATAGAACTTTTTCTACTCTTTTTTTTTTTCTATAACATCAATTATTAAGCAACACTATTAGCAGAAGCACATGCTTATTATAATAGTAATTGCTTCCACGTGATTATTTTCAGAGCATTTCTTTATGTACTGAGATATTTATCTTACATGCAGCACTACTTATTTTGTAAAAATACCAATAGCTGGGATACCACTGTGTTTATGATTACTATCCTCATTGAATCAAAGGCACCACAGATAGAGGAAGTTTTAAGAATATTTAATACATCATTTACTTGATTCTCTCTCCTCAAGGTGCTTCGCAGATTGTCTTAGCAGATGTGAATTTCCTTTCATCATGTGGAATACAATTCTATCCTTGGTTTGTTATAAATTAATCTGAAATAAAGTCCTGCATTCTGAACAACAGCTGAAATATTTACTATATAAAAAATTCCCTACCCAACTCAAAGCGAGCTTTAGGTTTTGGTTAATGCAACCATTTTAAACCATTTTCCAGTTTTTGAGCCTGATGGATTAAATGAATTTCTGAGATCTCCAGGTCCATACTGTTTTTTTCTTTGTTTCTCTCTCCCTCCCTCTCTCATTTCATATATATATGGTGTTCTCTCTTACAGAAAATATTCTCATGATTTTGAGAATGTGGACAAGTGATTTTCACACCTGTAAATGAACATTTCGAGCCATTTGTATAAATAAAACACAACGGGATTTACTCTGGGATCATGTAGGCATTGTAAAAAGTTACTATAAACTCAAAAATGAGAAGAATAATTCTATCTTCTTATCTAAAGAAGACATAAAAATAACAAAATAATAAATACAAATAGACAATAAACACATGGGAAGCTGCTCAGCTTCACTCTTATTCATAAATAAAAACCAGAATAAAAATATCTTCATCGATAAATAAAAAAAAATATTGAAATATTTTTCAGTGACTCCTGAGCACGAATGTGTGTGCCAGTCTCTCTCACACAGTGCTGGTGCAAGTGTAAATTTTCCTATAGAAAATTGGTTGAAGAGAATTACAATTCTGCATAACAATGTATGTCTTCAATCTTCTTGAAATTTATCATAAAAAAAAATAGGAACGTGCACAGAAATTTAGCTATAAAGAGTTGATTCACCACACTGTTCTTTAATGCTTCAGAAGTAAAAATAAGTTAAATGTCCAATGAAAGGAAATCAAGGGAATGTCTTATGCTAAAGAAATATTATGAACTCCTTAACTATTGCAGAAAACATTTAATGCCATGGGGAAATGTTTATATTTTCTGAAAAAAAATATAGCTACATAGGGCTTGTAAACCATGATGTCAACTTCTGTAAAAATATTTATATTGCACACACGCATACATACATAAGCACACAGACTGAAAAAAAATATGCACCAAAATATTAACCATGGTTATTTCTGTTGTCAAGTTTACAGGTGATTTCTATTCTTCTTCAAGCTTTTACTCTGTGTGTGTGTGTGTGTGTGTGTGTGTGTGTGTGTGTATGATACACACCCTTGCATATTTTCATATGTTTTAGATATACTTTTATACTTATGTTATATAGCTTACACATATGCATATTTACATATACATATATTATATATTAACATGTGTTAATGTTATATATTATATATCTTACTTTGGACATCATAAAGAATTAACAATTAAAAAACAGCCTTTTTTTTTTTTTTTTTTAGCAATTATTAATACTAAAGTGAAAACTGGTAGCATAAGGATTCTGTTTTATTTTGAGAGTCCAGATGACTAAGACTATTTAGAAAAGCAGAAAAGATACCACTTTGTATCAAATCCTATGGAACCTGGTGAATATATTTACTTACTAAATAAATGCTGAAAAAACTTAATGTACACTTTCAAGTGTTAGGAAAAAATATATACTCAAAAAGTTAAAATGAGAGCATTGTAAAAGAGGAACATAGTAAGATTGAAAAAAATAAAGTAAAAAATAAAGACAAATAGAAGAATTGAAATGAAGTAAATATATCTCTTTCAAGTCAGATTTTAAAAAAAGAGGGATAAAAATAGAAAAGATTAGGAATGAGAAGAGAGAACGATCTTTACAGAACTTAAACAAATTGCTTGAGAATATGACACCAAAAGGGCGAGAAGGATGTAGAAACAGGAAAAATCTTCAAGAAACAGTTAATCAATGTGAAGTAAGTCTAGGCAATGTTCACCTATGACACACTAGCTGCTCCTTTAAAAATAATGTTATGACCTGTTTTCCTGTACATAGCAGTATTTGATGCTATTTCATTATTTAATCATGTGATTAGTATAAACTCTTGAGTCCATTTATTCTAACACTGTATGGTAAGTGTAATAATAGATTACTCTGTAAGGAACATTCCCTGTACTCAATGAGCTTCAAATTAGATGCTTTTCAAATTTTAATATCTTAATTACAAGTAGTCAATGTTGATATGCTAGTCAGTGGTTAATTTCTCCTACTGAAAAGTCAGGGAGCACAGCTCTTCGTAGTCTCGAGTTTTCTTGGGTCCTCCCACCTGGATTGTGGCTTCTCCCTCTGTGCAAATGTGTGTGCACATGTGTGTGTCCGTGTGTGTGTCCGTGTGTGTCTGTGTGCTTTAATCGGAAGTTTCCTAAAGTATAACAGTTTCTTCTAAAATAGACTTAGTACTTCTCCAATTCTTCTTGGTCAGACCATAATTTCTTAGCATGAAAAGCAAGGCTCTAAGTCATCAGGTTCCTAAGCCTCTTATTGTTTTGTATCTGCTGCTGTCTAGTGAAATCACTATGTTCCTATTAGTCTGATTAGAGGTGGATTTTTTTTTGGAAGAGAATGTTCCTGAATAATCATTATAATCTTTGCATCACCTCCTCATTCTTCAACCACCATACACATTGGTTTTCCCTCATTTGAAATATCTATCAGATCTTATTCCCACTATATAAACCCTAAGCCTCATTTACAACCTAATTGAAACTCTGTCTCCTCAGAGCTGCTCTTACTATTCCAGTCTGCTGGCGTATACAACGCTTATTTCCTTATTTCTCTTTTGAGAATAGACAGGACATTCTCTGTACATGTATAGGGGTACTTGCTTTCTTCAATAAACAATGAAGTAAATATTTTCATCTATCCATATAAGAAGTGAAAGTTGACACATGGAATCGAGAGAAGAAAATAGGAATTATTTATAAAAATACGAAAGGATGATCGGTACAGATAGCTATGAGCAAGGGGAACGACAACTTAATAGGCTGCCACAAGATTATCTAAATATTATGAGAAGAGCCTGGTTGCTTAGACTTCTTTTGTCTGCTGAGAAAAAAAATGTCTAAAACAATGGTCACTTAACATTTTGTTATATACCTATATAAATATAAAACTCTTGGACAGACCTCCAATCTACACATTTCTGCATTTATGTAATCTATTACATGTGTGTATACAGATAACTAATATATTACATGCACTATAAAACATACTCAAGAATAGAAATTTTAAAAATATAAAGAGAAGAAAAGTAAATTTAAACAGAAGTTTTCATTTTTTTTCTTCATCCCAGTAAATTGTGATGTTAAAGTCATATTTTTGAAACATGACCCCACTAATCTTCACAGAAAAGTAAAATGAAATGATAGACGACTTCACAGATGGGGTGATCAGTCCTCCTGGATGCAGGGTGTTACAAGGGCAGATACAATTCTAGGGGATGAGATCAATGTTGGGAAGGGAGGACATAGAAGAATATATTTCATATTTTAAGAAATCAGCCCCCCAATCAAATCAAATATTACTTTTTTGATGACTCAAACTGGTTCAGGGCTTCCCAGAAGCAAGAGTTCTCATGAGAGAATTGAGAGACAGTGGCCTTTTTACGTGTATTCTGATTTACATGGGTGGAACAGCATAACTGGAGCAGTGGTGTGAGGCTTTAAAAATGACTAACGGAGTTCAAGTGAAGACAAGTTCAGCACAGGCACCTCTCCTCTCCTCCCCCTAAAACTGTGCACTGCGTCATGTGTACAGTCCTCATTTTGGCATTTTCATATATGGCTTTATGTTACCATCTGCCTTGAACTTGATTAATTTCTACTTCTTGATATCTATCCCTCTCAATGACATCCCTCCTTCCAAATGCCCCCTCCTCCAATACACATACAGCGCAGATCCACATACAGAGAGACACACAGAAAGGCTTTCTATAATGCTGAGCATCAAGCAGCCGCTTCTTAAATCTTTTCAGAAATAAAATAAGCACCCTCCAAATTAAAGTATCTCCTCATCTGAGATGACTTAACTACTTTTCGCCAATGCTAAATAAAACAACATAGTTTTATCGGCATTATATATACGTATTAAAATATGCACACCTAAGCGATGTGCATTTGCTTTCAAATGCCAATTTTCTTTTTTAAATTTATTTCAAAGATCCTTTTCAGCCAGGAATTGTATAATAGTGTATTTCTTGCATTAAATACATTATAAAGAAATACTTTTCAAACCTCTTCTTGTGCCTAGCTCTCTCCATGTAAATCCATGCCCTCCCCCCATCCCTTTTATGTTTAACGAAAGCAGAAATATTGCTGTCGTGTTGATCTTTTTAATTCCCTTTGGGCCAGTATAAACCTCCATGAATGGAAGTTCCAAAGAACACCAACTCAAATATTTCAGTTCCTTCCATTAGTAAACATGCTTGTATTTCAATTATCTTTTCTCCTTAACGAATATCCTTGGGATGCGAAGAGAACTGGGTGTGTATTGCACTGTGAATGAGCGCCTTCCCTGAATGATGCTTGGGTATCCTCCTTATCCACTTGTAGAGGTGCACGTCTCAGTTTGTGGAGCACCGTTTCTGGCTCTCACTTGTTCCCAGCTCAGCATTTTCCCCGGCGCTACTCCAGATCTTTCTCTCTTGGGGTGCTAGAGTCTTTGAATTTCACTGCATTTTCCTCTTCTAGTCTTTGCTCTATTGTCTTCCACTTCAATGCAACAGACTCTGTAAACCACTTGCCTGACCGAAACTGGACAAAAATTAGCACAAAGTCATTGTTCTCATCTTTAAATGGCTTTCTCCCCAAAAGTCCTCGATCTGCTCAAGTAGCTAAAGTTTTGAAAATTTTTTTCCTAAAAGTCCACCTAGATGCCTTCACATTAAAATTGCTTTAAATATGTGTTAAAATCAAAGATTCCGACTAATTTTTCAGTACTTCAGGGCACCTGCTTTAGAAGATGGTCATGGCATATCACCCCTTTACAATTTCCTCTAACATACATAATTACTTTACTAAATTCCAAATTAAACTTATTTTTCCGTGATTTCATTTTATTTTAGTTTAGTTTATCCTTAAAACTATTTTAAATTTGTTCTAGAAAAATTAAGCTCATTTTACAGATGAGTCAAACTTATAAAAAGATGTAACAACTACTCTAAACACATGTTAACTTAAACTAAAATTGCTGGTTTTCAGCTATTTTTATCAATTTTAGTATCTCTTGATTTTCCTAAAGTTTGGATGTAGGTCAAGGTTGATAACTCAAGTGCCCACAAAGGCTATGGCAGACCTTAAATAAGAGGAGCCACGTGATGGAAGCTCAGGTGACTCAGATGACATGGGCCCAAATAGAAACATTACAGTTATTATTTCTAACCCAATCGGTCCCTGGAGGAACAAGCATTAACGGGTCTTTTATATTTCAAGAGAAGCCGAAAGTACATATTTCTAATATGAAATCTCCCACTTTTAAAATGTTGGTTTATGTCTAATTTTGTAGACACTGCATTGACCAAGTGAACAACTCATAAACGATAGCTTGTGACCTCCATTTTTACTGACGATTCCATCGATCTCCTACGTCCACCTTTGACTCTAATATTCCTCAAACTGAGTTCAGGGAAACCACGAAGGACAATTTTCTAGGCAGTGGTTTCAGCTGGTACTAAATAATATTCAGCATTAAATCACAAGTAATGGTTTTGCCCTTATGGATAAGCATGTATGCATAACACCTACACATTCACAATTTCTATCCTATTTACAAATCTATCACTTCAACTTTCCTCTTTGCACTCAATGGCATCTCAATTTCAGAACGGGACAGTGAAATGTCTCATTGCTTCTCATATGCTCTTTTCAATCCCTTTTGAATTTGCTGTTATTTTCTGCTCAAATTCATCCTGATTCAGCTGTCTGTAGAAAATTTATACTGTCAACTTCCTTAGCTTTAACTCATTTTATTTATGGCCTTAATAATTGATTACATCTCTCCCCCAAATGGAAATTTAATTTGATCCTTGACAAACAACAACTAAACTAAAAAGTGGCTGGACGGTAAGCAAAACAGTTAAAGAGTTTTCTGAGTGAAGAGGCTTCCAGTCGTGACTGACAAAAACATTTTGCCTCTCACTCATTTACCGTCTTTGCTACTTAACTGAAGTGAAAGTACAGATATCAGGAACTCAGCAGCTTAAAACCAAATGATTATCCACCAAGCCCAATGTCTCCCCAAAGGCCTGGAGATTACATATGTAATAATCAGGCTGGCCCTGCCAAAAGGAAGGCTTAGTGCTTCATTTTATTTATTGTATTTATTGAATGGGGCCATTGCTTGATAGCCCCTGGGAGCACTGACAAACATGAAAGAAATCACCAAAGGAAAGGAAGAAATATATAAATAACTGAGAACCGTGACACTAAAGTTTATAATCTGGAACGCGTAGCACTGGAATCGGGCACATACTTTGACAGTCCTTCTAGTATTCTGTTCTACCTTAATGTAAGTATTGCTTAATTTGCCAAAAACCTAAGTCACTGAAGTCTCATACAGGTTTGTTTGTAAAACATCAACCTTTTCCTTGCTTATGTATTAAGCTATTTGACAATGTGATATTTCTAAATTTTGTCTGTTCTATATTAACAACTGTATTTTAGCATTGTGATAATGATATATTTAGGACACCTACTAATAATTTTACAAAAAGGGATAATAAACTTCTTGTAAAATCAGGTGCCTCCACAGCTTCTAATATCTGCAGTTTTAGAGAATTCAGTCAGTTATTAAAATCAAATCATCTTTTAATTTCGGAACAGACAAGACTGAGAACCTGTGACATTTTGTTCTCATGTCTTTTTTTTCAATCCATACTCAATTTACATTCTTCTTTATAAATGTTGCTCTTTCAAATTTGCATGTATAAAAAAATAAAGCTTAAAAACACAGTTTGAAATCATTGTCACCAACATGGATTTGAAGTTTGTTTTGTTTCCTTTCATGTTTTTTAAGGAATCGAGACATTTTCTTTAGGTTACGTGGAAGTTTTTCCATAGAATTTGGAGAAAAAAAATCATCCCCGTGTCAATATCAAAAGTACAGTCAAATATTACTATATGATTTTTGTAGCCAACTCTCTTATTATTCTTACTCTGACTTTAAGAGCAAAATTATGAGCCCTGGGATATAATTATCTGGTGCATCTACAGTAAGTTTTACATCGTTCTAGGCATTTTCTGTAACTTTTAAATGTAGGGCGGGGGAGAAGAAAAGCGTACAGGGGATTATGAGACACAAAATAAGTTTAAGAGTGTGTAAGAGTAACAGCGTGGGGCGGAGAAAGAAACCCGCAGAAGGTCTTGGATGTGTTTACTTATAGGGCACTCTGTTGTGAAATTTTCTGAGGTGGCGCTTTTGGAAGAGAAAGGAAAAAACTTACCTCATGTGACAAATGAACGCGATGTGGTTGGCAGTTAACAACCTGCAGACACTGTCCCTGGTACTAAGGAAGATGCTCCCTCCCCTCAGAGTTCATGCCTCATGTCTCAATTAACATGCAGCGAGTACGCGGGTGTGCTCAAGCCCTTCTGAGGAGACACGAACACTGCAGACCTCTGCCAAGAGGACTCACAATCTAATAGAATCTGTGTTCCACAAATACACTTTACACAAATCCATTATGTGCCGAGAGCCGGCCTGTTTTATAAATGCATTTTGTGAAATGCAATGGAATTAACCCAACATTTATATTTTCAACCTCAAAGTACATTATGAGAATTATAAATTTCCCAATTGACAACAGATGAAAATGAACATTGTCCTTATTTACTTTGGGTGGAATCGGAGAGGGGAAGGATAGGATAATTTTTTTTAAAGCTTTAACCAAGGCCAGATTTAGTTTTCTGTAATTTTTGGCTTCCTATCCCAGAGCCAAGCTCATTTTCTTTGTCTTTTTCCTTTTTCTTTCTGCATTTCCAATAAAATAACTGAAACTAGAGTTATGCTGTGGGGAAAAGAAAAACTCAAGGATATTTTAAAGTCCCCAAGGTGAAGAAACTGCCTAAGGGACTCGAGAGTACATAGACCAGATTTTTTTTACAGTGTGTGCTATTCTGCATTTTTAAGAAGGCAATTAGTTATTCTTGTGTATTAGTGACTGCCCCATTTTCTTCTAACTCGGGTGATACCAAGGGCCTCGGAGAGGATATATTTTAAGTGGGACATTTATTACTCAAAAAAAGGAATGATTTTAATTTGAAGTCACTGGAAAAGCCCTTTCTGTAGATGCAGTCAAATTTCATAGTGGTAAAAACAGCCCGGCTGTTGTCAGCTCTCATTGCCATTTCTAACTAAGCCATTGTTAACTCAAAGACAGAGTTAAAAACCAGATAAAATAACCAGAACCCGAGGGTTTTGTCTGTTTAAAGCCACCCGAGCCAGCACAATGTTAACGTGATGGTCATACAGTGAGTGAAGGACTCAGAGCTGTAAGTGGTGATAATTCTAAAATGTCCATGCTGAAAAAAAAGAAAAATTCCTCTGTGTTCAGCTTAACAGGACCTACAAGTTTCTAGTAGGTCGTCTTTGTCACAGCAGCATGCAAGGAGAACTGTTGGCAGTTGGGAGTTTTATTACGTTCGTTTGAAGGTTGGATACATATTCCATACTATAGAGAGAGAAGGTGGTTTTGAGATGTTTTCACTTTCTACCTATATTTAGCAAAACACAATAGAGAAAATTTTAAATAAGCACTGTGAAACTCTATGTACCCCCAAGATCCTACCATAAAAATGAAATTTAAAAAGGTATGGGATCCAAAGAAAAGATGCATTGTATGAGCACGTATCCTTAAAATCTAAAATGAAATCGGAGTGCTTCTTTTTTCAAAGCATAGATTCTTGTTACTTCCTGTTCAAGAGAGGCATACCTAAAAGGTTATTGATCTGGTTCTGAAGGACAGAGTGTTTATTATGGAGGAAGCCATTGCGGGGTACGAGTGTGAGGAAATTAATGATGGCTTCGCAAGTGTCCATGCCGTGGTGTGAAACCAGTGGGGCAACTGTCAATCTATATGATAATACATCCCCCAACTTCATAGAATCAGTGATGTGAAAACACATTGATTTCTCTGTGAGCTAAACAGACTTTGTCAAAAGGAAAGAGCAAGAAGTCGACTGAAGTTAACACCTCGGCCTGCAGAATAGCTCGTTCCTCACTTTTTATTTTCTTAAAAGTTTATGATGTGACGTGTAAAATTTCTCATTTTTATTTCTGGCTCCAAATGACAACAGAACGTGCATTATGTACCTCTTTTGAATATGGGAACTACTGAAGAATCTTAAGAAGAGAAAAGGAAACACATTCTAAATGTACATTTTAAAATAACCATCTATCACCAAACCTTGGACTCTGGCTTCGGTATCTCCTTTGTGCTCTGCCAGATGCGGGCACGAAAGAGTTGTTTAGCGCTTCTATTTTTCGTCATGCGATTCTGACTACATTATAACTAGCATTATAGAAAAAAAAAATGAGATGCTGTATCTAAGGTTGTATTTCTTATCAGTACGTAGGTATTTATATAGGCTCCTTCAAGGTGAAAATTGCTCAAATGTGATGTTTCAAATAATGTTGGAAAAAGGAGACGACTACTGGTCTACCAAATACACCATGAACTATAAAGTTCTACCATCCATAATAGTTCTAGGTAAATTTAAGGCAAGTATTTTTGCTCCCTTTGCTTCACTGGAAACCTCCCCTTATTAGTTGAGTTTTTAAAGATGGATATAGTTTTAAAAAGAGAGGGTGCAGACTCTATAAATACATATAAATAATTCTGTGTAGATGGTTCCCATGAGACCAATGAGAATACCAAATGTGGAAGATCTCCTGACACACCTTGTTTAAAATGTTCCTTAAGTTCTTGGAGTGTAAGTGATTTTATTTATTAGGCCATCAAACTGCCTCCATGTATGATCCTATCTGACACACAATGAAGTTAAAAAAAGTACATCGGTAAATGAATTCAATGTATGCCTTTAAGAAAACTTCTGAAAGTAATTTCCTATCAACTAAGCATCATAGAGTGTTGTATGTGCCAAGTGTCAGAATTCTGTTAAAATTCAAAAGGAGTCAAGTGCAGATTTTTCCTTGAGAGCACACCTTGATTAGCTACACGAACGAAGGCATAAGACGCATACCCTTGTCCCCACTGTAGAATAAATTATTTCAGAATTAAACATAACTTTAAATGCAACAAAGTGACATCTTTTTAAATTTATGCAACTTACCTAGGAAATGATGTATTTTCAACAGTTTTGAGATTAAGTAATATTTAGCTATGCTTTTGCATTCACAACAAGCTGTATGCCTGCAAATTTCTTTTTCTTTTTTTAAATGCAAGAAAATACTTAAAGCTGCTCTAGTAGGAGTTTATAATATTTATATAAACATCTTTAACTGATCTATTTGTAAACATTTTAATGGTAATTCTTTTTAGCAAACACACAATATATTCATAACAACCCACATAGCATTTGATGTTTTCTTCATAAATCAACTGTAGCTAATGCAATTTGTCTTTTAAAAACGTTTTTGACTAAACACAGTTCTGAGTCTCTCAGAAATCCACAAATAAGCACCTTATCTCTTTAATGACTTTCTTAGGCTTCCCTATATTTACTGCTTAATGATCGGAAGCATTTAATTTTCAAAGTTTCATTAAAACCTATCTACAAAGCTGATGGATAAGCAATAGTGATTTGTGATAGAAGATGTGGGAAGCCATTAACCTACACAGGTACCAAGGAGAAAAGTAAACATATAAGAGAACACTTTTTTGAAGACAAGTCTCTTCCTATTTGTCATTATTAAACTCCAGAGTATCTGCTCCAAGTTTGATCTTCAATACGGATATGAGGCATTGCCGCCTGGAAATGAAAGTCTAAGATAAGGTAGCATTCTTAAGAGATCTTCATGAAAAAAAATAACCCAGGTTGCCATTAACTGGGAAGGGGAAATCAATACAAAGACCTAGAAACTTGTGGAGAGAGGACATTTTCTAGGTATAGGTCATAGTTTATCAAGTTTCCACTTTTGCAATGTAATTTACTTGCTAATAAGACCCACTGACTATACCTGGCTACTGTGTTATCATCAAAAAGAGATTTTAAAATTCTCTTCTCATTTCTTAGGCACTTGAGGTTGGCTGGTTTATTTTCCCCCAGCTCAGACTGAGTAGACGAAGTCAATTTAAAAGAAAAATGAATGGTTTGAGATGCCTCTTTATTAAAAAAATAATTAATTAAATAAAACGTCCCAAGCCCAACACTGCGCAGTACCCAGAACATTCAAAGGTATTTAAGAAGCAGGCCTACCGTTCTCATCATCTGACTTATTGTCGTTGTCAGAATCGGTCAAGGTAAGGGCCGAGTTCTCACGGCTGGACAGGCCGGAGCTGCGCCTGGATTTTATCCCTCTCCCCCAGAGTCTGATGGCGTGTTCTGGAGACACCCCTCCCTCTGTATCCGAGTCAGCGTCGGACCCTGTGCTCAGAGAGTAGCCCTGGTGAAGGATGCCCATGTCGGAGCAGTAGCCGCTGCGGTGTGGGGAGGGCTCGCAGATTCCCAGCTCGGCAAGCGTGAAGTTAGTTCCTAGGGTGACAGCAAGAGGGACTGATTAAAAGCTGTGACATGCTTTCTATAGCTAAATTTCATTCTTCCAGAAAGCAAACAGACACTTTTCCCATCAAAAAAAAAAAAAAAAATTGGCAAGATTTGCCACGGTATATATAGGACGAGGTCTTGCACAAGAGTATTTAGGATATCGGGGTAAATTTGAGAACAAAAAAGTAAGCGTCTAAGATTAATTTTCATCCTAGGACAAAATGCTCAGGTTTCATTTTTAAAAATTTTTAGCATTTACTGTTGTCCAGGTGGCACCATGTAGCTAAAAAGCAAAAAAACAAAAAACGCTGAATTTAGAATAATACCTAACATATACCGAGCGCTTACTTTGCTCCAGGTATTTTTTATTTTACAACTTTTATTTTAAATTTTATAACAATTTTAGAAAGAAGATAATACTATCGCAATCATTCTATAAATAAGGTGACAGAGGAACAGAGAATTTAAGTGACTTACCCAAGGTCACACATCTAGATTGTAGCAAAACCTGGATCTGATCTTGAGCAGTGTGTCTTCATGCCAAAGAACCTTAATCCTCCAATAAATGTGAGTGGTGGCCAGGAGACCTGGTACCAGTCCTAACTTTCCACTGGTCTCACTGTGCAAGTCTTTTACTCTTTGAGCCTCACTGTTCCCATTTTTCAATTTTTGGCTTCATTTTTTTAATTTTTTTTCGGGTTAACTGTGTGTCTTCTCAGGATAACTGTGTGTCTATATACCAAACTGTTTTTTTAAATGAGTTATATATTTAATTAAATCAGTATCCTATGGATGAAGAGTTAGTCCTTTTGTTTTTAAGTGATATCAAACAATTTCACCTTGCTAACACGAGGTTTCACCAATGAACAGTGAATATGAGTGCGTGTGGGTGTGTGGTTTTAGGAGAACAAGAGGTTAAAAAATGTGTCCAAGGTCACACTTGGGAGTGTGGCTGGTCCAGGATTCACCTCTAATCCACAGAACCCAAGCCTGTGCTCTTTCTACAATGTAAAATGGTCTCAATGAAAAACCAACTTGGCGACATTTTTGCATAGTGAATGCTCTATTTGTGTGCTTTACCATTCAGGTTCTCAAAAAAAAAAAAAAAAAACCAAAAAAACAAAACAAAAAACAAAACATTTTAAGGCTTCAATGCAAATTAGATGGAATCATGTGGTACACTCCATTTATTGACATATAAAGCTGTTTTTCTGTCTTTAACCAACATACAGACAATAACAAGATACAGTGAAGAAATGCACTACTGTAAGTAAAGAAAACCGTTTAAACAACATCAGAACCATGAGATTACTCACTCTATGTATAATGATTATATGAGAATCGCTCCCTGTCACTCACGTCTGCAAGCTCACGATAAACTTCGCACTCTATGATATTCCACATACATGATATCATTTCTCAGCTTTTATTTTTAAAAAGCACCAAATCACTGTGCATATGAACCTAGTGTGACTTCAATTTGTAACAGGCACGTAGTTTTATTCTGAGGTCTGACTTTCCTTTTCTCACTGCGCATTGAACTTCCACAGCTGTATCTGGCTGTGGCAATGGAATCAAACCCAGTTCTAGACATAACTGTCTCTGCAGACTGAAGCCTACTCATTGGGGAGCTAACCCAAGCACACAGTCCTGTGGGCACGGGATGACTTCCTATCCCCTGCGCAGGGAAGAGGGACGTCCTCACTGCCATCAGCACAGTTCTAAGTGCTGCCGTTTATTCCCTGGGCCTACTTTGTCACGCTGTCTGAAATTCTCTGCCCAGCATACTCTGTTCCAGTTTGGATACCTGGTCATTCGCTACTGTCTCATAATTGTACGTTGAAATGTGTATTTCACTTTCAGTAGTCTGCAAACTAAAGGTATTGAGTTAATATGTAGATTTGATGCTATAATACTTTTCTCTCTATTGTTGCTTTCCACATTCTTAAGTAAATGAAAAAAAAAAAAGTTGTTGAATGCTAGTATTCTTCCTTCTCGTCTTTAGGGCTCATGTTTGTTCTAGACAGTCATGAAATATATTGCTTCCTTTCCCTACCATAAATGAAAACGAGCCAAATTAAACATACATGCTTTTATTCCGCATGTGGGGATTTTTAGCTATATGATTCCATTTGAAATGGAGTGTTTATGTATTAAGGCAACTTTCCTGACGGTTTCCCCACATCTCATTATCTGGAACTAGCTTCAAAAACCTCCTTGGGAAAGGAAAACATCTGTGAGAGGAAAGGAAGCCTCAGTTTTCAGAGCATCTCATGTGCTTTCTGTCTGGGTACTAGCAGTAATAGGCAGTAAGCCCAGGCCATGGGAAGCCATTGAATAAATATAGTGTCCTTTCGTTAGTTATCGAATTTATTTAAAGATAAGAAATTAAAACATTATTTTTCTTTTAAACCAAATGAGATGATCACAAATCAGTTAAAATTTGCATACAATTTTTAAGTAACCATAAATGTTAGAAAAGAAAAGAAGCATATTTCAAAAGTTTCGACTTGGAGCTTACGGACCTAAAGTCACAAACGAACAACATTGTGAAGAAAATCAGAGGTCCTGTACTGAATTCAGCATAAAAAAAGTAAATAAGTTCACACTGGCTTCTAGAAAGGCAGGTTTTCCTCTAAAAACAGAATTGTTTCCTCAGAAACGTTACCTTTTAAACACCTCCTCTTCCTCTTTCAATAGGATCACTCCTTCTCAATGCCATCCATGTCTCACAATTCCTAGTTTGGTATCTTTTTGTTCTTAACTGACCCAAAAAATAGGAACGTCATTCTAAGTGCCTGGGACATATTCTGGACCAAGCCTTTCCTAAGTTCACTGGTTTAAGATATGAAACAGGTGAGCCATATACACAGTAGAAAGAAAAAACTGGTCTAACATTTATTAAATCATTCAATGGATATTTATTGTTCCTGGTGTTGTGCTGGTCATTGGGAGTATAACAGGGAGCATTATAAAAATACAGTGCTTGGTATTTATAGTTGAATCAGGAAAGTGACATTAATCAAAGAATCACATAAACAAACTACAATCCATACAGTAATAAATACTACATATGAAAAGGACAGGAAGCACATATGTTGCTAAGTCAGAATTATCATGTCATGGTAATGCCAGGGAATAGGTCATCTGGTGGCCCTACCTTTACCCTTTCACAGCTTGCCCAGCGGACGTCCATCTAGCAGTAGATTCATGACTTTGAGGGACTGGACATTTAATCCGTGGAGAAGTCATCACATCCTTTTCAGTTTCCCAAACATTTTTCTATGTGAATTTACTTCAGACATAATTTTTCATGTAGTTCATCTTACAGCTCATCATGTAAATATACAGGGGAATTTTAATAGTATGCCAACGTATTGTTTGCACTTACTTTGCTCATTGATAGAAGACTGATTTTGCTTTAATTCATCTTGTATAATTGAGTCTTTATTAAGCTCCATGGCAGCTTTGAATGAAAGAAAGAGACTAGTCATTGTGTAATTCTCCAAGCTAAGGTCTCTAGTGGAAAGTAGTCATCATTTCATTCTTTCTTTATTATCTTGCAGAACAATAAAAAGAAGCACACTATTTCAGTAATTGTAAAAGAGATGTTTACCCTCTATCTGCTTCCGATATCCTTGATATCACTGATTAAGGTAGATGAAGACAATGTGTCAAACTCATTTCATCTCAGGTATGTTTTAATGCCTATTGCCAATAAACAGCCCAGTGTGGCCCCATATTAATGTTATCAAGGCGAGTTGTTTTTATAGATGAATGAGTATAAAAAATTGATGTTTATATCATGGAGTTGTAGAATAACTGAAGGTGATGGGAGAGGATGTTAATGTCTGAAAACTATCAGGTGATCAGGATAGCAGAATAGAAATCTTTAAAAATAACTCTCTTGATAATTCCCTTTTGCTTTGTCTTTTTCTTGGTCATAACCTGAGGATAACCCAGATCCTCTCCAAAACTTTTTTAGAGAGAAATTTTGCAACAGGTATCAAGAGTCGTCCTTTGGCCAACTAACTTTATTTGGGGATGTGATTCAAAGGAAGGATATGTCAGTGCATTGTGATCATGGCTTTATTTTCTAAGTTTTTAACAACTTCTCACACTTTCAAATAACCTTTAACTAGGAGAAGCACATATGTCGCTAAGTCAGAATTATCACGTCATGGTAATACCAGGGAATACAAATAGCACTGAAAATGTCAGCATTTGAACGAATTTTCTACCATGAGGGCAGGAAGAAAAAAGTTAACTGTAGTAATGG
>NW_011888811.1:2286577-2299918 GCF_000151845.1 Pteropus vampyrus
AACTGACCCAAAAAATAGGAACGTCATTCTAAGTGCCTGGGACATATTCTGGACCAAGCCTTTCCTAAGTTCACTGGTTTAAGATATGAAACAGGTGAGCCATATACACAGTAGAAAGAAAAAACTGGTCTAACATTTATTAAATCATTCAATGGATATTTATTGTTCCTGGTGTTGTGCTGGTCATTGGGGGTATAACAGGGAGCATTATAAAAATACAGTGCTTGGTATTTATAGTTGAATCAGGAAAGTGACATTAATCAAAGAATCACATAAACAAACTACAATCCATACAGTAATAAATACTACATATGAAAAGGACAGGAAGCACATATGTTGCTAAGTCAGAATTATCATGTCATGGTAATGCCAGGGAATAGGTCATCTGGTGGCCCTACCTTTACCCTTTCACAGCTTGCCCAGCGGACGTCCATCTAGCAGTAGATTCATGACTTTGAGGGACTGGACATTTAATCCGTGGAGAAGTCATCACATCCTTTTCAGTTTCCCAAACATTTTTCTATGTGAATTTACTTCAGACATAATTTTTCATGTAGTTCATCTTACAGCTCATCATGTAAATATACAGGGGAATTTTAATAGTATGCCAACGTATTGTTTGCACTTACTTTGCTCATTGATAGAAGACTGATTTTGCTTTAATTCATCTTGTATAATTGAGTCTTTATTAAGCTCCATGGCAGCTTTGAATGAAAGAAAGAGACTAGTCATTGTGTAATTCTCCAAGCTAAGGTCTCTAGTGGAAAGTAGTCATCATTTCATTCTTTCTTTATTATCTTGCAGAACAATAAAAAGAAGCACACTATTTCAGTAATTGTAAAAGAGATGTTTACCCTCTATCTGCTTCCGATATCCTTGATATCACTGATTAAGGTAGATGAAGACAATGTGTCAAACTCATTTCATCTCAGGTATGTTTTAATGCCTATTGCCAATAAACAGCCCAGTGTGGCCCCATATTAATGTTATCAAGGCGAGTTGTTTTTATAGATGAATGAGTATAAAAAATTGATGTTTATATCATGGAGTTGTAGAATAACTGAAGGTGATGGGAGAGGATGTTAATGTCTGAAAACTATCAGGTGATCAGGATAGCAGAACAGAAATCTTTAAAAATAACTCTCTTGATAATTCCCTTTTGCTTTGTCTTTTTCTTGGTCATAACCTGAGGATAACCCAGATCCTCTCCAAAACTTTTTTAGAGAGAAATTTTGCAACAGGTATCAAGAGTCGTCCTTTGGCCAACTAACTTTATTTGGGGATGTGATTCAAAGGAAGGATATGTCAGTGCATTGTGATCATGGCTTTATTTTCTAAGTTTTTAACAACTTCTCACACTTTCAAATAACCTTTAACTAGGAGAAGCACATATGTCGCTAAGTCAGAATTATCACGTCATGGTAATACCAGGGAATACAAATAGCACTGAAAATGTCAGCATTTGAACGAATTTTCTACCATGAGGGCAGGAAGAAAAAAGTTAACTGTAGTAATGGTGGAGTACAATATAGAACACTTTTATTAGTTAAATGTTTACGGGATGAGTCCTCTGAATTTAAGAGAAGAAATTTTACATAGGTGAGCAAACATGAAAACAGTCACTAAAAATCACTTATAAAATAAATCCCCTCCCATCTCTATTCACTACTAGTATCTCTTTTCCTATCAACCACCATATCAGTGTCTATGTCATCAATTAGTTGCTGGAACTACAAAGTAATATGGTGCTAATGTGAGATCTAACCAAAATCCATCAGAATTAAGCTATTAAGAGAAAACAAACATAGATGTTGGCATGATAATGAATTCTTCAGAAGATGATTTGACGGATTTCTGGTTTCAGACCAAGATGGAATTTTCCACTTTTTTCTATCCCTCCCACTAAGTACAGCTAAAAACCCTTGAGAGTACAAATAAAATCCACACATAAAAAGAGCCTAGAAGTTGTTGAGAAGACAGAACTACTGGAGTCTGAGGAGGGACATGGTGGCGAGTTCCTTGGATTTTCTTTTCGCCTCATATATCCCAGACCCAGTGCTGGAGAATTAGTAAATTGGAAACGCCAATGGGAGCAGACAAAATAAGTCCAAAGTCAAGTCCGCTGCATGAGGGGCCCCCGCCCCCAAATCCACAAACATATCAGGGTGGAATCAAAGACGCCCAGCGGTGAGCAGGAACTCATCCTCATCCGGCGAGAACAAGCCTGTCTGACTCCTGCACAACGTGTCGCTGGAGGCCATGAGAGCATCCTGGACTTCCATCCCCACCCAGTGGTCCTGAAGCACCTCCCTATTCCCACCTCGCCGCTGTCACAGGAGGCTGTCCAAGATATCTGATTTCGCTACCGCTGGAAGACTCATGGGCAAGTGTTCTGAGGGCGCCTTTCCTCTTCTGAACTAGGTTGGTACCTGCAGAGCCCTAGTGGGGAGTTTGAAAACACAACTCCACCCAGCAGCATGACAGCACCCTCCCCACTCTGCCCCATCCCCCCGCCTTATCAGGTAATCCAGGTGAAGAGCCAGCTGGGACTTCCACTTGCACCCTGTGGTCAAGCCTCAGTGTCCCCCTTTTCCCGCTGGCTTGGTGTCAGAGGAGGGCTGCTAAAACAGGAGATTTAAATAAGATCTGGAGTTTCAAATAATACTTCAAATGGCCAGGACACAATAAAAAAAAAAAAAAATCACTCATCAGACCAAGGACCAAAAACAAAATCTCAACTTGAATGAGAAATGATAATTATTTAAATAAAAGGTTAATGAGAGGCCCTTAGGAAAATTAATGAATCCATCAAATATACATTTTTTTTTTTTTGCAAAAAATGACTCTGACCATGCTGCCAAACTCAAGCCTAAAGTAAATGATATAATATTGTGCAGTCATAATTTTGCTATAAAGTGTATATTATACTCCCATACAAATTGTTATTCTTTGTCCTTTTGAATAATTATAGTTGAAATGATAAATTGTATTAAGCATAAAATAAAATATACTCGATAATAAATTCTTTTTTCAAAATAAAGTTGCAATGAATTATTTTTATGTTTTAACATATAATTTTGGTTCTTTCCGAACACTGATTCCTTTTTTAAAGTGGCCTTTTTCTAGGATCATTTATCCTAAGAAAAAGAGAATCTTTGTAAATAAACACGGGTCACTTTTCTTGAGCAAATGTTAGAGTCTACATTTTAAAGACAGAAATGAATATCAACTCCAAATTTTTCAAACAGGTATTTAAGAAAAGGGTATAAACTATAATGCTGTAGTTCTTTTTATCACAGTACGTGAAGTAATTTGACTTAATGCCTTAAACTTCTGCAAAATAGAAAGTTACCAAAAAAATGTAGCAATTATAAATGACAACATATAACTTTGATTTTTGTTTGATTAATCAAAATATATCACCAAATCGTTTTGTTATATTCAATATTAATATCTTCTATTTCAATTTTGAGCAATTATAAATATGTATGAGCCACACAAAATGAGTCCAGAACAATTACCGCCATTACCTAAAACATTATTTTCATACAAATCTAAAATCTACTTATTTGTATATACAATAATAACAATTTTGAAAGTCACTGAAGGAACTACTTATGAATGCTAATGTTTTATGCTTGTGTATACTAAAATTGTTCATATAAACTCTCTCTTAATGCCCTTCTAAAGTTCACCTGATTTTACACATTCAGGTATTTTCCTAAAAGTTGACAAAACTGTTCACAAAAAATTCTGTGGCGTAAAATTACAGAATAGATGTACATGCATTATTATTCATAAAAATTTAAGTCAGATATTTATATTTCAAAAATGTTCTTTTATGTGCAGAACCTAAAATGTTGATATTTTGATGCTTTAAACTTTAAATTATTTACTCTCTATATGAATGTCTGATGTGTCACAACTCTTATAATTTGTAACTAGAATCATTCTGATGTAAATAAACACATTCCAAATTAAAGAAACACCAAAATGGCTAGTGAAGACGAGAGATTCCAATATTCTTGGTTTCTCTGTAAGCTTTGTAACGTCAAGGAGAAAGATGAGTGTGGCAGTCTCTTCTGACATGGTGGCATTTTCACGTTCCAACCTGAATGAAGCCCAAGTTGAAAAACCACAAAGCAGACACAACAAAAGGTTCTGCTGAACAACTGCCAAATCACAAATGGAAATGAAACGTCCAGTAATCTAGCTTGCTGGAGACTCTTTTCTACTGATAAAAATTCCAACAAGATTAAAAATCAATTCCAGTGCTAAAAACTGTACCAATCTCTCATCCTGTGAAATAGCATTGTAAGGGTATGTATCTGATCATGTGAGACTTTGCCTATCCAAACAATATTTTTAACCGGGGGGGAAAAAAAAAGAGAGAGAAAATAGCGAATTTGCTGCAATGGTCTAGCTGTCCTATGTTTGAGAAGGGCTACTAGATTAGATTACATCTACTGAGGACTTCATAGTGTGCCAGGCACTGTCTTATATGCTTCTATATAGTTTTCCAATTAATTCAAGCAGCAGCCCTATAAAATAGTCACTGTAGTCTAGGGTTAAAGAGAGAGTTCCAGTGTCTGTTTTAAAAATACTCGTTGACCTATATTTTTAGAATTAATTACTCCTGATGAGTCTACATTTACTCATTCGTAAAATGGACATAAAAAGTAGCACCTACCTTCACAGGCTTATTGTGAGCATCAAATTAAATAAGGCAGGTAAAAATACTTAAAATGCTGCCTGCCACAGAGTAACTACACAACTAATTATAGCTATTATGATGCTTATGTTTTTAAGTTATAGGATTATTAATACTTTCTATTTTTTTCTTGAGTTGATTTTGAAAGTTTTGGAACAATACATTTTCCTATGAATATGCCATTTTAATTTATGTTTTTGAATGGATCAGCACAGTTATGCAAGTATTTTTGAGTCCTTTTAAATATCTGCTAGATTTGTAGAAAGATGCCTTTATTTTCATTCCTGGAATAATTTATTTGTGACTTCTTTCTTTTAACTGGATTGGTTTCACCAATGATTGTTTTGTCTATCAAAAAACAAAATTTTGCTCATTCTATCTGTATATGTTTTTTAGTTTAATTTTTACCCTTGTGTATACAAATGATCTCTTTTTCTTTTCTTTGAATTCATTCAATTATTCTTTTTCATATCTTTAAAATTTTATTCTCTATGTCATTAGTGTTCTATTATTTTTCTTTTTTATTATAAGCTTGTCAGGCTATCTATTGCTCTTTAAGAACTATTTTTACTGAATTTCACAAGTTTTGATTCATGGCATTTTCTTTGTTGTTTAAATATTATCATATTTCTATTGAACATATTTATTAAATTTCCAAATGTGCTGAGATATTTTATTTATATGTCTGTTTTTGACTTCTAATTCATGATTTTTTTATTCTAAAAATTTCTCACTTGCTCCTCTTAAATACTTCTGCACTCTTTATTTTTTTTTTACTAATTAAATGCCATTCTTCTCTCCAAATGTCTCTATTATATTTTTAATATCTTTTCTCTCTGTAGTCTCTTGTTAATTTCTTTTTGTTTATTTGTTTCAGTCGAATGATTCTCTCTTTAATTGTGCCTGATCTCATATTTACTGTATACAGTAAACTTTTTAAAATTTTAACAATTATGTATTTCATTTATAAAACAGTTCTTTTTAATTATTTCAGTTCAGTGTTTCTATTCTAGTCTTACTTGCTAATTTCCATATTATACATAGTTGAAAGTGTATATGTAACAAATTCTAATATTTTAGGACTTTAAAGATGAGAATTGGTTGTTGATTTGCCTGCTGTTAATTATGAAGGCATGTTTTCTTATGTACTTAACTATATTTAATTTTAACTGACATTGGTTTAATTTTTAAAAATCACAAAGGCTTAAATTGAGGATGCTTGTCTCCTGAAAGATATGATTTGCTTCCGTCTAGCCCATGTAATACGATTAACCACATATCTCTTTTAGAGTTTCCTGCTTAATGCAGGATCTCAGTTTCATGTCCTCTTTCTTGCTCTGAGCCTGAGGTTCAATCTCCCAGTTGCAGCTCAGATAGCAGTGGTTGCTCTCAGTGAAGACCTACTGTGATCTTGAATTCACTCTTTAGATTTTTTTCCTTTAGCTCATTTTCAATTCTTAATTTGTTTTGTTTTAGCTGCTTGGAGATTCCTCTTACCTTGGGATTATTGTGTTGTTTTGATCACGCTATTTAATATTGTTATGTCTAAATTTTCTCACCTGTAAAATGGAGAAAATTATAGTAGCACTTGCCAAATATGGTCATTGTGTGTGTGTGTGTGTGTGTGTGTGTGTGTGTATGTGTGAGTGTGTGTGCGTTTAGAACATTCCAGAACAAAGTGAGATGTCAATAATTATTAGCTTTTATGATTATTACTATTCTTATGTTAACAGTCAGTGTAAAACTACAAAATGATGGGCATGGTTCCGTTTTCAATTTTTTTTCTACTGCTATATAAATGAAATACTTTTTCCAGTTAAAAGGTGCATATATTTAGGTATATTCCATGTTTATTCCATTGAGTAATGTAACATCCTGCTTTCTCAAAGTAACGCAAAGAATACAAAGAATATTTGATGTGTCAGTAGAAAAGCTACCAGCACCAACTGAAATTGTGACAAAGGCATGTGACATCTGTGTTCTCAGCACTCATGAGGGTCTCTATCTCTAAGAGGCACTTGATGTTTGGAAAACATTTTGACTTTCCGATCACTGAAGGATTATTCTAGATCTCAGCAGTTAATGAACTCATCTACCTCTGACAACTAGTGAAACATCTAGATCACAGTCGATCACCAGGTAAATGTGTGTATAGCAGATATTTTGCTTCAGTAACTAATCAGAGTTAATACTGTAACCAAAAATATTTGGGGAGTAATATTAATGATGTAGTCTTGTTTGGAAATCCATTTCTGAAACCGACAGCTTCATCAGTGACTACTGTCAGGATTTATATATTTGTCTAAAACCGTGTTATGCATCCAGCCATTGAGCTCATAGAAAATGACAAGACCCTACTTTCCTAGTGCCTGTTAGCACCCACTAGAGAGGGAGGGGATAACGGAAACTGAGACAAGAGTTTTCCTTTTCTTTCTTTCCTACCTTGTTTCCTGTGTTCCAAACACATGTCTTAGGTTACAAATACATGTAAAGCCTTAATTACATTTAGCATCTGGCAGCTGTTGACTTACAGAGAGTTGTTGAGTCATATAAACTCAATGTCAAAAAGAAATTCAGGAATAGAACTCAGAAGCTTGCTCAGTGGGGTAAAAAAATCTCATGTCATTACAGCTGAAATATTCTACCATCAGCACTATTATGTTTATATTGTGAGTGATGCTGTAACTGATCGGTTTCAGCAATACTAGAGACTAACTCACCACTAAAATACATCATTCCCAATGTGGTTAGGGCCATCAACTAAGGGACTTTATAAGCATTACTTTCAGCGTGTGATGGATGTGTTCACCTGCAATGGAGATAACAGCTTCACGAGGATTTTGGCATATCTAGAGGCATCAACTGATGACTTTTTTAAAAAAACAAGATCGTTACACTACCCACTCAAAACTGCAACCAAAGTTAAATGTGTTAAGTAATTTAGTTCGTACATGGCTTACTTTGGGAGGAAACAAATCTCTTGAGAAACCAAGGAGAGGGGCTATAAGCCCTGAATACTAACCACCTTTTGCCACAAAAGGGCAATTTTATGAGTAGAGAATTATCAGAAATAACGGTCTTAGTCTTAATATAAATAGATCTCAAAATACACATGTCAAGTTACAAAAGCACAATAAGAAAAATATAATGAGTGTTATATGTTGTATATAGATACATATATACTAATAGGATAAATTTAAACTGGAAAGGTATATACCAAATTCTTAATAGCAATTAATTCTAGAGGTACAGACAGAAGAATGCAATTGGGGATGAGAGAGAAGATCTGAAACAAATTTGACAACATATTAACACATGTTAATTACAAGTGATGGGTATTGTGTACTTTATTCTCTGTACTGCTCTGTGATTTAAATCTTTTTTCCTAAAAATTAAGATAATTTAAAAATAGAAACCTTGGACCAGAATGTATTTCATACTTTAAAATATTTGTGATATAATTTTTCTATTAAGTCATGACATTCAAAATTTTCATGTTTATATTTTGAATTAGGCTACAAAGAAATGCCTTCGTTTGCATGTCTCTTTAAGTTCCAGTCAATCAGGAATAAGGTTATGAAACAAAAGTAAATGTAACCAATGGATAAACTGTGATTCATTTAGACAATGGAATATTATTTACCGTTAAAAAGAAATGAACTATGAAACCACGAAAAGACATGAAGGAACCTTAAATTAATGTGACTATGTGAAAGAAGCCAAACTGAAAAGGCTATATACTATATGATTCCAACTATATGACATTCTAGAAAAGGCAAAACTACGGAGACAGTAGAAGGGTCAATGGTCAACAGGGTTTAGGCAGGGGGAGATGACTAGGCAGAGCACAGAGAATTTTTAGAGCAGTGAAAATATTCTGTATGATATTATAATGATAGATCGGTGTCATTATACATTTGTCCAAACCCACAGAATGGACAGCACCTAAAATGAACCATAATGCAAATGGACTTTGGGCAATTATGATATGCCAATGTAGGTTCATCAGTTGTAACAAATGCTTAAATCTCTGGTGAGGGATCTTGATGATGGGGGAGGCTGTGTATGTGCGAGGGAGGGGAGCCTATCCTATGGGAAATCTCCATACCTTCTACTCAATTTTGTCATGAACCGAAAATTGCTCTACAAAAATAGTCTTATTTGTTTTTTAAAGTAAATGCAACCATTACGAATGAATCATTACATGACAGATACACTGTCAGAAAACCATTCTGCATGGAAGCAGTGACGTGGTGAGCAGAGTGGGATTTCCTAATGGTCTGCATGTAGGGTATGGTAGAAACACAGAAGTCAGAAGTGACATTAGTGTTTCTGAACTGAAAACTAGGAAGGAGTTTCCATCAGTTGTGATGAGGAAGCCTACAAGAAAAACAAGTGGTGTGTTTGTATGTGTGTGTGTGCACGTGTGTGCATGCACATGCATGTAGAAGTTCAAGATGTCAGTTTTGGATATCTAACTTCGAAATGTGTATTAGACATACAAATAGAAATGCTGAGTAGGTAGTGGAATATATATGAGATAAGTATGATATAAAATATATAGGTTTGGGAGCTGTTGGCATATGGATGCTATTTAATGCCATGGAACTAGACAAGATCAACATTGTGGAATAATTATAGATAGATAAGCAAAGAATAGCAAAGGCTGATCACTAAATCAGTTTTACAGAGTTTCGAGCAAAGAGGAGGAAGCAGTAAAGAAGTATTAAAAAGAGCAACTAGTACAGTAGGAGGAAAGCCACAAGCTGTGCTAGAATAAAAATGAAGAGAACCAAGTGCATCAAAGAGGGAGTGATTAACTGTTTCAAATATTGCAACGCGTCGTTAGGATGAGAACTAAGAACCGATTGTTATGCTGTAGCAACATGGTAATCATAGGTGACTTTGGCAAGAGCAGTTAAGTGGAGGGGTAAGTGTGATAATCTGATTGGATTGTGTTTGTAAGAAAATAAGGGACAGGAACCAGTGGCAATAAGATAGATATCTCTTCTGAGATGGGCTGCAATAAGGAGTAAATGAATGTGGCGGAGGCCAGTGAAGAAGTGGGTGAAGGGAAGTTGGGAAAGTCACAGCCTGTGTGTGTGTGTCGGAAGGAATGAAGGGATGGTTCATTTAGAAGAAAGAGGTGGGAAGCTTCCTGGAGCAACATTCTTGAGTAGACCAGCAGGACACATTTTGCGCACAAGTGGGGGTTTCACCTGGGATAAGAGTGGCGATTGTTTATGTATAGTGATAGGCAGGAAGGTAGAGTGTGTGGCTGGGAGAGAGGAGATGGCAGGAGTGGCTTTAGGAGGTCACTTCTGATTGAGGATGGAGAAGTTCAAGAGACGGTAGAGGGAATGAAGCTGACATCGAGAAGAGTGAGACAATGTGCAGACTAGACAGTTTAGTACAACTGCAGAACAGAATTAAGGGACAACTTGAAATTTAATAAACTTTGAAAACTTCTGGGAGCAAATCAATTATAATGCACACATTAACAATGAACCCATCAGTACCTAGGGCTATCTTGATTCTTATGGAAAAAACACTGTTCTTAAAAAGAATAGCTCTTACGTTAGGAGGAAAAATAGAGCAATGAGGGTTATGTGTATATAGACAAAATTATTCCTTTAGTGTAAATTTTAACTATGAATTCTGAGTCCTCGGAAATCAAGTAGTATTATGTCACAGTCTCTTACTTTTCATCAGATGGAGGCATCACCTTTGAGACAAGAAATATGTATTTCAAAACACAAAGATTCATATTTTTACACCCATGAGTGAATGCAACAAAAAGATGTCTTTTTTTTTTTTTAAAGACATGTCAGTTTCAATAGACCAGGGCCACCTTATCCAGTAAGCAAGCAGATGTAGTCACTAGGTCCCATAATACTGTTAAGGGGCCCACAAAAATGGTTTAATTTCTTTTAAAATCAGAAAAAGAAAACCTTTTAATTTGTAGAAAAAAATTTAATCGATAACAATAATATATTTGTCTTTATACCAATGCAGTGGTAAGATATAATTTTAAATATTTTTAGGGAGGAAGGTGCTAACAAAGGCAAAAATGCCTGGGGCTCACCAAAGTCATGGTGCAGCTCTGCTTCCTCCATGAAACCCTTACATGGATGGAAGACCAAATCATGAGGAATCAACGCACCAACCTGCTCAAAAGATTTTTTTAAGAAAATGTGGTCTGTGTTCTAATAGCGTTATCGTCCTGGAATGTACAAAGGACATCTTTCCCTATGTAAACATCAAATGCTCTGGCCACTTGGCTGTGTCAGAGGCACAGGAAAAGTGCTTGTCTGTACTTTTAGGTGGTTTGGCAAAGGCACACCCAGTGCTAATGTCATCCTGTCTCTCCTAATTAGTGGAGCAACTGTTTCCTTATTACAGAAAATTTGCTTGGCCCTTCCGCATTTTTCTGAGATAACTCCTAAATCCAGTGAGTCTACTATCTCTCTCTCCGATTTGGTATTCAGAGAGCATGTTTATTGAAGATTTTCAAAGCAAACTGCCTTAGGAATAAACATCATCTGTGGAAAGTGCAAAGATTACCTCCCCTGAGAGGCAGAGAACCAGGGAAGGTCCAAGGCTTTCTAAAGTCACAAAGCATGTCTCTGACAGAGCCGAGAAGTGAGATGCACCTCTCTGCGTTTTTTGTTTTTTGTTTTTTTTTTTGTTTTTGTTTTTTTTTAATCAGAGGTCACTCGTGGTAGATTGCTTCTTTCTTAAAAAGCCAACTTTCCCCAGCAAAACTGCTACTTCTGTGGAATGACGGGTAATGAAATCCGATGTGACACTTAATTGTTCTCTATTCAGACAGTTCTCTCTGCTGAGGGTTTTCCAGGTGCCGTATGAAAATCATTCGCACTACCTGGCACGTTGTGAGCCTTCGTCTGAGAGACAACCTTTCCCTTATTAAGACAGCTTTGCTCTCCTAGGTGGCATTGGTTCTGTCTGCTCCCTCGTAGCCAGTGGACAGGCCACCAGGGAAATCGCTGCTGCACTGGCCGAAGTCCCGTGTGTCTATGGCACAAGGGGTTAGGGGCCTCATTAATTCCTGTGCTCCCATTTCAGGTTGTTGAGGGATCAGCAGCAGATTATTATTTCAAACACTTATTTCTTGCTTCAATTTCCTCTCTCTTAGAATTGGCTCCAAATCACTTTCTCTTGTGTGCGGTGTGCTCAATCTCCATTCAGATAAGCAAACCAAAAGAGTCCTTTCAGAAAACCTATCCATCAGCATTATCAGGAACACACCCCACAAAGGCTCCGTTTGATGTTGCTGTGTATCTGGCAGGTATTATGCTTCTTTGTACGTAAGTCTCCCCAAGAATTGTTGCCATTATATGGCTAACGCGGACCCGGGGGCACCCACTGTTCATGTTTCAAACTAATTAATTCAATTCGGTTCTACAAACAGACAATAACGGGTGCTAAGAACCAGCCAGGGATACAGAGATGGAAAAGCTGTGTCCCTCCTTTTGGGGATCTCAAAGGCTAATAAGATAAACATAGAAATATACAATTACAATATCGTATCTTATTCCTGGTAAATTTATTTTCCACTCCACTTATGTAGACGGTGGTGGGAAGGCAGATGCAGAGGGCAGGGTAACTATATATTTTTTGTAATCTAGACAACTGGATTTGGGGCGACAAATATGTAATTTGGGGTAAGCCCCTAATTCCCTGAGTCCTCAGGTTCCTTTGAAAATAAAAAAAGATGGGATCAGATGAGTCAGATCTTTACTTTATCCATTTAACAAACATTTACGGCTTAATACTTATTGTTTGTATCATACTTGTCAAGACTGGGTTACAAACACTTTACATGCGAATCTCATATACTCCTCACAACAAAACTAGGAAGAAGGCATTAGTCTCAAAAGAAAGAAAGAATGCACCGAAGGCCACAGAAAGAGTATGCGGAACGGCTTCAATTCATGCATCGGTTTTTGGCTCCAAAACCTATGTGCTCTCTCACATGCCATACTTTCTTAGTTGAGTCCAAAGACTGTAGCTTTAAACGACTGTGATTATATAATATTTCTAATGAGAGACTAGGCATCAGAGCCACTTTTCCCAATTAGAACACTGTAAGGTGGGGTGGGTAGGGGAGGCTCTATGAAGAATCTGCAGAAAAAGGGCAAAACAGGAAAGTAACTCTCTTACAAGAAAATGGCTTATAGACTCCTAGACTTTATTTTCTCCCAGCTTTTCAAATCAATAATTTGTAGATTATCAAAATGAATTAGGTTTATGACTTTAACACCTCTCCTTTTTTTTTTTTTTTTGCTATAAATAAATAAGAAATAAGCACAAACATATGAAATCTAACATAAAGCAGTAGAGAACTGAGCACTCCTTGGTCAAGTGAGTAATTGATATGTGACCTTGACAATGACTGGTTGACTTATCAGCCTCCCCAGCACACCAGATCCTCCTTGATAACTCCGGCTGATCTTTACCACTGTAAAGCTGGCTTTAACGTGGTAGGTGCTCGATAAACATTTGTTGAGTTACTTAATTAAACGAAGATACATAAGTAGATTAAAAATGGGAAAAATATAGCTGTTTCATTCATCAAGATTGCATACTTTATTTTACTCTATGAATGC
>NW_011888811.1:2299968-2302296 GCF_000151845.1 Pteropus vampyrus
TTTTGCTATAAATAAATAAGAAATAAGCACAAACATATGAAATCTAACATAAAGCAGTAGAGAACTGAGCACTCCTTGGTCAATTGAGTAATTGATATGTGACCTTGACAATGACTGGTTGACTTATCAGCCTCCCCAGCACACCAGATCCTCCTTGGTAACTCTGGCTGATCTTTACCACTGTAAAGCTGGCTTTAACGTGGTAGGTGCTCGATAAACATTTGTTGTTACTTAATTAATTAAACGAAGATACATAAGTAGATTAAAAATGGGAAAAATATAGCTGTTTCATTCATCAAGATTGCATACTTTATTTTACTCTATGAATGCCCCCCCTTTTTTCCATCTTCCCTGACTTTTATTTCTATGTGCTTTATATAACTAAAAGTACAGATTAAAAAAATGGAAAACAGGTTTTAGTAATTTCAACATCTTGACGGTGCCAACTCCCCGACCATTCTGAGAATTGCATCTTCGATAAAACATAAAAAACAAAACAAAACAAAACAACAACAACAACAAGAAAAACACCTTATACTACCCACTGCCAACATATGGTCACTCAGACCCAAGAACTTAGAGACGTATATGCAAATTCTTATGTATTTTTACTTCTCTGCATTCTACCTCGCTTTATTTCAAGCAAGAAATTATCTGCTCCTCCCTTCTTTTTTACTTCACAGAGCCAAGTTTCCTGTGTGATACCGATTTCAAAATGTTCAGCACCATTTATTCCTTTTTATAGTTCATATAAAGACATGGCTTCAAGACTTCAAATAACAAAAAGTTTATTTATGTATTTATTTTTGCATGGCATGCACTGATGAGCTAGTCTGCTCAGCAAGCATTTCACAGATTAGACGCATGAGTATGGTTTCAGGCAAGGCTCCCCCATGTTTCTGCGCATTGGCTGATAAACACTTCAAAGTAAACCGCTCATAAATATGAAATGAAAAGCCGAGGAGTTGTTATGCACAGCTTTGAGATACAAATCTCTTTATTCCCTTCTGAAGTGGGGTTTGATTGACATAATGAGTCATAGATCCTGTCCGGGGACACACCGCCTTTCCCCCTTTTCCTCTGGAGACAGGGAGACTTTAAAGAAATCCACTTCAGAACTTGGTGATCGACAGCTTACTTGAAAAAATAATAAAGTTGAATCCTATATTAAATAACTTATTATTTTGTGTTAATGCTGACTTTGACAACCATGACATATGTCAAAGTTTCACTACACATCCTCAGAAAGACATTATTAGCTACAACTCTAAGAAAAAAGATTGCCAAATTAAAAAAAAAAAAATTGTGCCATTATGTCTTTTGTCATATATATCGTCGCTATGCAGACCCTTTGTCTAGTAAGAGAAAAATCACTACTTAAATTAATTCAGAGCAGAAACCTAAAATCCTGTAAGCCAAAAGGCTATAGGAAGTAACACAGCCAGTGGGGAATCATTATTGTGGAGAATTCATTGTATAAATAAATGTCTTCCAAAAAGGAGAATTAAGCAGCAGAACTTTCTATCAAAAACAAGTTGAAGAACAATTGAAACTGGAGATTCAATTTATTCTTGCTCATAAGTTTTTAATAATTATCTACATGCCTGAAAAAGATAAAAATTTAAACGAGGTCACACAGTTTTCCATTGGATCATATTTTGTAAATTTAAATGACTTACAGAAGCTAGGCAGTTAACATAAAAGCGCTAAGTCAGCCAGTGTCAAGGTCAGCGAGGAGGAGTGGGGGCCGGCAGAAGCATGAAAGCGGGTTCTGATAAGGCAGCTGTTATGCAGCTCCAGTAGATTTTTGCCATTCGAGGAGGTGGAACTAATGTGGCCAGGTCTTGCAATCTTTCCATAAAAGCCTGAAATCTAAATTTTATGTGATATTTACTTATTTACGAATAATGGCTAAGAAAGTATAATTTTAAAAAGGGCAGTCCTCCTCCCACCAAAAAAAAAAAAAAAAAAATAGATCTTTGGGCTGCAAGTCTTTAGTTTCTGCTCTAGATTTTCTATAGCGATCATTTGAATATGGATTTATTAATAAAAGAAGTGAGAGAATAAAAACCTTAAAAAGAACCTGCCTAGAGCTGTCCCTTCCCAAAGCCCCTTCAACCAGAGTTGATCTGCTTTTTAATTTAAGTATCAATTGTGGGCCAGAAAACTTTTGAAAACAGCTAACGAGGACCATCTCTCCTTTGAGAGAGAGGAGGAAACCAGGTTATGCACCACGATAGTCCCCAAAACCTAAGTGGCCCAAGGTTCCAGATTCCATTAAATTTCAGGACCTAGAGACAGCTTGAGATAGAAATAACTGTCCACCAA
>NW_011888811.1:2306441-2308536 GCF_000151845.1 Pteropus vampyrus
ATAGGAAAGAAAATAACTATTACATATGTTAGCATCGGAAAACTGTCAGCCATCAAACCCTAACGCAGTCTAAAAAAAGAGAAATGCTATGTATATATGTATACATGTATATAATACTTGTACATATGTAATATATGGTAATAGTAAGAGAATTGAGAAATTGGAAAAGTAAAATGCTAAATACACACAACAATAACAAGAATAAACTTTGTTTAAACTCCAACTTCTATTAAGAGCCAGCTCACTCTCAGACTAGGAGTAATTGTGCAACACAGTGCAAACGGGCTTTGGAATCTGACAAAACAAAGTTCAGCTCCTCCAGCTTCTTAGCTCTGGGGCCTTGGCTAAATTTCCTGGCTTCTCTAAATCTCAATTTCCTCACTCATAAAATAAGGATTATAATATTGACTATAGTCAAAAATATAGACTAAAGTCTACAACCAAGGAAACTCAACCTAGGAGATGAGTATAAGCCATTACAACGTGAGGTTCAAGTTAAATCAGTCGTGTGGGACTGGAGCTGGCAGCGTATGAGCATGAGAAAATCCTTTTGGGATGATATAAATGTTCTAACGTCGTATTGTGGTGATGGGTGTGCAACTCTGTGGATTTACTAAGATTCATGCGATTGTACACTTGAAATTGGAGAGCTTTATGATCTGTAAATTACACTTCAATAAAGTTGTTAAAAAGTTGTTAAAAAATTAAGTCAGTTACATGCAAGCATTTCTCTATATGCAGGTGAAAACTGCACCTGTAAAACCCAGAAAACAACTGAGTCTACGCTTAAGATTTATAGAACGTGGAATAAACCGTTTAAAGCTAATCTACTACTCTTGAAACATAAATTGAAAGGAGGGAGGATCTCTGACTACGCAAAGGAAGAATTTTTGTAATATCATGATTTTTATTTTGATCTCATCACAAATATTCTTAGAATGATAGTGACTCATTAACTTGTTTTGAAAAATCATGAAGGCGCGAGTACCCTGGGATAAAAACACTCTATCCTAACCACGAAGGTAAAAAGAATTGCCTGTCCAAGAATAAATGTATAGCAGAGTACTTTTCCATCTTGAGGTGTTTTAATCCTCTAAACTGAAAATAGTTTGATTAAACAGGCAGCACTGGGATCATGTATCCTGCCTCAGTCTGGGAAGAAACAGCTGTCAGTCACATCTCTCTCCTCCTGCCACAGTCCCTAGGGGACAACGTAAGCAAGCTGTCTCCAGGATAAGCACTCCTTTGAGAATTGCTGGCTCGTCGTGGCCTGCAGCGGAAAAGCAGCCATTCTGCTCACTCCGTCTATTAGCCCTTTGCCTTCCTTCCTTGACACACAAATATAAATATAATGCTTAAGTGAATGATTACTACCGTCCCCAAAGAAATTTCAATTAAACACTTGGAATCCTTGGGAATGGTACCTAGGGAGATTCCCAAACAGAGCTGCAATTCGTTATGTATTATTAAGTCTGCCTTCGGATTGTAAATCAATCAATCAGTCTGTCTCCCTGTCTCTCTGTCTCTCTCTCTTTCTCCCCCCCACCCCCACCCCACCCTTCATATAGCTGGGGCTTTCAAAGAACCACCTCCCATATGATGTGAACAATTCCTTCCTCAATTCTAAGCAGGACCAGTATAATGGAGTTATTTCTGAATAACAAGCTCCCTGTCCAGTTTAAAAGGCAGATGGGAAAATTCCTTTGCCTGCTGCCAGAGTTTTGGATGAGATAACCTTTCCTCTCTTCCCAAAGCAGGTGGAAGACATTAGAAAATGCTGAATGGTGCTGGGGTAGATTTTTCAGTGTAGTGCTCAGTGTTTCAACCCATCATAATCCTGTAGCATCACATGCAGGAGGGCCGGTTACCAGAATTTAAACTTCAGGAAGAAGTATTTTGTCTAATTTACTTTCGTTTTACGTGAATAAATATAAATAGAAGGAAGGGAGGGAAGAAGGGAGGGAGGGAAAGAAGAAGGAAGGGAGGGAGGGAGGGAGGGAGGAAGGGAGGAAGGGAGGAAGGGAGGAAGGGAGGAAGGGAGGAAGGAAGGGAGGAAGGAAGGAAGGAAGGAAGGAAGGAAGGAAGGAAGGAAGGA
>NW_011888811.1:2309422-2311400 GCF_000151845.1 Pteropus vampyrus
ACTCTTAGGAATCAGGTTTCTATGTCCTCTATAAAATAATGGTCAGCAAAGCAGCAGGAGGATGCTTAAGAAAGCTGATATTCTCTCTTCACACTCAAATGAGACTACATTTCCTACTCAGGGCTTGGGATACCAGGAAGACACAGGAGACTAGTGATGGGCTGATTTTTAGAAGCTCCATGTGGGCTAACTGACCCACTATTCATCTTCGCAGAAAGGTTGCAATACCCCTATTCTTTCTGGTAGCCCAGGGATGGAGGAAGAAATTAAAGAGCAGACATGACATCTTAATCCACCCAAGTTTCTGGTGTGCCCTACCTTCCAGGATATCTTTCCTTGTCAGCAATCCCAAGAATCAGGAAGAGGAAACAGGAAGGAATGAGAAACTGAGTTATGAGATGCAAGGTTCCTGGCTGATTGCTACAAAGGGTAAAGGCAACATAGTCATATTGGTGGCTTTCTTTAGGAAATTTTGATTTTTAGTATCATTCAAAGGGATATATTCTTAGTGAACCATCGAAAGTACCCTAGTTATCTGTGTGTTGTGTTTTCCTTTATATAAGTTAATTTCTCCTTGTCCATTGGTTTTAAGCAGAGATGAATTTCATTTCAAAATTTCTTAGTTCTATCCAGCGAGTCTTTGGTAAAAATAGCAAATGGAATTCAGATGGTCATGCCCTCAGCTACCAAAATGCTCTACTGAATCAAAGTTTCATCTCTCTGCAATTATATGTGTGTGTGTGTATATGTATGTGTATGTGTGTGTGTGTGTGTGTGTATGTGTATATATATATGTAATGTTACACATATAGTATATTATATATGTAATATACACAATACATATTTCTACATTCTTGAAGTAGTTAAACTTTTTTTTCTACTCAGGATTGAATCTGCATCCCAAGACACTTGAATTCTGGTTCTAGTTTGGCAGCTACATAAATCAATCACCTTAGTTAAGTCATTTTACTCAGTATTAAGGTAATTTAGTTGGAGGATAGTTCTCAAGGTTCCATTTATCCAAAATTAATATGTTTTATGATGAAAGTAATTGTTACAATAAATATTGTTTGCCTCAGTGAAATTGCCATCTCATGTCCACTGACTTCTACCACAATATGACATGTCTCACACAGATCTGCCAAAAGCAGATCATTGTACCATGGGGTTTAAGAAAAATAAAACCAAAATGTAGTTTCAAAACAATTAATTTAATTAGTTATGATTTTATGTTAAGAAACAAATTCCTTTTATTAATTTATTTTTTAAATCTGTAGATGCATTTACCTATCAATTCTAGTTGGATTTCTGACGTTTTCCTCACACCCGAGTAGACTGAAGAAGAAAGCTATGTTCTCCTGAATTAAAAAAAAAAAAAACAAACCAAAAAAACCAAAAAAACCCCAGCTTTTTTATTTTTATTTTTATTTATTTATTTATTTTTAGGTAATCAAATCAGTCTGACTCTAGATGTCCTAGTAGATAAAGCAGAACATCTGGAAGTCAAATGTAAAGCTCAGAGAGGACAGCACTGGAAATTCAACAAAAGACTAAGTGAAGCACTTCATTAAAGCTTATGCTCTGCCTCCACCCTGTGCGTGAGAAACATCAAGTTCTCCGTGGCCAACCGATATTCAAGCTAATTTGAATCAGAGAATGTAAGACATCGAATCACACTTAGATTTTGGTTTCTATATATTACCTTTTCCCCTCACATACACACAAAAGGAAGAAATCAGGCCACTTGGAGAAATGACCAATTAGAATTAGAACTGGGGCAACAATAGAGTCAGCTCTTCGTATCTGTGGGTTTTACATCCACAGATTCAACAAACTATGGATTGAAAATATTCAAAAAAAAAAATCCCAGAAAGTTCCACAAAGCAAAATTTAAATTTGCCATGCACTGAGCATGACACTGAACTCATGCGAATGAAGTGACATGTAATGATTCCCTGCTGTAGCCTATATACAGATA
>NW_011888811.1:2312095-2329771 GCF_000151845.1 Pteropus vampyrus
TTGACAGGCTGTGCCTTTGATATGATGTGATGAGAATGGCACTTTTACCTCTGTAGCCCTCCTCCTAAAAATACTCACCCCATTGTAACCAGGAGAGTTTTCAGACAAATATTAGACAGATCCCAACTGAGGAACATTCTATAAAATACCTAACCAGGACTCTCCAAAACTTCTAATGTCATAAAAAACAAGGAAAGTCTGGGAGACTGTCACAGCCAAGAGAAGTCTAAGGAGACATGACTACTAAATGTTATGTGGCCTCTGACTGGGAGAAGATATTATCTTATGTTACATCTGATAAGAGGTTAATATCTAAAGTATATAAAGAACTCATACAACTCAACAATAAAAAAACAAACAATCCAATTAAAAACTGGATTAAAGAAGACCTGAAAAGCTATTTCTCCAAAGAAGAAATGCAGCTGGCCAATACACATATGAAAAGATGCTCAAGGTCATTAATCATCAGAGAAAGGCAAATTAAAACCACAATGAGATATCACCTCACACCTGTCAGAATGGCTATCATCAATAAATCAAAGAACGAGTGTTGGTGAGGATGTCGAGAAAAGGAAGTCCTTATACGGGGTTTCTGGAGTTCCAAATTAGTACAGCCACTATGGAAAACAGTCTGGAGGTTTCTCAAAAAATTAAAAATGGATATACCTTTTGATCCAGAAATTGCACTTCTGGGTATTTATCCAAAGAAAACCAAAACAATAATTTGTAAAGATCTATGCACCCCTATGTTCATGGAAGCAATAGTCAAGATACAGAAGCAAACTAAATGCCCATCGACAGACGACTGGATAAAGAAGTTATGGTTCATATGTACAATGGAATATTACTCGGCCATTAAAAAAAATGAAATCCTATGATTTGCAATGACATGGATAGACTAGAGGTTATTATGCTGAGTGAAATAAGTCAGACAGAAAAAGATAAATACTACATGATTCCACATACATGTGGAATCTAAGGAACAAGAAGAACAAACTTATCAAAAACAGAATTACAAATATAGAAGACAATCTGGTGATGGCCAGAGGGGATGGGGTTGGAAGGCTGGGAGAAAGGGGTGAATGGTTAAAGAAGTACAAATTCATGGATGATAGATGGTCACGGGGATGGAGAACACGGCATAGGGAACGCAGTCAGCGTTAATGTAAGGACTAGGTGGAGAGCCAGAGGAGAGAAAGAGCAATTAGGGGGATCGTTTTATAAACTGTATAAATGTCTAACCAATGTACTGTATGCTTGAAACTATAAAATAAAATTAAAAAAAATAAAGTAAACAATGCATACTAAAAAATAAATAAATAAAAATAAATAAATGAATGAATGTTATGTGGTGTCTTGGGTGGAATCCTGGAACAGAAAAAGGGCATAACGGAAAACTATGGAAATGAAAATAAAGTATGAACTTTAGTTAATAATAATGACTCAATATCGGTTCATTTATTGTGACAAATGCACTACCTTATTGAAAAGTGTTAATAATAGGGAAGATTGGGTATTGACTATATGCGAACTACCTGCATTATCTTTGCAATAATTCCACAAATCTAAAACCTTTTAAAATTTAAAATTATCCTAAAAGAAAAAGGTACTTAAAAAATTTAGTCCAGATATGTTCTACAATCTCATTCCATCCAGAAATAAAAGAGTGATGAAAAGTGACAGAAAGGAGTAAATTATCAGTATTGAGGGCAATGAATTGGGCAAACTATTTGGTGAAATGTAAATTTTACTGTTTTTTTTTTTTTTTTTAAACCACAGATAAATTAGCCATATAATGTCCCAACTGTTACTTTGTCCCCAGGCACAGAAGCCATCCTTTGAGAATAAGAGACCTACAATCTAATCTTCAACCATAACACACAGACACATGATTAGTCCTTCATGAAAATTAAGACAAGATTTCTTCAATCATCTCAAATGAAAAGTACTTCATAAAAGGTCATGTACTGCCTCCATATGAATCATTTAATATCATAGTAGTAACTAGCTGATGGAAATGTTCACAGAAAAATTAAGGAACAAACAAAAAAAATTTAAAAGCAGTCAAATTTGTTCTGTTAAAATAGGTAGATGATTCAGTTTAAACAAAACAAATAAATAAATCTAGCGATTAACCTTGACTGACTTTCTCACCAAATACCCTGATACTTTGGAGGAAAAAAAAACAAAAAAAAACCCCAAAAAACAAATAAAAAAAACCTTAAAAATCTTTCAGCAGTAGAAAGAAAAAAGAAAGATAATTTATCCTAAGGACAAACCAAGGACTAATAGATAGTTACTGAGCTAAAATAAAAAATAAAATTTGAAATTCCTCTTTCCTAATTTTGCAACATAAAAATGGAAGGAAAAAAATAAATCACACAATTAAACTAGAATGACACACAGGTGAGCGTGCCGTGACCTGTTTGTGGAGAAAACAGAGGTGCACCTATTGGTTTTCTGAAGTTCGACCCCAACGGGAATGGCAGAGACCCGGGCAGTGCACTGACGATGTCTTCAGGGATGGCCTCACATCGACTACGAATCTGTAGTGTGTCAGCAGAACTGCCCCTCTTCCACAAAGTGGTAGGAGAGAGATGAGACGTGACAGCTGAGCAAGCTCCCATTTCTACTCCCTTCTGACTTTTTTTTTTTTTTAAATCCCATTGAAATAAGTGGGAATAAAAGCCTATAAAGGAATATTTTAGGATAGAAATCTTGATGATTTTTACTAAAAATTTTTAGAGCACATAGTTTAATAATGTGTCAATATAGACAATATGGTTTATGCTCTTGTAGCATCGATCCATCTTTCGAGTCCCAAAGTTTATATTCAAACTTTATAAAAAAAATATAATATGTGATATGGACTGAATTGTGTTCCCATGTAAATTCATATGTGGAAGCCTTACCCCTCCATGGGATTATATTGGAGGCAGGGCCTTAAAAGAGATGGTTAAGGTTAAACGAGATCATGAAGATGTTGACCTGATTCAATGGAACTGGAACCGTTAGAAGAGGATGAGACACCAGAGCTTACTCTCCGCCATGTGAGAAAGTAGCCGTCTGCAAGCCAGGAAAGACTCTTAACCGAACCTAACCATGCTGGCACTGTGATCTCAGGCTTGAGCCTCCACATCGTCAGAAAATAAATTTCTGTTGTTTAAGCTACCCAGAGGATGGTATTTTGTTATGGCGGTCTGAGTTAATACCTTATGCAGCAATTTAGGGTGGCCCCCAAATAATTGGGGTTCTCTTCCTTCAAGGCAGATGGTAAGACTGTACTTCCTTAACTTTTTTTAAAAGTACAAAAGCCATGTGATACATCTTAGCCAATAAAATGCCAGCAAGAGTGACATTTGTCACTTTCATTGAGTCTTTACTAGGAGAGAGGGCATACTTCTCCGGTTTCTTTTTCCTTTTTCTGTAACCTGCAGTGCTCCAGATAGTAAAGTCTTTATCTGCTGAGTGTCAGAGTGGGGACAATGGGGAGCAAAGTCCCTAGTCAACCCACAATAGACATTTCATGTGAGCAAGAAATAAACATATGCTATTGTAAGTCACTGGGACTTTCTGTTAAGGATGATATAGCAACCTTAGGCCTATAGAGGGAACAAAGTAAAGCAAGCAAGCAAGCAAACAAAAACCCAAAAAAACCCTTAGTGCTGATGATGGGGGGAGGGAAGCAGAAGCAAATAACAAGAACAATCGTTGTAACGCTCTGCTATAGCTCACTGAATAACCATGGTGAGCAAATATTGTAGATACGATAATAATTAAAAATGTGCAAATGTTTAAAATAATCAAGACAGTTTAATTACAAGATTGCTAACTGATTTGGTAGTTTACTTAGAAAGCACAAAATTTCATTTTGTGCTTTAAAATTTTATTGCAAATATCTGTCCAGATCTACATTTTGGTTTCATCTAATCTTGTTTAACATTATCTGCAAGGTTTTTATTATTTGTAAGGGTAAACGATGGAAAATTATTCTTACTTTGAAATTGGTCATATTTTGCTGTGAACCTTTTATAATCTCAAGCATATTCCCGAGGCTGACACTTACTCTCCTTCTTCATTGCCACTCCCTGATGTCACCCCAGCACTTTGAACAATCCACCTTTGTCTCTGTGGCCACATGGAATAACATTGAGTCTTCACACAATGGCTCCCTCTGCCTTGGAGTTCTCATCCCCGCCATTCACCATCTGGATGATGACTACTCACGCCACAGCAATCATCTCAAATGTCGATTGCTCTCCAAAATCTTGGCCAAAATTTCCAGGAACAATTATTTCTTCCTTTAGATTCCCAAATCACTTTATGGAGATCTTTATTATAGTACGTACTCCCCTAATTATAATTTACCTGTTAATACGTCTATTCATTGTATTATGAATTCTAAGTGAGCTGAAAAGATCCCTCACTTATTGTATTATGCAACTGAATGATTGGGTAAAAGTGTCAAATTATAAACTATTTCTGCCTGAAAATGTTGGATACTTAATAAAGGTGAATAATTATGTTTATAATGTTTAATTTTTTTCATAATCATCGAAGGGAAACAGACTGTAAATTTTCTTGCCTTCATTTTTCTTGTTTCTGCTCCATGTATTTTATATGCTATTACAACCAGCACTTAAGTTGCTGGACTATACTTGGTAACAGCTGATTAGAAAGAATATACGGAACCTTAGGAGTCTCTACAGCTCTGTCCAAATTTCTCTTGGCAAACTTCTGACATGTGATTTATATTCCTTGGGTAATAAAGGAGCTTTCTTCAACTTTCTTCACAGCCAGCCTACTAGACATCTTCAGTCTCCATCCCTATTACTTTTATGAGCAAGAACAAAAGCAAGGAAAATTAAAAAAAGCCAGGGACCGGAACGCCTTTTCAGGCTCTTAATCAAAGGCTGTGTCTGCCTGAGCTGGGCGCATGCTCCAGGTAGTTCTCCCAAGCAGGGATGGTCCAGATCAGCTGGCCACAGCATGTGATCAGCAGGAAACAGAGAAACTACAGACGACTGCCCCCACCTCTGATCCTGGACCCCTTCCCTGACGAAGAAAGGAAACACCAAAAAGACTAATATCAGATTAGACTGTGGAGAGATTGCTGTGGGAGAAAGTATGTGTTTACATGTGTTCCGGTTTGGGACAGGGAAATGGGCTGAAAACACTTCAGGAGGCAGCACTGTATAAAGGCTGGCATCAGTAAGACAGGGGCTTAAAACTGAACTCCATCACTTGTGGATTTCAAGAAGTTATTTAATCTGATAAGCCTTAGTTTCTCCATTTATAAATGCGGGGAGGTGGAGATCATAATAGATCCCCAATGGGGCTGCTGAGTGATTGAGTGAGAAGTGCTGCATGCAGCACATGGGTTGTAGCTCACATCTCACACTCATCAGGGCTTATGTGTTATTAGGCCCCTCAGAGTAATACACAGGATCAGAACCTCTGTTATTAATAACCATTAGCAATTACACTTACAACCAATAATAGTTTGATTAGTTTGGTTTGTTGTGATAATATGGGAGAAACAGCTGCTATGAAATTTAGAAGTGTAGAATTTGAGGCATGGCTGGACCTTTAAGTAGTTGTATCGTCTTTTATAAGTCACTCTCTCAGCTTCAGTTTCCTCATCCTTGAAATAAAGGGGTGAAAACCCTTCCTCTCATGTCTAGCGCAAGTGTTTGAATATCAAGGGTAAACCAGACTTTATGACGTTGCATGCAAAGTGAAGTGGTAATAGTGATGGATGCAGAAGTGAAAGAGGGTGTGTTTATAAACAGGTGTCCTAAGGAAGCCACAGACCAGTTAAACCAACCAAGTCACAGAGCAAGTTATAGCCAACCAAGTTAAAATAGTCAAGCCCTGTTCACAGTAACGTAAGAGGTTCCAATTTGGCAACACGCCTGAGTTATTTGCAATACAATTTGAGTTGAATTTCGATTTAACAATAGATTTTGTCACCTTCCTCTCCTGTTAGGGTTTAAGCCTCCAAGCCACCCATGAATTCTGATTTCAAAAGACAACTATGGCTTTACCGACAATTAAAAAATGCTTGCAAATCAGAACCTCAACTTAGCATCCTTTTAATAAACCAGGAGAGCTTGCTACTACAAATAATCTGACCTGCAAAACCAGAGAATGTGTTATAAGTTGGCCATTACTGCCAAAATGCAATGTACTTACGGCAGGCCTACACGAAGTTGACAGGTTTGAATAAATGACAAGAACAATAAAAGGGGAAAAAAGGAAGGGAGGAAGAAAAGGGAAAAGAGAGAAGGGAACAAAGAGAGAGAATGCATTACTGAACAGGAATTCCTAGAATAGCAAAAGCACTGTCTGCTCGGTCAAGTCGAAAAAGTGCCACTAAACTCTGGTTTTCAGAGAAAGAGGTAGGGCTCATGCAGATGTTACTTAATAATTTTATACAATTAAGTGTAAACGGAAATGAATTCTTTTATTTTTCAAAAGATGGACTTTTTAAATATTACCATTGAAGGCATATCTTAAAGTTCATCAAGTACCTTTAAGGAATTTTAAGGATGTTTCACTGTATGTCAGTGGTATCCAGATGGCAACCGTTGATAGATTTAAGGTCAGTTTTGGTTTTAAATTTCGTTAAGATCAGGGAGCCAGAATCAGACTTCCTGCACTAGAACCGAACTCCACTATTTTCTGTATGACCTTCAGCAAGCTATCTACCTTCTCTTCGTCTCAGTTTTCCCATTGCCAAAATGGGGATAAGAAAAGTATTCTACATCATAAGATTTTTGGTAGGGTAATAGATAAAACAATTTATAAAAACCCTTAACATAACATCTGGCACACAGTAAACACTCAATAAATATAACTTGTAAGTATTAGTAGGAATCTTATTAAATATTTTTAAATGCTATTATTTTGTTATACAGTATGTGCACACATTAACTTACATCAGATGTAAACAAGGTAACCTATACCATCGACTTAATGGATTTATTATAACTCCACTGGACTATTTCCTCTGATGCTGCTGTCATACGGAGTGAAGCCAAGTTTATCGACTGGATTTGTGAGCCTGGAAGGTATATCTGGAGAGATTGACGCAGATTTTCTGTATCTCCTTGATTTTCTAAGAGGCCAAACTTATTTCAGTCTTGCTGTTAACAAGACCTATTTTTAAAGACATACCTTCTGCACCATGCAGGTGGATTCATATCCCCTTAACTGGAGCAATGGGTCAAGAATACCAAACATACTCATGTCAACCACGAACTAGAAAGCAGCAGAAACTCTAATCTCTCTTCTATCCCACAGGAAGTAATTTATCCAGTACAAATGGCACCATTTGGGGGATAGGCATATCCCCCAAAGAATGCACCCTATTTTAGGTGGCCCAAAGATATAGGACATAGTGATAATTCACAACTTGTCTGTAATTATTTTTGAGTTGAAAGATTCAAAGAAGATAGGAGGGAGGCTTTCTGATCAAGTTGTCTAGTAGTATACTTATTTTTCAAATAATAATTATAAACTCTTTATAGTAAGAAAAATAATAAAAGGTGCCACTTAATATATACTAGGCATGGCTTTTAGAAATTTGTGTAAATGCTACCTCATTAAACAACCTTATGAGGTGATATGATCACAATTCCCACTTGAGGCTAAGAAAGAGGAATAAGTAGTGCTCGGAGTTCCACAGCGAGAATCGGTGAAGCCAGAGTCTCGAAGGAACCAAGGTGCCCCGCCTCCCATTTTCTTTGATTGGCTTTAATAGTGATAGGAATTCAGTCCGGTTTTCCTGTTCTCCAGAAAACGCTTCCTCCAATTACTTTTCCTCTCTTCACCCATTTTACTTACTGTCCATCTCACCGATACAAAATTTCTTTTATCTTTGTTAATGACTCATATGTACATTTTGGAATTTCTATTACATGTATTATTGTTTCCGGGGTTTAAATTCATATCCATTTCTTCCTTAATCTCCTATTACCTTTTAAACAAACGCCTTACCTGATTTTGCACTTGTACGTGTATATAATTTAGATCACTTTGCCTCTTCAATTTGGGACTCAGCCATAATGCCTATACGCAGTACCTTCCATTCCTGGCTTCCTTGATAAGTGTGTCTCTAAAGAATATTATTATTTTACTATAATATGTAAAACATGACATATACAAGATAACTAACTGAATCAACATCCCTGAAAGACTATTTCTAAGTATTTAGATGTTCAGTGCTTCCATTTTCATTGTTGAGCTAATTAGTTTTTTTTTTGTTTGTTTGTTTGTTTTTTGTGATTAGAGTTTATAAACTCAGCCCAGTACAAGTAAATAGAAATGCTGCACAGGATATTCCTAAAGCGACAGGTCACATTAAGAATCCCAATGAATGAATGTGTGCTACTCGTGGGGACGAAACTGCGGTAACGCCAAGCGTCCACTGCCAGATAAAATGAATTCCTGTCTCCTGACCCCCACCCCTGCAGTACAGAAGCCTCTGGTGCAGCTGTCACAAAGCTGTTCTCCAGGGAACAAAGCCTGTTTCTGCTGAGGCGGGTGCAGCTACCAGCAAAGAAACCCTTACCATGATTCAACCACGGTTCAGACGCACGTAAGGCAAAGGAAGCAATTTTGACAAAGAATAGTGAGAGCTATCCATACAAATGTAGAACAAAAACATGAAAAAGCATAAAAGGTATTGATAATTAATTTAAAATACCATAAGGAAACTGCAGCTAAAGCAAAGGGAAAGAATTGAGTCTCAACAAAGACAAACGGAACTGCCGAGGCCACGAGAGCAAATGCTCCAACACTTGGGGAGGCGATTGCAACACCCAAATTTTTTCCTGTAATTACGGTTCTACTTATCCCATCTCAGAGTCATAGAAAAACTTGAGTGGATGGGGGATGATTTCATGCTGGGAATATAGAAATAAGTTTGAACAAATTGCCCACTTGTGATTATTTAAATAAAACATCATAATTGGAATATGTTGGTCGATAAAGGCAATTTTTTTTCCTTCTTTCTCTTTTGTAAAAGAACAATACACTAAATGCTATCTTGATTTTTTTACTGCATTTCTGTAAATACAGTATTTAATGCCAGGTGCCCCCTCAATTTTACATTGTGATGGGCTACATAAAAGAAGGAGTAAATGCACTGTGAGTTGTTTTCCACACTCCTTGGGCTCTCGCAAATCATTAACAACATTCTCTGCCTGGGTATTGTCTTCTATGATAATTATATGCAGCTTGACTCAGTGGTGCTCACATTCAACGGGGCCTCACTTTTACCACATTTATTTCAATGGCAGTTCCCTTATATAGTTAACGTTTGCCATCATTGCTGTACTTTAAATTACATTTTATTTTTAAAATACATCTTTTCAACGAAGAGGTTCTCTTTCAATCTTACTCCCGATAAAATATATATATTTTTGCTCCCAATAAGTAAAAAGGTCATTTTTGATTATCTTAAGATGACAGAACTTCCCACATTGAGAAGAAATTTTTCTCAGGTATGGCTAAGGAGATTTAGACTCTCTCTGCCCTCACTTCTGTGGGCAGGTACATGCCCTGAGGACAGGAAAAGGGCTTGGTCTTACATCCTCAGGCACCATCTATTTATCTTTCAATCTTCAAAGAATTGCTAGTCGATTGAACTTTTTGACTTTTAGATACACATTTTCGAAATAATTTCGTATTTCAACTGGCATTTAGGTAGAATTGAACAAGTTATTTTTTCGCAATATCCTTCAATGGATAATAAATGTAACGTATGACTTAAATGCCTACTGTGGACAGAATTTAGATCTATACATTAGAAAAGCCCTGAAGAAGAATGCAATATAATCTCTGCCCTTAAAATTAAGGGGAAGACATAGGGTATAAATATATAAATGTTAAATTTAAAAGCTGTTGTGGATCTCGAATGTTCCAGAAATTAAGAGGAAATAGAAATGATTGTGGGTGCTATAAAATTGCACTGCTGCTGACTCCTGATTCCTAGATTCACACGGGAGCCTGAAGGAATTCAAAGCCATCTATTTCGACTACTATTTTAGGTCTGAGAATCTCCATGGCAAATACCTGGTGAGTGGAAACACTAGATGTTCATTGTTGATACCTAGCCTCTGCCTGAACCTCTGTTATGACATGGAGACAATTTCCTGTCAGAATAGCTCATCCTCCCTGTATTGAATTGGAACTGTGCAAATATCCTACTACCATCCAGGGATTATGCAGTTTATGCCTGTGTGCTTAAGAGCATGGAATCTGGAGTGAGCCTGGCTCCAAATCCAGACTTCCAAGACAACTCTCTGGTGTCCTCTTCTCGTAATGTTCTTTTATACCACAAGGTAACAGCATTTAGAGTAGTTAAGTGCCATGATCAAGGTCACATGTCTGGTAACTGATAGAAACATAGCAAGAACAGAGATAGCCTAGAAGTCCAAAGACTTTGACATCATGAACTATCTCAAAAATTTCAGCCAGGAAAATAACAGGTTTCTTCTATAATAAATGGTACCATAGGATTCAAGGTATATTTCCATATTCCAAACAACCAATTGACTGAAATGCTTTGTGAGAAATTGGGAATATGAAAAACTGAAGAAATGATCTTTAAGAGAAATAATCTTATGAAACTAACAGTGATCACTACTATAAGTTAGAGCTCATGATTTCCATTCTCTATATCTCTTTCTTTTCTTTCCATTTCCATTTTCAAAACAGAGGTTTGGACATTTGTAGTAAACCCCCAAGTTGGACTGACTCAGTAACACCCTGACAGATTTTTCCTAATTCCAAAAGTACCCACTCATACTTCCTCTTTCACACTATTTGCAAAATTATTAACATCAAAAATGAACAGAGTGCACTACCTCCCTCTCTAAAAGCCTTCTAATGAACCCCAAATATCTACAGAACCATGTCCAAACATCCTGACAAGCTATTCAGGATTCTTCCAACCAGCCGCAAATCTACCTACCCACACCCAGCCTCATCTCACACTGAGAGGGTTGAAATTGCAAAGAGTCAATAAAGCCAATGCCTGACACATTCCGAATGGTTAATAAACTTTAGCTCTTATAACAGCATTTTTTTTTTCTGGAAGACAACTATTGTCATTTATTTATTCATTCAACCACTATGTATTAAACCGTAATTATAGGCAACAGGGATATGGTAATGAAAAACACGCAAGACCTAGTTCTCAATTAGTTTATATTTTAGTGGGAAGACAAGGAAAAAAATAAAACATTTATTATGTTGCATATTGATAAAGACTAAGAAGAAAAATAAAGCAGAGACAGAGGATAAAGTATATTGCAAAGGAGGGCTTGGGCATTTAGAGGTGACTAGAGAAGACCTCATTGTGAAGGTGACATTTGAGCCAAGAGTTAAAAAAAAAAAAAAGTGAAAAGACTACGGCAAGCACATATCTAGGGACTTCCATCTAGAAAGAACAGCGAAGACAAGTGGCATGAGGTGGGATATGAGTGTTGTGTCTCAGTTCTTTAAGGCCAGCACAGCTAACTCAGATTAAGGAAGGAGGACAGGGGTCCATGGGATGGTTTGGAGCAGAGGAATAAGACAGATTTTCTTAACAGGGTCGTCATACTTGATGCTGTGTCAAGGATAAGTCCAAGTTTCTCACTTGTACAATTGGAAGAAGAAAAATACATCATCCCACTACATCTGGTATCTGCAAAGCCTTTAGATGCAACCACTGTTTTCCATCTGCGCTCACCATCTCAACCCTTTTATCTAATTTAACACAATATCATCGTAAACAGTTTTCCATCATTAGCTCTTGTTCCTACTTAGTCAATTTGTTTTGCAGAAATTAGGATGATCATTTAATCATACGAAGCCTTGCAATGACTTAACTATCGATTTAGAATATAACTTAACTCCTTATGGCCTGCAACGTCTTACTCTTTGTCGGTCTCTTTCTCCCTCTCCGATGTCATCTCTCTGGCATGCTGACACATTCTATAACCCTTCCCCATCTCCTGACCCTCACGCACGTGTCCCTCACCTAGAAGCCACTTCCTCCTCCCAGTCTTCTGAAATGATAATGCCTTCACTTCCTTCTGATTACAGCTTAAAGGGTAGTAGCTCAGGGAGGTTCTTTCTGACAATGCTATATCAAGTATGTCACTCCCTGTTATTTTATTATCCACTGTTTACTCACTCCTTCATTCATTCAACTGATATTTATCAAGGGCCTATGTACCAGATAGTGTCTTCTGTGTCATTCTTTTCTCCTCATGGCATTTATTCCAATTGGTGACTATATTTCACAGTTAATTACTGCCCTCCTGGCTAGATCTCAAACTCCAAGAGCTGTATGTGTTTGGTTCACCATTGTATTCTTTCTGAGATGTGATAGGTAATGAAACAATATTTGAAGAATAAATGAATAATGTTATTCAGAATTTGCTGGTTTTTCCTTTAGGCTTCTATTGTGGAATTTATTTCATCAAAATGTTATATCATAGGTGATTATAAATAGCTCTTTTTTCAATAGCACGTAGCTTATTTGAGACAGAAACTATTTATCATTTGTGTATCTTTCAGAAGGCCTACCTTAGTAGCTTTGAAACTATAAATATTTTTGAATTGATGACTGAGTAGAAATTTGACGGTTTTCTCCAGTATCTCAAATGAATATGTCTTAGGAGATGACTTTATTTTATTTTAAAAGCTTATATGTAAAATTACTAAGATTCTTAGTCAGTTTAACAGCAAAGTACAAAGTAGATGTACTTTCCATGCTTCAAACACAATGGCTTTCCATTATATCAAAAAATACCAAATTATGGTGTCCAGAAGCCTACGGAATGTGTGCTGCTTTCCTCATCATACTTAGAGAGCAATTTCTCTTCTTCACACGCCAAGGTCCAGGCACACCAGCCATTCTCTAATCCTGAACTACACTGAACATGTTTCTTCCTCACAGCTGTGCACTGTGTGTCTGTCCCAATGATCTTTACCCTGATCTCCATAGCACAGGCTTCCGCTTCTCCTTCCGTTTCCAATTCGAATGTCACCTTTTCAGAGAGGTCTTTGCAAAAAGCTCTGCATAAAGAGTCTTTCCCTCTCTGCTCTCCAAAGTGCTCTATAAGTACTCCATATATCTTTTTTATCTTTACACTTACCGCTCACGGAAATTACCTTATTTATTTATTTATTTACAAATTCATGGTTGATCTCCTTACTATAAAATATAAGTTCAGTGCAACACAAATCTTGGTTTCTTCACTGCTATTTTCTGTGCCTAGATCAGTATCTGGCACATAGTTGAACGTGCATAATAAATACTTGTCGAATGAATTAATTATTGCATACACAATTAAAATATTCCACTGGCATTTATTATAAACAGTTGGCCAGTGTATAGCTCTCGAAATGTGTGTTAGCTAAAATCCATAAGATGTAATTAAGAACAAAAGTAGAACAAGTCTAAATTCTATCCTAGTCACAGAAGTTCCCTGGTATCTGATGTTATTCAAGGTAGAAAGGAGGCTTTCTGGGGTCAGGGGTGATGGACTTGAATATGGTCAATTACTTACTAGATTTCCAGATTTGAGCTTTCTTCGGCTCTGTGAGTCTCCAGGAACTAACATACTGTAGATTTTCATAGGAAATCTACAATACATGCTTTTTAAATTTATCTGAAATTAGAACAAAAACCTACACTAGGACAGCATAAACTCCAGCATCACTCAAACTATATTTAAACTATATTTACTTATTTATAAGTATCATTTAAATAGATGAATATACATTCTTGTCAGCTAATTTTCAGTGATTTACTGAAATGCTCTATTTAAAAATGTCAAGTGGCCATTAGCAGTAAACTTCCAAGAATTTATCTGCCATAATATTCCTACTTAAATATTGTCATTGCGTTATTTCATTTTATTGGTTTATTTTTTTAAAAAATCTTTCTGAAATCATGGAAAGTTTTTAGCAATTTGTTCTCAATTTAAGGTGATTAAAACACATGAGGCCATAATGAAAGAGAAACGCTCCACGGCGTTACTAAAAATCACTATATCTAGTTGCCATAGAGTCTGCTAGAGCCAGGCTTGCATTTGAATGAGACTGAAAGGCACGGTTTCTGATGTTTGCCACTTTAAGCCAGGATAGTTCAAATTCAGTTTATTGGATCTTTTTCTAGAGTTAGTGGGAAGTCGTTTGGCACCTTACTAAGTTTATCCTGTTTCCTTTATCCTATCACTTATTTTAGTTACCTTTTTTAAGATCAATTTATGTGGTCATTGAATATCCACATGATGAATAATCTTAAGGCATTGCAAATAAAACTAAAAAAACTTATAGTCATATTTATATCTATTTCACATTTATTTCTATAGGTTTTTTTTTGGGGGGGGGGGTGTGTGTGTTCTACCCAAAAGCATCGTGGCCCAAATAACTGTTCATCTTTCTAGAAAGAGGGATTTAACCACCTGAATCTATTTTGGTCTTTCTATATGTACCAAATAGAGAAGGATGGAATCCTATACACTCTCACATTTTCCATTCAGAATTTTATGATAAAATTGGAGCTTTCCTTGGGGAATCTCATATCCAGAATCATTAGCTCAAAATATACAGATTAAAATATTTTGAAAAAAATTAGCTACCTTTCTTTATAAAGAGACTTACTTGGTGAAGAAGACTCACATGTTGTTTCAGAGGAGTACAAATTCTGAAATAGAGAGCGATCACATTGCTTTGGCAGCAATGCTATTTGCAAATTTTAAATATTAACAGCAGTGTTTTTCTCCTAGAGTGCATACTACTGTATCCCTCAAAAATGAGTTGTACAACTGAATTGTTGATGAAAGCTATGACGGCCTCATATAATGGCTATAAATGATTGAGCACCTGCAATGGAATACTGCATTCAGTGCTTCACATGATCTATCTCTAAGCTCTGCAGCAACACTTCAAGGTAACTATTATCTTCATTTCACCAAGAGGAACCCAGGGCTCACAGTTGGGCTACTAACTTGCTCAAAGTCACGATGTAATGAAAGTCACAGCTAAGATGAATTCAAATTCAGATCTCTCAGACCAATACACCCAAGGCTAAGTTGATCTCGCATCATCAGAATAGTCACTGGGCTCCTTAAGACAAAGATCACTGAGTTTCTGATTCAGCAGGTCTTGGGTGGGGCATGATGATTTGCATATCTTTGAAGTTCACAGGTGATAAAGTTGTTGGTCCTAGACCACACAGTGAGAACTACTGTTCAAGACCAAGCTCTTGGTTAGAATGTAGGCTTTGTGGTAAGAACAACTAAATGTTGGTCTTACTCCAGGAGTTTTATATATATATATATATACTTTTATAAAATTTAAAATATATCAACATAACATTTATCAAAATATTTATAGATGTTATTTCTGGAATTTCAGACAATTATAACCTTCTATGTATTCTTCTGAACTGTATGACTTTCAAAAAATAAACACAATTTTTATGATCAGTGAATAAAAAGATGACTGCATTTAGGAAACATTAAAGCCAAAAAACTCCTTGGAAGTGTGACATTTATAGAGGTCTCATCATCTTAACACCTTTTCTAAGAAGGAGAAGTCACACACACACTATATAAGCACACATATCCTTATCTATGAAATAAAGATAAAAGCTTCATTTTTCAACCTAACATAAGTTAGAAAGATCTGAGTCAAAATTATGAACAAGAGGCTCACTCCACTTAGCCATGTTCAGTAATTTCACTGCTTCAAATCTCAGTTTCTTATCTGTACATTCAGAAGATTGGGCTAAAATCATACATCTCAGAGTTAAAGGACTTTTAAAAGACTAGATAGTCTCGAAAGTTCAGTCCAGCTCTGTACACTGTACTGATATAAATCCTCCTTTTAGGATTTGAAGGAGAAAAAGACCAAACATCAGGTAACTTATGACACGAGGGCCATTTAGATGAGAGTAGAACAAACTAAAGGGTGTTCGACAAGGTGGTTAAAGATGCAAAGCTACTTGGTCAAAATGCCTCTGCTACAGTTTTACATTTTCAAATTATATCACATTACATAATGATATCACATGACCAGTTCTATTCTGCAAATTATGCCAGCTAAAGGAAATGTGCTGGTATTTATGAGATGCTTAGTGCATCTGTCACCATGGCCTTATGGCCCAAATCAAAGTGATCAGAGCTATTAAGATGATTTCCCTATTTGGCTGAGTTTTACAAACTATAGTTTTGAAGTCAGTGGCAGATGACCTACTAATGGTGCTTAATGGTTCTCTCAACGAATTGTGAAGTACCTTGAATGACCCACTGGTTAAGTACATAAAAGGAAAATTCCAGCTTTAACCATTTAATCCTTCATTCACTCTTGTTTTTCTTTTGGACAATAGTGTTTTATTTTCTACCTTCAAGGAGAAATGAGGAGAGCGAAAAAGGGAGGGAAAAGAGAATTAAGATTTTTTGAGCACTGGGCTCCACATTTGATATGAACCAAATGTTGACATTTGATCTTCACAGCAGTACAGAAGGAGAAAATATTATCTTCATTCTGCAAATGAGAAAAAGGTACAGAGAAGTTGCATGACTGAGGTCACACAACCAGGGAGTAACGCAGTGTGATTTGAATGTCATCTATGTGAATTTAGAGTCTAAGTGTTTTCATGATGTTTCCCAGAGAGAGGAATTCTGGGATTATCATTCCATGATGTAAGTGGCTAAAAGGGACAGGACAAGACCCCCAAGTCCACTGAGGCTGAGATATGGTACACGGTAGAGCCTTTGGAGACGCTCTTTGGTTTTTCTGTGTGTGCCAGTTTATTTTTTTGCAAATATTTTTTGGCACTTAAACAAATGAGCATCATAAACAACTAATTTAAAGAGAGCCAAGAAGACATAAAAACCAGGGGTTTAGTAAGTACTTGCAGAATGAATGGTCAAAGATTGGTTGACTATAGTATTTAAAATGGTAGTGACCTTATTTATTACATACAATTAGTTATATCATTGGTACTAACCATTGGTTCTAGACAAGATAGATTTTGGATAAGTTTGCATAAAAAGTGAGGTTGACACTGAAGTTATTCTATTTTCGAAGACCAGTTCATTTTTACGTTGATATATGTGAGAGTCTGACACTATAGTAAAAATCACAGTGGAACGGAGAAAACCCAACATGCTCACAGGGTCTTTTCCTCCAAGTAGTTGCATGACACTGGAAAAGTCACTTCTTGGACTTCCCTAAACATTTATTTTCCAATTCTAAAATGAGGAGGGTTAAACTCAATCTTGATGTTTCCTTCAAGCATTGTCTGTGATTCTAAATCATTCTCATAGTAAGATTCTGAAAGGCATTTAAAAAATACAGATAGATAAGTTCGCCGCTGGTTTTCCTTCCATGACTTTCCTAAGCCGTATGGTGAATGGAATTCACATCCTAATGACTGTTACTAACACTTCTGAGGACTTTTGAACACCAGGCAACACGTTAAGTGCCTCACACGGACTTTCTCATTTAACACTCACAATCAGCCAAAATAAGGTATCGCTAATAGCTCCGTACAAACAAAAACAAACTCAAACTCAGAGATACTCACTAACTTGTCTACAGCTAAAAGAGCAAAATGAGGGCATCCAAACTCATGATTAACTACGGTATATTCTATCACAG
>NW_011888811.1:2329821-2367879 GCF_000151845.1 Pteropus vampyrus
GGTAGAGCCTTTGGAGACGCTCTTTGGTTTTTCTGTGTGTGCCAGTTTATTTTTTTGCAAATATTTTTTGGCACTTAAACAAATGAGCATCATAAACAACTAATTTAAAGAGAGCCAAGAAGACATAAAAACCAGGGGTTTAGTAAGTACTTGCAGAATGAATGGTCAAAGATTGGTTGACTATAGTGTTTAAAATGGTAGTGACCTTATTTATTACATACAATTAGTTATATCATTGGTACTAACCATTGGTTCTAGACAAGATAGATTTTGGATAAGTTTGCATAAAAAGTGAGGTTGGCACTGAAGTTATTCTATTTTCGAAGACCAGTTCATTTTTACGTTGATATATGTGAGAGTCTGACACTATAGTAAAAATCACAGTGGAACGGAGAAAACCCAACATGCTCACAGGGTCTTTTCCTCCAAGTAGTTGCATGACACTGGAAAAGTCACTTCTTGGACTTCCCTAAACATTTATTTTCCAATTCTAAAATGAGGAGGGTTAAACTCAATCTTGATGTTTCCTTCAAGCATTGTCTGTGATTCTAAATCATTCTCATAGTAAGATTCTGAAAGGCATTTAAAAAATACAGATAGATAAGTTCGCCGCTGGTTTTCCTTCCATGACTTTCCTAAGCCGTATGGTGAATGGAATTCACATCCTAATGACTGTTACTAACACTTCTGAGGACTTTTGAACACCAGGCAACACGTTAAGTGCCTCACACGGACTTTCTCATTTAACACTCACAATCAGCCAAAATAAGGTATCGCTAATAGCTCCGTACAAACAAAAACAAACTCAAACTCAGAGATACTCACTAACTTGTCTACAGCTAAAAGAGCAAAATGAGGGCATCCAAACTCATGATTAACTACGGTATATTCTATCACAGCGAAACAAATAAAATTCTGCCTGTCCCCACAGAAATATGCTTGGTCTTAAATTTTTTTCACTGATGGGTCCTTAGTGAAGTAGAATCATCAGTCTAAATTGGCCAATTGTATGTAGATAGGTAGATAATTTTACATTGCCAAACACGTGTGGGTATGTTGTGTTTGTATGTGTGAGTGCACACGTGTTTCCCACACACGTGGCTACAGCATGCTCACAGATATTCCAATTTCTCATAGAAGAAAGCCTCAACTGACGAGTTGCCTTTGCAAAACATAGCTAGTCATTCTGAGAAAATATCATTTACCCATTCTTACATTGCTCTTCTCTTCCTCAATTGAGTAGAAGACAGCCCTAAGCTGACGGCGTCGAAAATATAATTTACAAAATTAAGGAAAAAAAAAAAACTTTCTAAGTAAGTCTCACGTGTATAGATCCTACTTGTTGGATTTATCACGAAGCAGTTGATAAGCTGAGGACACCCAGAAAAACATGGGAATCACAAAAGGTCAGGGGCCTAATTCTCTCAAGCGGTCAGGGAGGATGAGTGGGAAAAGAAGGCAGATATTCCTTGGAATGAGAAGCCTCCAAACACAATTTCTAAGTGGAAATTATTCTTTTTGACTCAGCTACCATTAGAAAAGTAGTTAGGCCCTATTTTTACAGTGCATCAGCAGAGGCTCAAGTTAATTACAGCCTTATATTTACTCTAACTCTATTATCTGATAGTTACAGATGAAAAGAATACGGTTAAATCACTGAGATGGTTTTAATGTGCACTTATCTCATTTTATTCATGCTGTAGGAAAAAAAAACACGTATTTGTATTTTTGAAAAAGGAAAAAGAAGATTTCATTTATTTTTTCAATTCCTTAACATACATTAAGTGAATCCAAGTTACTGTAGGCACCTAATCTATGTAGCACAGCCTCTTTCATTTTTCTAACACGATGTATTTAAAAGACTCCTCCCTTCTGAAATGGTTAATTTCAAAATATTCCAAGGTACTCTCTCCTCCGAGCCCCCTTACCGACACATGATTGGCACTGCAACATGGCTTTACTGACACATTTGTGTTAAAAGGCAGTGACAGAGCCAACAGGAGTAAACTGAAGCCATTTATATAAACTGTAGAACTACATTGACAATCCAAAGGAACACGCCATCTGCATTCTGTGTTGCTGCAACCTACTGAACTGTGGGTTTCCAATTTCAGAATTCAGAATGTCATGCCTGACTCCCCTTTAGGGGAACTCCCACACCCGCTCCTTTTGCCACTCTGCCTTCAGAAGGCTGATGCTGAAGTTAATATTGATGACATCCTTGTGTAGTGCTGGAGACATGGCAGCAGGGCATGCTAGAGCGCCATATATTCTTATGTACTTATTTATTCAAGCTGTGTGGCCTCCCCTGCCCCAACCCCTTCCCTTTGTAACTTATCAATCTGAGCCTTCGGACATTCAGACACACACACAATGATCCCAGCAGGCAAGGAGGAAAAGCAAAAGCAAATGCACTTCAGGAAAAGAACAGGAAACCGACATTGAAATGGCCATTACTGGGCATTTCAATTTTACCTGTGGTTTCAGCTTCTGCTCCAAGTGCATGCAATGAATGTGGCCTGATTACCTTAATTCAGTGATATTGGCAATAATCACAATGACAGGCAGTTCTTAAGAGATTGCCCTTAACAGCAGAGTCACGGAACTGGAGATATGGGAACTTTCCATTGAGTACAACACCCAAAAGGAATAATGCTCCTGGTAGAAGGGTAAATGGTGAGAGTTGAATTCACCTTGTGATTTACTGTAGGGTTTATGACTTGATTTTTTACTTATTCCTTCTAGCATTTTTCTCAACTCTATGGGAGGATAAAAGAAGAGCTGAGATATAAAACCAATATAGAGACATAGTCATGATTTGACTTAGTATGGAGAAAGTTTAAAAAAATACAAAAATAAAATCAATTGATTTTCAAGCAAAATACCAAGGGCCAGTCCTTGAACAAGAAGAACCAGGAGCCTACTGAAAGGCCCCTTCCTTTCTATTTGCATTATTGATTGCTGAGAATGAGCAGATTTTCTGAATTTGATGACTACGGCCATTTTCAGTCAGAGAAGTCTACTAGGTTAGAGGAATTATAGATGAGATGAAAGTCAAAGGTTAATGATACTGTAAGTCATCAATGTGATTTAAAAAAAAAAAAGGCTGAAATGTGACCAATGAATGATGAGAAGACTGAGACAGATGAAGACATTGGGGGTGGGGGAGGGAGTGGGGGTGAAGAGGAAGGATGCAGAACCACCACACTGCAATCTTTCGTAATATTCTCGGGAAAGTTTGTCAGCCGTAATAAAGTGTAACTCTTTACAGGATACTTTACCTCTGGCCCGCAAAGTAAAAGCACCTACACTCGAATTATAATTATCCATCGAAATTCACTTGTTCCAGTGGAAGAGAAGAGTTTAATACCAAGGTGCCTTTTTGCCTGTCACTCTTTAAGAACTCTCACCAGCCCCAGAAATTCTAAAGGCTTGAAGTGACTCAGATTTTGTTCCCCAAGGATAGCTCTTCTATCAAGCTGTGGCTTACACCTTCAAGGAAGATGGGAATGCAAGGTTCCACATCCACGGATTCAACAGTGTTGGGAATTCACACGTGCAGAGGACTGACTGTGCGCATTGTTCAATGCCATTTTATAAGGGACTTGAGCATCTGCAGATTTTGGTATCCATGGGGGATCCTGGAATCAATCCTTCATTATGAGTAAAACTAACATTCAAAAAAAAAAATGCAATGTCTCAAGAAGTTCTTAAAAGACTTTTGGAAGATAGGAAAATACTAGTTGAGATTAACTGACTCTAGTCAACATGATATCCCCTACAGAGTTTACTAAAGTTACCTTAAAAAGTACACTCGTAGAAACACATGCGTGTGGGTGTATCTGTGGATATACACATGTAGCTATGTATATTCATAGATATATACACATGCATATGCGTATGTGCACGTATATCCAGACTTAACTGAAAACAGTATACAGTGAGCTTCTGGAATCTACCTCTAATCCCTCCTAAGACAGATGCGGCTACAGGAAAGGTTTTGTTCAAATCCAGTTCATCTTCCCGTTCATCGGTTGCCTTTGGTTTGCTTCATTTGCTGCATGGTTTCTTGGTCCCAACACTGCATCTCCTCATACACATCTCCATTCTAAAATGGCCATTTATTTGTGTGAGGTTTGATGTATCAACTACAGTTTGGGCAATGTTTCCATCTCTGATTATCCACAATGCATTCCTTCCTTCCTTCATGCGACAAATATTTATGAAGCGCCTGTTATGTGCTAGACATTGTTCTATCAGGCTCTAAGGATATAGTAGTGAACAAAAGAGACCAAAACGAAAAGCTGTGCCCTTTTGGAGCACACATTCTTAAGGTATATAGATAAGTGAGTATATAAACAAGTGTCAGATTATTAAGCAGGAAGCAGGAAAAATGGGACTAGGCAGTGAGTGACAACTGGGGTATGTAGAGCTTTTAGAATTTATAGAGAATAGGCAGGGATGAGCCCAGAGATGGTCTGTGTACCTCCATGGTGCATTTTGTTTGTTAGAGTTCTCTGTCCTATGTTTCTCCCTTCTCTCTGCTTAGGAATAAAAGGGATTTTTATAGCTTCTGAAATACTAAGAGGAAGGGTCAATTTTTAGGTTTAGTAACCACTTGAAAAAAATCACCCTTGCTACGCCTCTTATTGACTTCAAAACACTTTCTAAGCAGTTTCTGTCTTACTCTATTAAATATTATTCCTGGAAACAGAAGCCTATTCGTTCCATGTGTGCCTTTGTTTGAGCTAAACTTAATCTCAGTTTTTTGAATATCTCAGAAGTCTGTTTAAGGAAAATTACGACATCATATGTTGGCCACCTTATATATTACCACTTGTCAAAGAATAAGACACAGAAAGCCAAATTAATATAGAAAAGTGGTCGTTATTTAATTACCTGTGAAATTCTTGGGACAGATTGGTTAAAAAATAAATTAACCATATGGTACTTTCTTACCTATTAATTTTGCAAAAATTATAAAATAATGATGCGGCATAATGCTGTTCAGTTTGTAGCTGAATTACAAACATAGTTAAATTACCGGTCGTCGTATAAATGATAAAAGTCATTTGATGAGAAGTTTGGTGTTTTAAGAGCCATGAAAGCATTCATTTCCTTTCATCCATTAATCCTATTTCTAAAAACTTATTCTAAATGTATACATAACTATATAATTGTTTTTTGAATCTTATTTATTTTAGTAAAAAATGAAAGTGACCCAATTACTTAACATCCAGGGACTGGTTAAGTGAAATTTAGTGTATCAATCCAATATGTGACATGCAGTAATTTAAAAGGAAAACACGGATGATATGTAAGGCTGAAGTATAACTGAACAAAAAGCATACAAAAGCATAACTGTTCTATGTAAAAATATATCCAGATGGATGAGAGCTAAAATGGAAATGGAAAAATTAAAACCACTGTGTTGTAGACATGGGTAAATATAAAAATGTATATGTTATTAATATATATTAATATTATACATGCATAAATTTGTTATATTAAAATGTTATTATTGCACTAATATTATTTCCATAATTAGAAATGCAATTTTAATGTTGGAAGCAAGCAAATTATTGATCAAGTCTGTGAAATTGTATTAGATGATGATGTCCCACTTCTGGTTAAATGTGTCATGTCATCTTTAAGATGATATCTATCTCATCTTATGTAAAGATTCCAGGACTCCTAACTATATTAAATCACATATTAAACAAATTTTCTCATTTCTCCAAATTCAAGATTTTAATTCTCTTTAATGCCCTATTTTAATTGGAATGTTGCTAAATCCGTTGACAGCCTTACCAACCATTTTAACAGCCTTTTAATTTGCTGTCTAGAAAATTATAACTCTTCATTAACTTTGGGAGACACGGCATTGCAGTTGTGATATATCATTCCTCATTTTATTAACAATCTACTTAATGAAATTCAGGCTTCGAGCAGATGATGGTGATAATGTAAGCACTTGCCCTGGTTTTTTTTTTTTTTTTTTTAACAAAATCAAGAATTTACTGATAAGCATAATAGGAGAACAAACATTCAATTCCTTAGGAGTGCAAGAAGTAAAAACATAAAGAAAAAAAAATTTTGAGTTCGTATTTGTATAATTAATACCCATATGAGAGCTTCCAAAATGCCCAATCTCTTCTTGACACACTTGTCATGATAAGGCAATACTGAGAGGTTACGTCACTCATTCAATATTTATGAACATAACCCACTTGGATCAAGGATGGGGGGTGATGTAATCTGGTAGATGATCCCAGTGAGCATGAAAATGACACAGGGCAAGAAGCAGATGGAGTAGAAATAACACTCCTTTGGGGAGGAATCTGGAGGTTCTTAACTTCAAATGTCATTCACCTGGATTTGTACATTTAAATATAGTTGTAGTTCTTGCTCACCAGATTTTGCATACTATGGTAATAACAATGCAAAATTGAGCATGACTAGATAAAATTCAAAGATCTAGTAAGTGAGCTGAAGAGCTGGGACTGAGTCTACAGAGAAGCAGAGATGGAGGGAGTGATCTGAGAGGGGTTTTAACGATCATTCATGCCTTCCTTGGCCTCATCGTAGGGAAGAAAATTTGGGCTTAAAGAGGGTAAGTGCCTTGCCAAGGCCATAAAGCAAATTAGTGTCAGAGTCCGGGAAAGGATCGTGGCTTCATGAGGACAGTGCTGTTCTCTCGCCAGAGTCCTGTCTGGCAGCACATTTGCTGGCTACTCAGCTGTTGGAGCCTCCAAGAACCTCACGCTTTATACCGCGTCACCTTGGCGGTGTCACACAAAACTAAAGAGATGGCTACAAAAGATAGCTTCAGAGGGAAGATGTGTCTTCTCACAGGTTTTTTTTTTTTTTCCCCTTCCTTTTGTTCAGGTTTATGTAGCAAATGCTGTAACACACTGAGATTAATTTTCACATGCGACCTATTTTTCCCATGGGAATCAAACATCATTTCATTTTTTGTTCCGTTCTCATATCATGACACTGCCCTCCCTAGGGATGATTTGTTGTATAGGTGGCAAGCTTCCCACAGACACACACAAAATGAGACAGAAAAATCCAGCAAGCCCTGCCTTTGTCTCTTGACTCCATCTTTTCTGTGTGTTTCAGACCACGATACAAGAGTTCTTTTTGAGATAAACTAAGCAATACTTTATAGTTAGGGCAAATGGCGACTAATAGTAGACCAGACTATCACAGAGCTTATAGTATTTATTATTAATTGTTGTAATGGTCATCTGATTAAAACACATCACAACTAAACCCAATCAAATCACTTGACTCTATGCACAAACTCATTAAATAATGTAACATATATTTAATATATATGAGTTCTATGTATGAACATAAATACATATTTTAATGTGTTTAAAATATGTAATTTGTTTTATGTGGTTTATCTAACATATTTAATACATTTATATTTATGCACATATGTATTTAACTACATCTATGGTCAAGTGAAAAAACTAAAACTATATTTACTCTAGAATTCCGAATTTCATAGAATTCAGCATTTAAGTGCCATTGCAAAAATCCTGAGGTTTGAGAGGTAGTTACTCGACCTTACATAACCTCCATCCCTTTAACTGGGCTGTAGAAAAATATGATATAGAATCTCTACATCAACACAATTTGAAAACGATTTAATAAAATATCTTTACAATAAAATGATACATTATAGAATATGGTACAGGGATACAATTTGTAAGTAGTTTTAATTTAGTTTTTAAAAGTATTTTCAAGTTTAGTTGAGTGTCCTAAACATGTAGACCTATATTAAGCCTCACTAACCTACTTTTTCCTTTCTTTCCCCTGCTACATTAGTATAATTTAAAATACTCACAAATGTATTCTGAGGAAATTAGTGACATACACAAAGATTTATGTAGAATTATGTTCACTAAAGTATTGTAACAAAAATTTACAAAAACTGAAATCTTGTTGGAAAAAAGATTAAATGGAAAGGATAGTGTGGGTATATCCATATGATAAGACTACACAGCTGTCAAAGAAATCTTATTTCGGAAGAATATTTTAAGAAAAGGAAAACATTCATGACAAAATAAGCAAAAAGAGCAGGGTATCACACTGTATAATTCCAATTTTGAAAATGCATTACACATATACACAAACAGCTAATGGGCTATAAAACAAATATATCAAAACGATAATTGCAGTTGCTCTTGGGAGGTAAAATAGTACGTTGTTTTAATTTTCTTCCTTATGTATTTGTTACTTTCAAATACTTTACAATGAATATAAATTGATATTAGAACCAGAAAAAAATTCAATGTAAGTAATTTAAAAAACTCTTAAAGAGTGATCTCTCAAATTCTCCAGACCCCACGCAACAGCCTGTGCTCTCCTTCGCTTGTCAATGAAACTTTGTGCTGCAGTCATGTTCAAGTCCAGGATCCCCCAAATGCTGGCCCAGCCAAGCATTAGTGCATATGCCATTTTCCAAAAACAAATAGCAAAACAATGGCAGACTCTGAGTACTGAGCACTGTATGTTAAATATTTATTGTAATTATTAATAACAATTAATTTGATTAAAAGAATACTTAATAAAATACAAATAAATGGGGTTTAAATTAAGTTCCTAGCTGTCTAAGGTTCATTTGGGTCCCAGCTTAACAATTATTTACATTTAGTATAAACTAATTTACTGGTATTATCATTTTTATTAACATCATCAATTTCTCTGATTCACTTTCACACATTCCAGGGGAATCAACAACACTAATTTTCCAGCCTATAATAATTTATATGTAACAGCTAAACCTGGTGTACATTTCTCATAACACTAATTCTTTTTTATTTTAGTTGTTTCAGGTTCAGTCCTGATCAAATGAAATTCAAAATGCTATTTTTTTTCCTAAAACACAAAACCTCCTACTCAGAGGTCACTCCCACTGCATAGAACGAGAGGCTAATTAATATGTGCATTAAGTTTTCTCTGAAATAAACACATATATGCAAGAGAGAAAATGCTTCTTTTCCTTTTTCTTCTTTTAAACAAGTGCCAGGTGATTGCATCCGTAAACACAAACACTGAATACTCTAAGGAGGACTTTCTACAAATATTTTTAAAGGCTTCTTTTGGCTCTGAATAAAGCAATATATTGGGATTGCCACAGGAGCATGAGCAGGGCTGTGAGAAGCCGTAATCCGAATATGCTAAGAAAATGTAAGCAAAAAATTGCAAATAAAACTGCTTATATTCATGTAACTTGTTTGGCGACAGCCGTATAGCATAAGGAAAGCTGCTATAACTCATAACAGCATCTTGTAATAAAACAGCCTATGCATCCCTCTCAAACTGTTCAGCGCTCAAATCTCATCAGATGGCTGAGTAAGCATTACACTTTGGGACAGTAAATCTGCTTCCAATATGGTGTACATTCACAGATAGGCGCTTTAGTATTCATCCTAAGACACTTCCAGCTAAGTACTTATAAAGAAAGGATAATCATATATTTAAATATTGGGATGCTATTTTCTCTGTCTATTTTAGTAACCTAGTTCACACTAAAGCAGACCTAAATGGATCTTAGGAAACCTTCGGCAAACTCAACCCTGACTCACAGCACAGAATCTCTACCTACGGAAGTCTCTAGGAAGCTTTCTCTCTCTTCTGCTCCCAATATACTCTGTGCTGTTTGCCAGCGTAGTTTCTGTGTGGCATAAGCATTCTATGGCTCTCTTGTACCTCCCCTGCACTAGCATGTTTCCCCAGAACATGGACTATACCTTTTTCATGTCTGTATCCTCAGCCGTACAACAGAACTAGGGACAAAGCCAGCTGTAGGTATTTGTTGACTGAGTGATCTCCTATGGTTTAAAGTCACTACCTGGGTCTGAGGTTCTGAATCCTTTCCAGAGCCCAAAGGTTTGAATGGCAGTGAGGATAAAGCAAACAGGGGATGAGGTTTTCAAGCTGTTTACAGACATTCGTTTTTTTTGCGGGACCCATCCTGGTTCGAGCTTTGGAAGAGCTTGCTTCTATTCTGGTACCAACCCACTGGGATCACAGAGAGAGAGAACAGAGTCTTTGCTCTCCCTGCTTTTCTCTGCGGTCCTCCACCCACCGCAAGCTCACCTGCTTCAGCACAGGCACATAAAGTAAGAAGAGACTTATTAGAGGAGACAGGAACACATCTCACAGAAATGGGATTTTTTTTTTAAATTTAAAACACCCCCATATAAAAATTGAAGCGCCTACAAAACTAGATCATTTAGAATACTAAGCGATTCTAAAGATAAATTTATTAGGTGATTATGTGGGTCTTAGATGAGTCCGAACTCTGACCGAGCAGGAATACCCCTCCCCGCCTGCCTCCTCACCCCTGCAATGGTTTCCTTCGGTTTGTCTTTCAGGTGGTACTGTGGCGTGTGTGCATCCACTTCTGTGCCTAGAGAGGGCATATTTACATGAAGGACTGTGTGAGATTTGGAGTATAAGATATACTACTTCATCACCAAGTGATAAGCTGAACTCAGAGTCGGGAAGTCACTGGCCCTGTTTCTGAGTGGACACAGAACGGCTCCAGGGGGCAGTGAGGCTAGAGGAAAACAAAGCACACGTTGACAGCTGAAAGTTCTAATGGCTTTGGGGGCTCCTGGGCTCAGTTTCCTCGGTGGGACAGATCAACCCACAGGAAGTCTGTGTCAACACATGAATGTGTTTGAGCACATGGAGATTTTCAAATAGAGTCGTGGAGTTTACAGTAAATTGTCACTAGGCATTTCACTGACTATGACAATTTGGGGGCAATAAACACTGCTTACAAAGTACTTCATTATTAATGAACTTCACTCCTAAAATAACACTTTGGAGTATGTACCACCAGGTCACCAGTTGTACAGAGGGACACTCTTAGGCCCAGAAAGGCTTGTCTAAGACTCGTCCACTATCACATGGCTCGCCGTGGCCTGGGTTAGGCTTAGATCTATGTCTTCCTGCTTCAAATTCTGGGCCCTCTTACTGATTTCAAGGAGTTCAGGATGTCTGCGTTGCTAGAAAAATCTGTGCAGGGGGAACAAGTGAGAAAGGAACAAGGAGGCAGGTGGTGCAACAAGGAGCTTGGGATTCTTGGCAGGTCGGAACTCTGCTGTGTTCCACCCTCTCCGTCCACACGAGAAACAGCAGGAGAGAGACAGCGGAGGGATGAAGGAGTCAGCTAGGGATGAGTGAGAACACAGCAAGGCGCTGGTTGCAGTAGGAGTCACAGAATGGTCCAGCCCCTCAGTAACAAAGGTGAGGAGGTGAGACGGGTCTCCTTTGGTTCAAAGAAGGGAAAGGAGCTAGCCACAAATGGTAACACTACAGAGAGCTCAGGACCGCAGTACGGGGTTCAAGTCTTACTTGCATGGATACTGGTGAGCAAAGGGGATAATTTCTAGCTTGGGCTTCCTACCTTTTTTGTTCTTGTTAAAAGTGCAGACAGAGTCTTTACTTAACGTAAAACTCGACTCTGTGAATTTAGGGGGAGAAACAATGACCTTGACCAGAGGATGACACAGCTGGATGAATACTGAACTGGGACATGAAACTACAGTTCTAAACTCTAAACTCTAAACTTTGGAGCTGTGTGACCTTGGCCACCACAGAAGCTCTCTGAGTCTCAGTTTCTTTACCTGTCAAATGAGTGATTTGAAATAGATAGTCTTCTAAAGTCTGTCTGGTTCTGACATTGCAGGATCATGGCATTTTTGAGAGAGTTCCCCTACCCTCATCGTCTATGGTTTCCAGAGAAATAGCATCTGTCACATCAATGACACAGCATTTGTATTCCCACCCTTTATTTTTCTCCTGCTAAGGTGTTTTAATCCTGACAGTATAATAGAATAAATCACAGCCATCAGAGATGCGAGTGACACTGGCCACACACATTAGAGATAAACAGTCAAAACTCACTCACCCATGCCTTCCCCTTTGCCCACAGCCTCTGCTGTCTGACAACACTAAGCTTGAACTACGATTTCCGTCTGGCTGCACAGATCTGAGCACCAAAATAACCCTCTGCATTGTTTTAATAGCTGTAATGATACTCTGCTTTCCAGCAGCCTGCCCTTCCAGACCATCTCAACATCTGGATTTGATGTCTTCCCTCCAGCAGGTGTTACGGGAAGTATGGTTGTTACATAGCCAATCAACAAATATTTTCTCACACCTACCACAGCAGCCATGGAAGTCAGACTGCTTAGGTCTGATTCTCTTTCCACCTTTTATCTACAAGTTGCCTGCTCTTGGTAGGGTAACTAAGCCCTCTAAACCTTGGTTGTCTTTAAACATTTCATTTGTGAACCTCATAGGGATAACGAGGCTCAAAAATGAAATTTGTGATTCGGTAAATGTAATCTAGTAACCCAGAATAATTGGCCTGGGGCTAAATACGCCATGTAAATAGCAGATTTTCAAGATGGGCTCTCATCCATTTCTGCATTTTGTTTTGTTTCCTCAAGACTTGGCTTGGCTGGCATTCCGGCATCTATCTGTGAACGGTACCTGTGAACAAGAAGCTGTGATACTCTGTGCAACCAGGAATGGAGATGTTTGTGTATGACAGAGGATGGCCTAGTCTTTAAAAACAGCAACAACAACAAAAAAAGATTCTTGCCTCTTAAAAAAAAAAGGTGCTGTGGCATACCTGAATGATACCACCTTTGAAAAGCCAAGGAACTGTTGTACTTAGGAGAAGCAATAAGTTACCATTCTGCGTATGTGGAAGCTAGTGGAGGACACCCGGTTTGAGATAAAGCACAAAAGGGTTGGATCCACCGTCTGAGCTAGAAAGCAAGACTCATAGATAAGGGCCATGAGTTGATGGAAATGTGCTTTCACTGAGCTCCACAAAACATTCATTTAATGTTTTGCTCATATCTGAAGCTTACCAAATCCAGCACAAGGAATGAGCTGACTGCCTTCAGTGTATGAATGAACTGAGACACTCCAAACTTCTGTCAGACACACCTGAACACCTTCTAGGATTTAGGATGCCATTTCCCCTTAAGCCGTCCTGGATGGCTTTTACCTGTTCTTCCTGCTTACACTCTGACTACCTTGGGATCTGTTTCCCACTGAGAAGACAGGGACTTCTTTATAACGTAGATGGTATATTGCTCTCCAGCTGAAAATCCTGTCATGATTTCCACTGTCCCCTTGGCTCTGATGATCTATGATCTCAGTATCCAGTTTTTCCATTTTTGAAATGGGGGTGATATTGAACTGATTTACGTAAAGGGCTGCACTGAAGAATACCTGGCACTTCACAAGAACTCAATGAAAATAATTACTGTTATAACTAAAAAACAAAACAGTGAAAGAAGATGACTTTTGTTCATTTCATCACTGACCCGGTCCCTTTATAAATGTGCTGAATCCTTCTAATTCTGTTCAAGACTGAACGCAAGTAGCTTACAGATTAAGCTACTACATAATTGAACCTTCTATGACTCATCATTCTCCTGAGAGGTAAACTGAGGTTGAACGGAAGTTGTTCACACAGATATTAATTATGTCTTTAATGGTTTTTTTATCAATTCATTTGAGATTCCTGAAAAGGGTTAATAAAAAGACCTTGTAAAGGTGTACTGAGATCCAAGGCTGAAATTACAATGTATGTTATTGTTGCTGTTTTTGTTAGCCGCCCAGTAAACGAGAAAGATCTACGCTTAGAGGATCTAGAAGAGCAACAAAATGCATGTTGGCTTTCGCTCAGGGTTTGGCTAAAAATACATCACGACATGCAGTGCACAGGCATGTCCTAGAAAGCTCTCACGGTACCGCAGGCGGCCAAGATACAGCTCTGGTTTTGTTTGGCAACAAAGATCATTTGATCATGCTTGAGAGAGTAGGGGGTCTGGCAAAGGCAGCCTTGAGTAAAAAATCGTGCCTTGCTGTGTTCCTTCCCAATCTACCGTGGCCAAACTGAAATAACAAAGAGCAGAAAGTTGCCCTTTTGGAAGGCAGAAAGGCGATATAGGGACTGGAGGGAGAGGTCTGGGCCTGAACTTGAATCCTCCAGGTTTAATGCATGATGGGAATCCCCTGTTCAACAAACACATATTAAATGTCCCTGTGCGTGGCATTGTGGCTGGTACTGAGGAGGATGGAAAGGTGAATGAGGCACTGTCTTTGTCCCCAAGGAACTTACAGGGAATGTTTATAGCTTGCTATTTTATATTTTCTGAGATCTGACACAATGGCTTCTAAGAGGAAAAAAGCAGTACCAGATGTTCTAGGCATGTAGTTAGAATCTCACATGGACTAAAAGCAACAAAAACACAACCAACCAACCAGGGAACTTCATCTTTTGGCATTTTTTTTTTTATGTAAATCTGAAACTATTCTAAAATGAAAAGTTTCTTAATTTAAAAAAGTAACTAACCAAATAAACTGGAAAAAAAAATCACAATGTTTCTTATGTGGAAAAAAATCAAAAACAAATCACAAACCTTCTAAAATGCAGTCAGTACCAAGCCATATCTGTAATGTAAGCTCAGTGCCTTCTTCCTCATCAACCATTTCCCGACTCGCAAGTCCCGAACTGACAGCTTCAGGAGTCGCATCTGCCCTAGAGTCCTTTTTGCTCAACACAGTTATCTTAAAATGACTTAGCTGCCAAAGGTCTTAAGCAAATATTCCCTGAAAGCAGAGGATGCGACAAATTCTTATGAATAAGTATTTTATTTAAGAAGTGATTCAAAGGAGAGGAGTGAGGGACAGGGCGAAAAATGGGGCCGGAGAGAGAGCCCATTAAAGGATGAGTTACAGAGTTGAACATGGCTGTGGGTGCCTAGTGATGATGGGTGCTAGAACCTTCCAAGGAGCCTCAGGCTGTTTTGCTCAGGATGAATGGGAAGAGCATTTATCATGAGCTTCCGATCCATTGGCTGCTGAACCCATTGGTCAAAGGAGTCCCATAGCTGCGAACTGTGGGGTCATCATTTATGCTCAATTGTCCTCATCCTCAAGAGCATTTGGCACCTTATCATCGGAAAATTCTAGGGCAAAGAATAAGGCCAGGGTGTTGTACAGAGCTTCCCTAAACTGCTCTACAGTGGTCATAACAGCGACATTTAAAATCTGAGAATTTTATGAAAAAAAAAGTCAGATTTTTCAACTTTCTTGAGATATTGGAAGATTTAGCAGCACTGGGTCCGAATTTCCCAGGGGCACCAAACTGCCAGAGCCAAGAGGCACTGCCTGGACATACATGATCCCAATCAAGACAGTCTCCACCATAACACAAGTTGAAAACCCAGCCTGCTTCGTTCCCTTATCTTACCTTTCTTCCCCTGTGAGTTGGGGACCTCGGATCGTTACTTGAACCGTTCCTATGCTTAATAAATATTCACACTAAAAAGCAGGGAGGGACCCACTCCACTGTGAACACTGACTTTCCTAATGGACTCCACCTTTCAACCTCGACAAAGTTGATTGTGTTTCTTCCAATGGTAGGTTTAAACTAATCATTACTGCTTTGATGTTGAAGATGTTGAATCCACTGACATAATTAATTGGTGATGTACTACATTCCAAGTCAGGTGCTCAAATTAAATCTTCGCTTTTAATGTCTAACAGAGTAGAAGATAAGAAGCAGGAGTGCTAGAGGAATCAAAACAAAGAGGTGGACCCCGGCAACCAAGGACTTGTGAGACCTAACACACGGGCAAATGATTTCTCATTATGGGTTTGGAAACACGATATAATGAGCTCCCAGCTACATGGCATACCAAGCAAAAACCCTCTAAGAATTAGGAAGCTTGACTAAAACTAGAACTGTGGGCTTCTGAGTGGAAAGTGAGGTTTTAAGTCACTAAATATAAGACCCTATAAGCTTAAAGTGCTATCAGTGACCAAAGGAATGGTTACATCCTGTAAAGTGTGTCCTGTTATACTTAATCTTTTGAGATGTTTTATTTATTTAAAATAAAGTTTTAAAAATACTGATGCCTGGGTCTGACTCCCCAGAGATTTCGATTTAATCATTCTCAGATAATGCTTGGGCCTGGGGACTTTTTAAAACTCCCCAGAAGAGGCTAATGAGTTGCCACGGGCCCAGAGACAGACATGGCATGTGGCCACACTCAGTCCCCTCACTGCTCAGCTAGGACAACTCAGCATCTTGCTGTAGCCTCCCCGCTGTTCGATCTCTTGGTCTGTGAAGCAGAAAGTATTAAATGGGTCATCTGCGGGCAGAGTTTTTGCAACAGACCAATGGGGGGCAGAATATGCACATTAACTGAATTGTCACTGTGAACTGAGGGGCATTTGAACCCAAGGCTGTCAGGCGAACAGGGGTCTTTTCTAAAGTCGATGGGGTCACCTGAATTTGCAGTCATTGTCAAGGTGATTTGTTTGGGCTACAGATATTTATCCTGCAGTTGACTGGATTCTTTTCTTGTTTGAGGACATTAATGTAATATTCCTTCCTTCTATCCATGTTCCAGCTGCAGCAAAGAGATCCATAGAAACAAATTTAATCCACTGGAATTACTCTCTAAATAAATCCAACATTTTGGCTCAGAGTGCTACAAATAAATTCAGCACTTTAATTCCCCGTACGTGGTGCAGACCTTAACTGTACAAGGATGGACTGAGAAGCATGTATTATACAGCCAAGGTGGCAGTGGACGTGAGGGAATTTAAAAGGAAGTGCTTCACACTATTTTTAAAATAAAATGCATCCCACTGGGACAGCGACTGCCCAACGCCTACTATTCATAAATCAAGGTGAACAAAGAGAAGCTTCACATTTTGTGGCCGAGGCCAAAGAAAAAGAACTGGAAAAGAGAATAATGGGTTCGGCTGAGAATCCAACGAAACTCATCTGACTTTTCTGGTTTTCTTTCTTTCTTTTTTCTTTTCTTTTTTTTTTTCTCATTCCCAAAAAGATCATTTTATCTGGGAGAAAATGCATGAAACATAAGGCTCAAAGTAACTTTGGCAAAATATTCCAAATATTATAAAAGGTGGTTGGACATTATTAAATAAGTCTGTGTTGCACTTATTTTTAATATCTTTGCGCACACTCAGTATTTGTTTTGATCGCTCCCAGCAGAGATTTATTAACGCAGATCTGACTTGAGGTCGGGTGGAAAGGAAAGCGGTCAGTGCTGGAGGAATTATTGAGTAACTCGGTGGCGCGATGAAGTTTGGCTGCAGCAGAGAGAAAGGGCCTGTGAGATATGCATGACAATCAAAGTGCTCAAGAAATGAACATGAATTCATTTCAAAGATACACCAGCCCCCTCCTCTTCATACGTCCCCAGGGATGCTACTGGAATTGCCAGAGCTGAAAATTAAATTATAAACCTAAAACATGACACTGAAAATGTAATGTCTCCTTCGATAATATCAGTGTGATGAGTCATCAGTGGGCGGGGCAGCAGCTCTCCTTGACCCTGACCATATGCCATGGCGAGACAGATACTGGCAATTTTTCCGCTCTCACGGAGTAGTGTTTTTTCAAGTTTCCAGTCAGAATTGTGTTCTGTCACTGATCGTATTGCACCCATATGACAAAGTAGGTCCCTACAGAGGCACAATTGTTAATATGCAGCACCAGCCTAAAAAAGCTGATAGTATTACTGGGTCATCAATACTCAGAGAAAGCAAACGTTTGTGCAATCCAGTATATGAGTGGCAGAGCATGCTGCAAAAACCCTTTCAAGTTGGCATTTCACAATGTGGGATTTGATACCGTCAGGCTGGACAGATCGACGACCCGCATGTTCTAAGTGGAGTCTTTTTCTAACCATGCTTTAAATAAATTCTTCTCATCAGAACTGAATACAAGCCACTAAGAAGATATTCTCTTGTCGTTGCATCCACGAGTCACAGCACAAAGCTGCAGAGTACTTTGTTTATCTCCCTATTCGCGGGAGTCACAGAATCATGTGCTGTGTGTGCTGAATCACTCACAAAGAGGAGAATAACACAAATAATGACCCAGTAAGGGCCACTGGAGTTCAGAGGACAGAGGTTTCACTAGAGAGCTGGACCATAGGTTAAACCTGGTGGGATAAACAGATTTGGAATAGGCAGATAGGTATTCGACAAGGAAAGAAGGAACATAGGAAAGTCTGTGGTATTTTTGTGATGACAATAGCCTTCTGGGGCCTGGAATATATAATAATAATAATAAATCACTTAACAGGAGGGCTGGTATAAGACAAAAGGCAGACATGGAGTCTGTGGCAAACTGAAATTTGAAAACACTGGCTACAGGCACTCTGTTCAAAATTTCTAAAGCAATCTACAGGCCAAACAAAATGCATCTAGGTCCCAAGTATAGTCTGTGTGCATTAACTTTGTGACCAGTGATTTAGAGAATAAAAAAGAAGCAAACTCTGAGTAGTGGACTGGGAAATAAAACTCACATAGTTTTATTTATTTATGCTTTGAATCCTAAGTCAAGTTTGTACTGACTGAGCAAACCACGTAAAGGAAAGTAAGGGTTTTTCCACATTCCTTGAAGAATCTTCTTCCTTTTCCTGTTCATTGATAACCTGTGTTCATGTGAACTCCTTATTCGTTTCCTTGTACATTTTTCCTGAATGATCACACCAATCCCCATTAAATTATTAGCTATCAACTCCTAAATCTCTGCTCAGCTCATGCTTCTCTCCAGAATTTCAGAACTGCACCTTCAACTATTAGATATCTACACATGCATGGTCTAAAGGCACCTCAAATTCAAAAGGTCTGTGATTATACATACTATCTTAACCCGTAAACCAGCTCATCTTCTGTTTCAAACCCTGGTGATTAGTATTAACATTTAGTCAGCTTCCATAACCAGAAACTTCTGCAATATCCTTGAGTCTTCTTCTCTGCCTCATTTTGCTTGTCTTATCAGTTGCCAGAAAGTACTAATTCCACCTTCTAAACATCCTCAGCTTTGCTAGTCAATATATTAATTGGCAGGAATAAAATAGACACTCACTTGTGTGTACACACGTGTGTGCACGCGCGCACACACACACACACACACCCCCACACGCACACCCACATCAGTACGTGTGCATGACAGGCCTATCTGAATCTTTCCTTCTGGCAATGGTCTGCTGAAGATTGAGGAAAACAAACAAACAAACAAGATTCTCCAATGATATGACAAAATATCTTATTTTGCATAAGCTAATTTCAGTTGGTATATTACTATCTTACTTTCACTTGTAATTGAAAGAGTCTTGGGAAGTAGGAACAGTGAATGCTGAAGTTCCAAAAACAAGGTTGTTCTATAGTAAGTGCCAGTGAGAAGAAAGAGTAGAGGAATAAGGGTAAAACTCTGGAGAATTAGCACCCAGAAACAGCAGGAAAAGGGCGACAGTTCAAAGAAAGTTAGATCCAAAGCTGAATGGAGAATTGACAGAACATGAAGAGCAACTGAGTAAACGTGAAGATTGTTACCCAATGGCTGAAGTTATTGAAAAATATAGTTGTAATCCTTGAAGGGCAGTGAATATCAACAATGAAAATCCAAATAAGATTGACTAAGTGACATAAGACTCCAAATTATTATATATAGAGTGATGAGAATGGATTAATTTTCATCCAGAGATTATATGGATAAAGTCTTCTCTTAATTAAATCCATTCTAAAATTTACGTTTACTTACGTGCCATAAAATACACATCTCTAAAATGTGTATCAAATGACACTACCTTAGAGCATTTTCCCATTTTTTTTTTCTTTTAACTTGTAAAATTGTGTGACTAGCAACTCTATTAAGTGGTTGGCATGAGCTGACAGCTATTAGATGATATCTTTCATTCCTTTCTAAAAATAGGGAAATAATGTGTGAGTTATGTTCATCTTTGGGAGCAAAAGGTATGGTGCATCGGGAGTCAAACACTCTATCAACAACTGAAAGAGAAATTCTGGATTTGAAGATGTCATAATTTTGCAAGTCACAGGAAACAAATCTAAGGAAAAAAAATTATGTTACACACAATTTATGAAGGTGGGAGAGCAGATAATCACCATTTTTGCTACAAAAGGATTAAAATGACAAATAATTATAACTACAACCATGAGCATTAATTCAGCACTTATTTGGAGAAAGACAATGTCCACAGCATGATAAACATGAGAAACAATCTCAAAAACTATACTGGTAGGAACTTTTATAGATGGGGAACATGAGACTTAGAGAACTTATGCTCTAGGGTATGATCATAGTCACACTGATAGGATATGTAAGTACCAGAGAACCAACCCAACTGAACTTTGAGTTTGCTTGTTTAACTGCTCTCCCATATGCCTCTTATATGAAGCAATTTAGATTCAAGTTAGTTGGCAAGAAGACAATAAATCATATTATACTGACAGGCTGTGCAGTCTCTCTTAAAGATTTTTTTTTTTTTTAAAGCAACAACACAACCAAAGAAGCACCATGTTATTCTCAGTTGAGTTATGAAAAGAAGTCCTGCCTAGAGGTAGGAGAATAAATTGAAAGTAATCTTCTTAAATTATCTTTCAGCCTTCCAAATATTGACCAAATAAACTGTTGGACTTCACTAAAATCTGCAAGTTGTTCCTTGTAAGTAAATTAAAGGATTGACATTTTCAAAATAGAATCTAACTGTTGCTTTGGGTGCCATGATAAAATAACTCTTTTGAGACAGTGGTATAGACAGAAATGCTCGCGGGTTTTCAAAGTATGTCACCAATTAGTATATACATTAATTAAATCAATACAGGTAACACTTTAGCTTACTAGTGGTTCGTGAGTTTTCAGTTCATTAACACAGGTTAAATGTATGCCTTGCCAAATTACATAGAGCAAAAAATATTGCCCAATTTATTTCAAAGATCACAGGAGAGAGAATTGGTTTATGAAATACCAAAATCAAACCTAGTCAAAACGTATACGTATGTGGGTATACGTGTGTTTACGTGTGTTCATGTATTTTTAAAGTGTTATCAAAGGGTTGGTGAAAGTTATTACTGCATTAAGAACTGATTGAGAGAACTGATGCAAGCATACTTTCAAAAAATCTAATTTGCCCCCAATTCTTTCTTCAACCTTGACCCAAACAGCTGGCCTAAGGTACAGAGAAAGGATCCAATCTTGGCCCTCTCAAGAGGCCTGCACTGCTAACTGGAAATAAGGGCTTTCTGAGGAAAGAGGAGCCTGGCTGAGTTCTCAGGCCCACTGGGCCAGTCCGTTCTGCTTACCTGAGCAATACCGTTCAGACGGCGGCGCGTTTCTTGGTTAGTGTTCCAGGGCGCGAGGTCGTGCAGAGAGGTGATAACTGTAGGGGAGGGCAGGGAAGCGGTGCTGGCAGCCTGGCACGCGTCTGGACAGTAGGAACTTTTTCCTATAGTGGCAGTTAGTGGACAGGGATGTGGGGAGAAACCCTTCCAGGAGTCTGGGACAGTTGTGGAAATGGAGGAAAATGGGTGAGCACAGAGACACCGATCAGTGCGGCTGTTGACAGTGGTCATTATATGCTCACTCGATATTAGCGACTGTAGTTTCCAGATTATTAAGAAAGGTTTAAAGGTGTTGATCCCTAAAATGTTTATAAATGGAACTTCACTGACCCTCCCTAGCCTTTGACCGAAGCTCTAATGACTTGGTTTTTGTTTGTTTCTTTACATATCGGGGAGGTGATCCAACACTGGTTTAAAATACAGCTCTTGAATCCAACTCCCTGATTTAAAACCCGTCTTCACCTCTGCTTAAATTTGTGACCTTGGATGATTTACTAAAGCTCTCCATGCCTCGGTTTCCTAATCCATGAAAACCGAAATAATAATCATACCTACTTTACAACACCATTGCGAATGTTAACTAGGTTAACACAAGCAAAATGCTTAGACTGTCACCTGGCATGTAGAAAGTGCATGCTAAACGTTAGCCATTATTCTTTTGTTACTATTGTTGTTCAATACATCTGAACGCCGTGTACTAATTAATCCTGGTGCAGCACAAATACATATCAGAGTCACAGGTACATAAATATGCAACAGTAGAGTTCAAATCTAATTTTAGGTTCCTAAGACACCGCAGAAGGTCCTGAATGTCACACTGGTCTCCACCACAACTTCAGGGTCAGGCTTATACAATGTGGCTGGGAACTTGGCCAATCTACCTTATTCAAAGTGGCATCTATTTCACAGGTTGGATTGGGATTGGTTCTGATCACAGATCAGACCACTGGTCACTTTTGTCAAGTGCATCAACTCCCTGACCACCAGGATGCTCTTTATTGCAGGATTAGTCATTTACTAATTACTCCATGGACACAGAGACAAGGTCAGTAATTTTCTCCCTTCATACCAGAAGGATCCAGAATAACAGAGGCCAGACAGGTAATTTGCATGGTCTCTGCTTAGAAGAGGCCCACAATAGAAAAAGGCGGAGGAGGATTCTGTGTTAAAAGCAAGCAAAGGTGGCATCATTTGACAGAAGCTTCTATAAGCTTCTCAGGGGAACACCTGGCCTACCTCTCCTGCTGGGACCTAGCGGCTTCTCACATTTGATGCTTGCAGGCAGCCAGCTGGGGGAACTGGACAAGGTCTGACCCTCGCCCCATATCACTTTCCCTGCTGGTAATTCTTTTCTACTCTGAGCATCTGGAGTGTCACCCAACTGCGTTTGCCAAACTTGCCTGTATGTGAGAAGCGTGTTTGTTTTATAATCAGTGTCTGGGGTTTTAAATAAGAATACCACAGGAGATGATCATGCTATGATCCTTGCTAATGTGCCTCTAGGCTAATAAAATACTGAGATGATCCTGCTTTTTGATTTCATGAATAAGAAAATAAAATGGGAAATGCATGACATTTAAAAAAAAAATTACTGTTATTACTGAGTGTAAAATTTATTTTAACCCTCTCTGTAGTGGCTAAGTTTCACGTTGAAGGTGCTGCTTGCCAGATTGTATCTCCTGTTCCTCCTCTCCTTAAACATGTGCTTATTTACTTCCTGCAGAGTTCAATTTTAGAACCCATCAAAGTAGATCCACTCACACTCTGACTACATTTTCATGCATAAATTCATAGATGTCTTCAGAAGGAATTGCACTTGCATATGCAAATACTTTCCAATGCCTTTTCATTTTTACTTTTGGCCTGCACGGTTTTTAATTCATGCAAACACATTACACAAACAAATATGGGCTCTATAACAACACACGGCATGTGTGAATCGTTAATTGCAAAGCTATGAGTCTGATATGGCCAAGCGACTTCCATTATTATCAATGGAGAGGAACAAGATTAAACAGGAAGAAGAAAGGTATGTTTGAAAATAAAATCCCAAGCACTTGATTTCATTCTATGTAAATATTAATAAGGGAAAAGGTGACAGGCCAATCCACATTTCAACAATAACCCGGGATCTACAGTTCAGTGAACGATGATCCAGAAGCCAGAATGCACCTATAATGAGACTTTGGGAGAAAAGTCTATATTTCAGCACAGAATCACAAAAACCAAAACGTATGCAGCAACACTGTAAATGAAACCAAAAATAGGGCAGAAAGTGAAAGGCTTTCAACCATGTTGAACGTGCATCACCTTTCAAAATATTTGAGTCTTGTATTTGTGATGCTCTTGGAAATAACCGAGAGGTGTCATATTTTTTCAGACTGAAAATTTAAGCACTCCCTTAATTAATTAAGCTGTGATTCTTCATATTTTTTCCCCCCAATTCCCACTACATGCACTTTGAGGTCGAGTGAGAACTTAACAAAATAAAACACTTGTTGAAGTCACTCACAGATCAAAGACTTTTGATACAGAGCAATTTTCAAGCAACCCTCCCGTTTCAAATGTGTTTCATTTACATGAAGATAACTCTGAAAATAAGAGTGAAGATTAAATAAAAATTGCATCCTGCAAGGGTCTACGATTGCGATGGAAATATAATTTTAACTATATCTTGGCTGATTTTTTGGAATATTCTGTTAAATATAAAAGCTGGAGCTAGGCTACACTGGGGGCATATGGAAAAAAGTGTTTTTCAGAACAGCCACTGGATTATAGATTTTACGTATATATAGTGTTTTCTAAGAAATTTTTTAAAAAAGTAAAGTAACCTAAGGAAGCTAAGAAACCAGGAATGGAATTCGAAGCTACTATAGACTGATGTTTATGATCTTCCAAAATTCTTATATTAAAAACTAATCCACCAATAGTTTTGGAGGCAGAGCCTTTGGGGTGATTAGGTGATGAAGGTGGAACCCTTCTGGTTGGGTTTACTGCCCTTATAAAAAAGAGACCCCAGGGAGCTCTCTCACCCTCTGCAGCTCAGGTGAGGACACAGGAAAAGAAGTCTGTCTATGAATCAGAAAGAGGGCTCTCGCTAGACACCGAATCAGCAAGCGCCTTCACCTTGGACTTCCCAGTCTCCAGAAATGTGCGAAATAAATTTCTGTTGTTTATAAGCCACCTGGTCATGCTATTCTGCTATAGTGGCCTGAAAGGACTAGGACACAAGCTAAGGTATCTCATGAGGAATTAAAGTAGTTGCGACATTTACTGGAACAAGAAATAAAGAATCAGCGATGTAATAACCTGGCAGGCAGGGCCTCAACCCTGGGCACGCTGACCCTTGCCAGTGCATCCACTGCATTTATGTGCATTCACCTGCAGTTTTGCTAAACCGTTAATATAAATCACACACACACAGCAAGGCCTGTCTGTACACAAAACACAAGACGTGTTGCTAGTGAGTCAACTTCGCTATACTGCTTCTCAGCATGGTTTTGCTTTCGTCTACGTGTCCGTACGGTGACAGCAACCCCTGACAGGTGATAACAAAATTCCTAATGGATACTGGACATGAAGAGAATGCCAAGTGTTAGTACTTGGCAGGAAAATATTCTCCTTCCCAAAGAAACGGAAATACCACAATTCAAGAGGAATACCCCTTATGGAGCCAAGGATCTGCTGTAGGTAACGTGTGTCAAACCCACCGTGGTGGGTCTCCGAAAGCAACCACCAAACTGTCAAAGAATTGTGTGTCCAGGACCAAAGAAGCAATTTGGAAGTTTGATGTGGGTGTATAAAAGGGGCTGTTCTCAAACTGAGCTCTAATGGAACACTTGCTGGCACTATGCTTTGCTCCCAGTTTCCACCGACCTTAGTCATCAACCATGTGCAACAGTGCGCGTTAAGGGCGTCAGACGGCAAGTCCGTGGGGGCCGCTGCACATACCTTGTCTGGGGAACTCGTCTGACTCTCGGTGAACGAGGTCTGTGACGCGGTTCCCGTAGTGCATCCTGCTGTCGTGGTCGTAGGCCTTCAGGGTCTCGCTGGAGCTGTAGGACTTCTGGGTGGGCACGCGGCAGTCCTCGCTGTCCAGGGAGGGGCTCGTGTAGCGGCACTCTTTGCCACACCTCCCCCTGGTCAGGGAGCGGTGTCGCCGGTCCTTCACGTCCATGATTCCAGATCAGGCAGGATGCTGACGATCGCGGAAGAGTCAGGCCTGAGTTTTAGCACTTGTCACTCTGCCACCTAAAAGCATCAAAGGAAACAACCAAGACTGTGATTACAAGAAATGCTGCTGTCAGCTCTGACTCACATTCTGACTCAGATAAAAACATAAAAAGGCAAATTTGGTCAGTGCCACATAATCTGTTTTGCAAATGCTTAATGTATACTTAAACAATCAGCCTACAGAGAACAACTTGATACAGTAAATTAATTTTCTTACTATCTAATAGATTTTGGGGGAAAAGTAATAGTAAAATAACTCTTTTGATTTTCTATATGTGCACAAATGATAATGTAAGATCTTACTATGAAGCTGTTCAAACCCAAACTTTGATTTTATCTTTCTTTAATTATATCTTCCTTTTGCTATAGAAGGATAGGGGAAAAAGAAATATCAAAAATAAATAAAAGTGCATGGGCATAAATATATGATGCTGATGCTTTGTAATGGTACCAATCCGACTAACATAAAATTGCCTATCTGGGTCTGGAGAATAATAATATAAGCTATTCTTCACAGGCAAATACTCTTTCTCCAATTTTTTTAAGGTGCCTTCGGCAAACTTAGTTTCCTCTCCTTTTGCAAAGCTAGTTACTTCTTTTTCCTAGTCATCTACCAACAGGAGATCCTACTGACAAGAAGTCTGACTGGCACAGCCACCTGATCACCAACCTAAGCGCACCCACACTGTTCCCTTCATTGCTAGGACAGTCACCGCAGAAAAGGGAAATGGGGGAAAGCACGGGATACAACAGGAAAGCTGATGGAAGGCAACCTCTCTAACATATGAACTGGCAGCGAGGGAGCCCCACAGTCTGTCACTTGACACCCTGGGCCTGGAATTGCATGCCAAACATCACTCAGAAAACACTAGCCTTCTGCCTAGCAAATAAGGCAAAAATGCTTAGATGCCTCCAAGTCCCAAATGATAGGCTCTTATTGATTTCACTGGACATGCAAAATAGCATGGACCACAGGGCCAGGGCTTGGATAGAATGGACAAATAAGGATTTTAATTAAAATGGAAGATACAACCCAGGGCCAGGGTAATGATTTTTCTCCAATCTACTGTTGCTCTCCGAATCCTCGATGTGTCAGGAAATACTTGGGGAACAGATCTGTCGTTCGGAGCCCCTCTGCTCTTCTTTGGTTATTTACCACACCAGAGAGAAATGCCTAAGTGTACCAAAGGACAGGCCTGCATACACACCATGCGGCTGGCACCTGTCCCGTGACAGCAGAAGCCAAGTTATCCCTCCGTCATCTTTTCACAACAAGAGGTCCTTCTGGAACTCAGGAACCCTCCTAATTTCTACAATGTGTACGCTTTATCAAATACTGCCTGTAACCATGGACGATTTTGACAATTAGCAATGAAAAAGGGTACAGCTGCTGTGAATGCCAAGCACAGCCATGCTGCTGCCACAGCCACTTATTAAAAAAACTAATACTTAGTTTTCTGGAGGCTACAGTTCCTGACTCAGGACGCTGAGAAGCACTTTTGAGAGCTACCAGTCAAGACCCGGGGACCTGCACGGAGGACACAGATGGTCAAGGTTGGCATGTAAGTTCTGTCTGTGCAGAGTTCATTTAAGTGTCATAACATTCATGCAATTTCTGAATGCCAAAAATCTTCTCCTTTAATTTCCAAAATGTGACCTCAACAGTTTGGAGTCTATACTACAGGCTGGTTAAAAGCACGGCCATTGAAGCCTTGACTGAATAAAAACCTTATCATTGCCACTGACTAGCCAGAGCCCATGTAAAATTACTCCTCACCTTTCAAACTGTTTCTCCATCAGTGAAAATGGAAAATCACAGCATCCACTTTGTAGAGTTTTTGTAAAACTTACAACAGATATTGTGATAAAGCTCCCAATATGCCATCTAATGCATGGCTTTATAAGAAGTAGTATTTTTTTTTTTTTCCTCTCTGAAGAATTAAACATTTTTTTTCTTAGCCTAGTAGTTACAGACTTGCTTTAGACAGAGGGTGGAAATTATAATATAAATCCCTGGAAATCAACGTTCTAATTACAAACCTCAATACCTGAACTATACAGCAATAAAGACAGACGTGCAGCACCTACTGAGGGTATATAAGCCTGTGTGTACCAACACCGAGCAGCCACCAGTAGTTCTTAGGGAACTGAGTGTTTTTAGTGGTTTATATAATTTTCCTTTCTCCTGCTTCACTGCAAGGTTTTACTTTTTAATGTTCGTAGTGTTCCTGACTCATGAAATCCTATCTCCTCTAATTGCATCATGCTTTGGAAAGTGGGCTGACTTTCACATTTCTGTATATGTGATTATTTTAAAATCATGCTCTGGCTTAAAGGCTAATTTTAAAACCCTGAAGGCTTATTATTTATTTATAAAGTACAAGAAATTTTGTGTTTGGACATTTTGATGTCTAATTTGGTTGCCCAGTGATCTTTTCCTGCTAAATTCCTCTTTCTTGGCTATGTCCTTGATAGTGAAGGTTGCCAGCAATGTCATCTCCAGACAAATGACAGGAGTTTTTATATAATGAGGTAAAAATGACAAATTTTTGTCAGAGAAAGCTAATTTCCTAGGAAACTGAACAGAATACACAGACTGTTCGCCTATAGACATTTTGCAGTTAGCTTGTCCGTTATTTGAAATTTTTCAATATTAAAAAAGACAAACATGGAAAATGTACATTAAAATCTGGATCTCCAGCTTATCATTAAAAATTGGGCAGTTTAGAAATTTGTGCTCCCAGAAAGGTGGAATAAATATACTTTTGCCTGTTCTTCCCAGTAAGTTCGGCTCAAAATCTTGAACATTATATGTAAAACAAACATGAATCTGAAAGTGAGAAAGAAGAGGCAGCTAAACTAGGGCCCTCGGGACTCAAGGGACAATACTGTGGTGAGTTTCTGGGATTTCGTTTCACCCTGTATATCTTAGACTTGGAAGGAAAGGTATGTACCAGAAACATCAATAGGCACAGACAACAAATGCTCCCCCAAAAGCCGGCTCTCTAACCAAAGAACTATGAAAGGAGCGGCCTAGCAAGAGGGAAGACATTCAGAAAGTAACCACCTCACTCTATCCAAACAACATGGAAAAAACTGCAGCCCCACCCCCACCTTCATCAGTTCAAGAGCCAAGTGCGGAGGCCAGCTTTCTACCCTGCTGAGGAAGCAAAAAGGGGCTTCCACCCCAGCCTCAGTGGTTTCAAGGAAGGCTAAGAAGGGAGCCAGGACTTTCACCCATTCTAGTAGGTAATGAGGCCACTCCCTTCTCACAGGGAGCCCAGCCTTCTATGCCACTACTGGTCACAAGGCGCCCCTCTTCCTCTCTGCTGAGTGGTGCAGGCGGAGGCCTAGTGGGGAGCCAGGACTTTTATCATCTCCTAGTAGTGTTGGTGTCAGTAGATGCCATGTGAGGGGAGTAATGATGTACTCCTCTCCCTACCAGCCAGGGAAGTAGCAGTAGAGGCCCAGTGAGGAACCAGAACTCCCACTTGTCCCTCTCCCCAGTAATTCCCCTGCACACATTCACACTGAGCTCCCTGCACTTGGGCTTAACAAACTCTAAATGGGAACGCTGGCTTCTTCTCCAACCTAGAAATAATGCGATGGGACCTCTCTTCTCCTGATACAGCAGTATCAAAGGGAACCAGCTAGAATAAATGTTAAAAAGAGACCCAGTCTCATAACGTAATACTCAAAAAGTCTAGTTTTCAATTAAAAAAAAAAAATCACCTGTCATACAAAAGAAAATTATTAAAAAAAAAAATCACCTGTTATACAACTAGGAAAACCTCGAACTGAATGAAAAGAGATTGCAACATTGAGATGATGAAAATGTTATAATTATTTGAAATAGATTTAAAAACAGCCATAAAAATGCTTTAATGAGCAATTATGTACACGATTAAACAACTGAAAGAGTAGAAAATCTCATCAAATAAAAAAGAAAGTCTCAGTAAACAAATACGAGATATAAAGATGACTCCAAAGGAAACTTTAGAACTAAAAAACTAAATGATCAAAGGAAAAAAAAAGCCAAAAAACATGGGCTCATGAGCAGATAGGATGGATATAAGAAAGAATGAGGGAACTTGAAAACTGAACAATTGCAATTAACCAACTTATACAACGGATTAAAGAAAATAGACTAAAGAAGAAAAATGAACAGAGCCTTAGGGACCCATAGAATGATAATGAAAGCCCTAACTTTTATTCTGGGGATGCAAGGTTGGCTCGATAGTTTATAAGCAGTCAATACATTCCACCAGATTAACAGGCTAACGGAGAGAAATCACACAATCAGATCGATCAATGCAGAAAAATCATTAGGCAAAAATCCACATCTACTCATGATCAAAAAACTTTCAGGAAAATAGGAATGAAAGAAGTTTCCTCATCTTAATAAAGGGTCTCAAAAAACCTACAGCGACCATTGCACTTAATGGTGAAAGACCAAATGCTTTTCCCTAAGAATGGGAACAAGGCAAGGATGTCTGCTCTCACCACTTTTATTCAACACGAGGCTGGAAATCCCAGTCAGTTCAATAACACAAGAAAGGGAAATAAAAGGCATACAGAGAAGAGGGAGGACATAAAAAATTCTCTATTTGTAGATGACACAGATATCTAAGCAGAAAATCCCAAAAAAACTATTAAACATAAAAAAATCCATTGCATTTAAATATATCAGAAATGAATAAATGGACATCAGAATATAAAATACTATTTACAATCTTTCAGAGAGAGAGGGGGAGGGAGAGAAAGAGGGAGGGAGGGAGGGAGGGGGAGAGGGGAAGGGGGAGAGAGAGAGAGAGAGAGAGAGAGAGAGAGAGAGAGAGAGAGAGAGAGAGATTGATTTAAGTGTGAGTCAAACAAATTGAGTACAGAAACTGTAGGCTGACAACTACACAACACTGATGAAAGAAATTAAAGATCTAAATAACTGAGGAGACATTTTGTGTTCATATATTAGAAGAGTCAACATAGAAAAATATCAATTCTTGCTATACAGATTGAATGAAATTCCTATTAAATGGGAGCAAATTTTTTGTAGATATAGACAAGATTATTCTAAAGTTTATATAGAAAGGGAGAGGAACTGTAATAGCTAAAATAATTTTTTAAAAAATAAGAAAAAAAAGAGGAGGAATCAACCTACTCAATTTTAAGACTTATTACATAGCTACAGTAATCAATAGTATGCAGTACTGGCAGAGGGAAAGACACATAAATCAAGAGAACAAAATAGAGAACTCAGATACAGACCCACAAAAAAAAAAAAATGTTCCTAAATGATTTTTTTTTCCAAAAAGATGCAAAAGCAACTGAATGAAGGCAAGATAGCATTTTCAATAAATGGTGCTGAAATGGTCAGATATTCACACTCCAAAAAGAAAAAGAAAAACCCTCTTGACTCGATTTCACACTTTACACAAAAAATAACTCAAAATGGATGCACTAACTTAGACAGAAAGCATAAAACTTTTGGAAAAAGTTTGGAAAGAACTATAAAATTTTTGGAATTAAAAGGAGAAATTCCTTAGACTTGACATCAAAAGTATAATCAATAAAATTTTAAAAATTAACAAGTTAAACTTCAACAAAATTAAACACTTTTGCTCTGCAAAAGATTGTGTTAACAAGATGAAAAGACAATCTACTGATTGAGGGAACCTATTTGCAAACCGTATCTCTGATAAAGAACAAATACTGAGAATATATCAATATTTTTCAAATCTCAACTTAAAAAATACAATTTAAAAATAGGCAAAACACATGAAGTCACATTTCATCAAATAGGACATACAAATGGCAAATAAACACATAAAAAAATGTTCCATATTATCCATTAGAGAAACACAAATGAAAACAACAATGAGAAATTACTATAAACTCATCAGAATGGCTAAATACCACCACCATGACCACAATGTACTGTCAAGGATGTGGAAAACTGGATCACTCATACATTGATGACCAGATGTAAAATGGCACAGCCAGTTTGGAAAACAATTCAGCAGTTTAAAAAAAATAAATAAATAAACAAACGAATGAATGAATGAATGAATAAATGAATAAATAAATAAGCAAGCCATACAAGGGGCACACCTATGGTTAAACTTGGCCTGTGATGGGTCCCCTCCCAGGAGGCCCAGAGGCTGGCACATCTGATGGCTGGCTTCTGACTGAGCCAGAGCACCAACAGAGGCTGTATCCAAAGATGGCACACCCAAAAGACAGACAGGGCAGGCACCAGAGCCCTGCTAAAGTGAATCTTGCTCCGGAGGGTCAGCTGCCCACCAGCCAATCCTCACAACCAATCAGCCTGAGGGCTAATCCCTCTCATCGAAATGCAAACAGCAACCAAGATTCAACTATAACAGGAGGGCTCACACAAGCCATAAAAGGGACACATCTAGAGTACCCAGCTCAGGTGACTAGGGAATACTGTGCCATTGGGCCCCATAGGATACTTATTACATAAAGCCACTCTACTAAGACTGGGAGACATAGCAGCCCTATCTAATCTATAGAAACAAATACTGGGGGTCAGCCAAAATGGGAAAATAAAGAACATGTCCCAAATGAAAGAAAAGAAAAAAGCTTCAGAGAATAAAACTGAACAAAATGGAAACAAGCAATCTATCAGATACACAGTTAAAAACACTGGTTATAAGGGTGGTCAATGAACTTAAGTAGATGAACTCGGTGAGAACTTTGACAAATGGAAAACAATAAAAAAAACAGTCAGAAATGAAGAATACAATTACTAAAATAAAGAATACATTAGAGGAAATAAACAGTAGATTAGATGAAGCAGAGAATAGAACCAGTGATTTAGAAGACAAGGTAGTAGAAAATACCCAGTTAGAACAGCAACAAGAAAATGAAATCCAAAAAACAGTGAGGATAGTTTAAGGGGCTTTTGGGACAATATCAAGTGTAGCAACATTAACATCATAGGGGTATTAGAAGGAAACGAGAGAGAGAGAGAGTGGAATTGAAAACCTCTTTGAAGAAATAATGATAGAAAACTTACCTAACCTGGCAAAATAAACAGACATACAAGCCCAGGAAGTACTGAGCCCCAAACAAGATGAACCCGAAGAGGTCCACACCAAGACACATCATAATTAAAATACCAAAAGTTAAAGACAAAGAGAGAATTTAAAAAGCAGCAAAAAAAAATGCAGTTGGTTACCTAAAAGGGAGTTCCCATAAGGCTGTCAGCTGATTTCTCAACTTTGCAGGCCAGAAGGGATTGGCAGGGAATATTCGAAGTGATGAAAAGCAAGGACCTACATCCAAGATTACCCAGCGATGTTATCATTTAGAATCAAAGGGCAGATAAATAGCTTCCCAGACAAGAAAAAGCTAAAGGGGTTCATCATCACCAAACCAGTATTATTATAGGAAATGTTAAAGGGATTTCTTTATAGGAAATGTTAAAGGGATTTCTTTAGGAAGAAAAAAAAAAAAAAGAAAAAGAAAAAAAATATGAATAATAAAATGGTAATAACTACATATCTATCAACAATTACTTTGAATATGAATAGACTGAATGCTCCAATCAAAAGGTAGGGTGATTGAATGGTTAAAAAAAACAAGACCCTTACATACACTGCCTACAAGAGACTCACTTCAGATCAAAAGACACACACAGACTTGGGATGAGGGAATGGACAAAGATATTTTATGAAAATGGAGACAAACAAATAAAAAAGGCTGAGGTGGCAATACTTATACCAGACAAGACAGACCTGAAAACAAAGGCTATAACAAGAGACAAAGAAGGATCCAGTGATCTCACTTCTGGGCATTTATCCGAAGAAACCCAAAATGCCACTTCAAAGGGATCTGTGAATCCATATGTTCATTGCAGCATTATTTACAATGGCCAAGACGTGGAGGCAACCTGAGTGTCTATAAATGAATGAATGGATAAGAAAGAGGTGGTACATATATACAATGAGCGATAAAAAAAATAAATAAAATCTTGCCATCTTCAACAACACGGATGGACCTGGTATTGTGCTGACTGGAGTAAGTCAGACAGAGAAAAAGAAAACTCCATGTATTATCACTCATGCTGGGAATCTAAAGAACAAAATCAACACAAGAGTAGCAAACTCATAGATACAAAGAACATTTCGATGTTTGCCAGATTAGAGGGGGTTGGGTGGGCGAAAAAGGGAAAGGGATCAAGAAATACAAATTGGTTGTTACAAAATAGTTATGGGGATGTAAAGTATAGCATAAGGAATATATTCAATATACTGTAATAACTATGTACGGTGTCCAATGGGTACTAGATTTATCAGGATGATCGCTTCATAAGTTACATAAATGTCTAATCACTGTGTTGTACACCTGAAACTAATATAATATTGTATGCCAACTATAATTTAAAAATTTTAAAAATTAAAGAAAATAAAAATGAAATTAAAAAAAAATGAAATACCTGATTATGGGAGGTCACTTACAATGTTAAGCTGGACATTTTATTTTCATTATTATTAGTTATTGTTGTTGTTTTGTTGTTGATGTTATTTTACTACTCTTTTTGATTTTATAGCCATTCCATTTATCTGAATCTTTTTGATTTTATAGCCACTCCATTTATCTGAATCCCCTGCTTAGACAATATAGGTTATTATATGTGTGACTTTCGGTTAAAGAAATATTGTCGTGACCCCTGGTAAGGACCGCAAAAGGCCAGTTACAATATGAGATGCAGCATTTGCTAACATGTTTTGTTTCTCAAGACATTTCTAAAATAATAAGATGTTAGTATTAATCCCAATATGGTTAAATATTCATCTTTTATCTAATAAAAATGCATTTATTATCTACTATGGACAAGCATTCTGCATAGTCGTCCTTGAAAGTGAAGGTCAACAATTCATGTAGGGAAATGCAAGTTTCGAGACTGTTTTTATAAAGTAATTAAAATTGCCTTGAAGCAGTAGGAAAAGATGGTAACCAAAATTATAAATCTTTTCCCCAAGCCTCTGCCTTTTCCGGCACTGACAAATGGCAATCATTGGATGGCAATGCCTCTGCCGGCTCGTTACTGCTATGCTGAAGCTCTATTCTGTTATGTTCCACATTTCCTCCCTTGAAGAGTGTTCACACTGCTTTTTTCATCAGTTGCCTAAGTGAGTTCCATCACTTTAGCAGAAGAGACTACAGAGATCTTGCCTGCAAGCCTTTGTCTAATTAACTAATCCTATGAGCTGTAACACTGTTCACTATTAACTTTTCAGATTATCCAGCTACTTAAGGGTGCTGACTTGTTAATCACTGACAGCCCATTTGAGATGTGTGTGTATTATTGTATATGTGAGTGTACCTGTGCATGCGTGTAAACATGTGCATGATGCCTACGTAAATTTCAGACACATCCGACGGAGAGCTACTGTTTCCCTGTTACCACTCACACTATAGCCAGTTGTCTAAACTTGTGTCACCTTCCTCACCGATCTTTGATCGTCCTCGGCCACTGTTTCACTGTGCTTAAACAACTGTATCTTATAAACTGACAGCTAACCTTTGGGAGGTTTGGAACCTCTCATTTCCAGATACCCGCATGGATTGGGATTCTGCCAATTCTGAATACAGATCAGTGTGACCACCTTTCTTCCCATTTCAAATTATGAGAAATTATTGAAGAAGTCTGTCTAGCAGAGAGTGAAGAGTCAGTACATATGAATCAAATGTTCTTGTTTCCTAATTTGAGCTGAAGTCACAGATATTTTAGAAATCCAATAAAAAGTTTCATTATATGAGCATGCTTAGAGTTTAAAAATACTTTATATTTTAAAAGATCACTCAGAAAGCTCTTGTAGAATATCTTTCTCCCCTCTGATAACATGTTAATTGGATTGCCTACTTGTTTCTTAAATATTGCAGGTGTCATGTTGCCGTGTTTGAAATGATGTAATGGGTAACGCGTGATCCCTTTATCCGTTCTCCTCCGTAAATGTCGTCTATTGCCAAAAGCAGAAGTGCTAAGTCTACCTAAAAACAGGGCATTCGCAGATTCCTTTCCTGTCTATTAGGACTTTATAAAAATGGTTTATTTTAAACCCCTCCAGCATCAAATGCGATGCAATGCAGAACCCCACACACAAAAGAGAGAGAAGCTGACACAGGGAAGGAGTTGGAATCTCATTCCCTTGGCCTCCTTTCCCCTCAGGTCGGCCTCTGACAGACACAGTGTGAAAACCAGTGCGTACTCCAAGATTTCCAGTTTCCCCTCTTAGAAACATTTAAGAACAAGTCTGAACACAGGCACACTCCAAACTATCTAGAGACAGAATATCCCTATGGCCTCTGGGTGGACCAAGGAAAATCTAGTTTAAAATCTACAGAAGTGGAAGACAGTGCCCCAGTAATTTAATGCACTAGTAAATAAGAGGTCAAAGGCAATTTGCTTTCTGTCCCCCTGTGCTGTTATACTGATATGTCTGGGGATAAAAAGCCAACTCTGGTTAATGTCCAGAGCAAAAAAGGATAAGCAAATTCACAATTGTATTTTGCTCTGTAGCTTCAGAGCTACACATTGCTGCCTTTTAGAGTCAGTTAGGATCCCTGGAGCCATTTGCACAGGAAATGATGACAGCGGAACCAGGATCTCCTGTCTATGAATTTTATGAGTTGTGAAACACAAAGACATTTCTACATGCTGGCAGCCCCAATAAACAAATGCCACAAAGAGACAGAATGCACCCCGTAAGTCTAGATATTTGCCATTGTAGTGCAAACTTATGTGTTTGTGTACGTTCTTATTTGAAAAGCAATGAAAAGTCAAAAGTCTTTGTCAGATTGGTACTGGTCTAATTCCACGTTTTTTTTCCTCCCTCTCCAGTTCAAACTGTTTAACATTCAATGAAGGCAGCATGGTGACACCTCCTACTAAAATTTCAGTATGAAACGTGGAAGTTTACTGAAGCCTTTGCCTCTTCGGCTCCACCTTCCCCACATGCAGGCCCCTCTGCTCTCCTCCCGTTTTCCTACGTGCCTCCCGAGATCAGAAGCTGAACAGATGGCTGTACCTTAGGCACTGGCTAAGTTACTGTAACCAGAAAGACAGGCCCTCCCTTCTCGTCCTCCCTGCCATGCAGAGCTCAGAGAGGTGGCAGGCACATGAGCCTGCAGCCTCGAAATCTAATGAAGGGAAGAACTGAATACCCTCTTCCCATCCTTCTTATACATGAGAGTGAAAGCAGCACCAGATAATCAGAGGGAGCAGAGGGTGTTGAACCACGGGTTTCTAGGCAAAACATCAAAGTCGAAATCACTGTCAAGTCCAGCTCCCATTTTTGAACGCCTACAAAGTGCCAGGCCTTGAGTTCGTCGCCTTGTGTAAGTTAGCACTAATTGCACAATCCTGCAACATAGGTATTCTTACGTGTGTTTTAGAGATGGGGAGATAGAGATTTCGGGAGGTTAAGTGGCTTGCTAACTCCCCACATTTAATAAGTATTCATGCTGAGGCTGGGACTGAGAGCTGTCTGACTCTGAGGCCCGCCTTCATCACAAAAATAGTAATTCAGAACAAAGGGCAGTCTTAGAACATTCTGTTATGTCCCTTTCGGTCACTGAATTTGTAATTGTCTGAGAACCTAGTCTCCTAGTCTAATGCAGCTGTCTCATGAAAGTAACCAACCACATCACAATCCTGATGTATCCGATAAAGAAGATATCCAGTCCACTGACCAGTAAGTACAAGTGCCTCTTATATATTATAAACAACAGAAACGAAGAGCGGGGACAGTGTGAGACATCTTGTGAAGCGTCGAGAGGGATAGGCCTCAGTTTCCACAGCTGGAAAATGAAGATAAGATGCCTACTTTGAAGGGTTAATGTGAACATGTCAAGATGGGATATGTGAACCTCCCAATAATTGATGCTCAAATTGTGAAAGACTTCACCACCAGCCCCATCAACCGTATCAGCTAGTCATGAAAAACTTGCAGCAGCTGTTACTTAGTGATCCCCAAAGTACAAGTACCGCTACTCGGATTCATATCCGCTAGGGTGCTGCACTTCCGAGCTCTACAGGGTGAGCGCTATAGCACTTTTTGAGGATGGACACACAGATCCTATTAGCCCCACTTGGTACCCAACCTCTCTTACAGGAAAGTTTCACCAACACTGTAAATCTGAAACTGAGATGCTCTAACAGCAGCCATTCCTTTGCATATCAAATGCATGTCGCCTTGTATTTTAAACAGAAGATATTAAGTTCATCCTAGAAACGATCACACATCTGATAAGGACAAAATGACATGAAAGAGGTTAATTATTTATAATTAATTTGCTATCTGTCCAGAAAGGTGGGTGCTGGTAACTGGAAATTCTGCTGTTTGCTGGCACTAAATGTTCGAGGTGGAGAAGTGGGTTTTGAGGAACTGGGATGGGTCTAAATTACTCTGCATAACAAAGGGAGATATAGAAAGGTCTTAAGAGAGTAAGAAAGTGCAGGGACTGGAACCAGAGAAATTTAGACATCGTGTGGGGAAGGATGTAAAAGAGGCATATTCAGAGAGGGAGAAAGAGAATGGGTGGTCC
>NW_011888811.1:2368734-2371503 GCF_000151845.1 Pteropus vampyrus
CGGCTCTATGTCAAGAGTCAATACATATGTTTGTAAAGACCCAGGTAGTAATTTTTTTTTCCATATCTTAGGGTCTATTGCAACTACTTCACTCTACCACTGTAGCACAAAAACGACCAGAGAAAATACTTAAATGAATGGACATGTCTGCATTCCAATAAAACTTTATTTACAAAAACAGCCAGATAGCTTGATTCAACACTCTGGCCATGGTAGGCCAACCCTTGTTAGATGCAGACAGGGAGAAACCAAAAGCAAGAAGTTTGAAATTCTGGACAGTTATTAGCTTGACACTAACCATGCCTGAGCAAGGGTCTCCCAGAAGAAGAGGACTACCTTACCACAAACTTTGTGTGACAAAGTCGAATTAACACAAACGAGACATTCGGGGTAAATAAGTGCCAGGTGCTAACTACTGCAATGTAACTGGAGGAAACTGCTCTTATTTAGGAGGTTGTTGATATGAACTTGATACCTTTTCTTGGGCTACCCGCCAAAGCTGTGCATCTCTTGAGAAGATGGACTTGTAAGTTAACTGCTCTTGTGACAACTGTTTGAAATTTGACCATTTTGCACACAAGTATTTAGTTCTTGCCTGACTGCTCCTGCTAATCGCCATTTTGCTAATTATTTTCTGGCATCGAGGCTGGTCAGGGAACATCAGAAGCACCAATGATGACATCGAATTATTCAGTTTTGTATGCCACTTCTTGTTTTATATCACTATCTTATTTTGCACGAATGAGATAGAAGACAATAATTCAGTTACCGAATGACCAAAAATGCTGATAGCTCAAGTTTCAAGATCCAGAAGAACACAAACCCCCAAAGCAGTTCATATTAATTGCGGCTGAAAAGGGTGTTCAGATGAACGTGTTAATGAGATGAAGGAATACTGTCACAATGTATATGTACATCAAATCACCACGATGTATACTTTAAATAGGTTACAAATTTATTGGTCAATTATACCTCGATACATCTGAAATAAAAGTTTTAAAATTTTAACAGGAAAAAAAAACCTAAGGAACAAGAATTTGGGTAACAGCTTAAGCATTCATTTACACAAACCTTTATTAAAAGGATTCTTTGTAGTCTGTGCTTATTATGGTAGTTTGGTGGTAAATCAATAGGTAATATGAAACAGAAGATTAGAATATGCAGAGCCTGATACATTTTCGTGTGAATTTAAAAGTAACTCAATAACATCAATCTCAAAATTATGTACTTGCATTCCTGCATTTCCTGATGATCTCTCAAGGTATACCATTATATTTTTACAGCCATTAGCACTGCCATTCACTAGAAACATAATGCTGTAATCACTCAGAGGTTCAAGGAAATGAAAGTCTCTCACATTTGCCTACTACCCTCTGTTGTCTAATATAGTATCAAATGTTACAACAGTGTAAACTCTTCCATACATGCGGATAAAAGCCTCTGCGGGAGACAGCTGTGATGAACTGCCTGAAACATAGAGGTAGCTTCTGATTTTTGAGAGGGGAATGTTCCCTCCCAAAGCAATTACCAACATCCCTCATGCTATGAAATGTTTGTGTTCTAGCACGACTGCCTAGGAAGTGAATCTGGCTTCTTTCTTGCCTTTGATTATAAAAATGGAGGGTCATTCTTGTGGGAGAAAGAATAAAGACTCAAAGAAGTCATCAAAACCCTGCTTTGAAAAGACACACACTCTTTAAATCCTGGAAATGGAAAAAGAAACCCAGGTTTGATAAATTAATATTGGCCCTCAAAAGAGGTTGCAGGAAACCCTAAGTAGCCAGGATTGTTGGGAACAATGGGACCCGAAGCACAAATGGACAAGCAAATAAAAGAAGGGCACACACCAGAATCAAATGTCAATCAGAATCTATCAAATAACTTCCCAGATTCACCAGCAGGATAATGTGCAATTTTCTATGGGTTCTCAAATACGACTTCATAACACTTTATGGAAACAGCAGGATTTTAAAAAGTAACAGGTTAATTTGGCCAGGAGGACTTGTTCATGACACAGAGCAGAGGCAACAACTCAAAATATATTGAGGGATAAACAAATAAAGCAACATGTTCCCTATAAACCACAAATGAAGAGAGAGCAGATGGGATTAGATGCTCCCTACTTATAAAAGGCAATTCAGGGATCACAGGACACCTCCATTTTATGATTTGGCATGAGTTTTATCCCCAAATATGAATCACCTATGTGCTGAGATATCTGAAACCTTTTGTTTAAATGAATGGAAATGTCCCAATTACTGAACCATGCTAGGAACTTCATATTTGCCATCCCTTTAAACAACACAACAATTTTATTTAGGTACCTATCTCCTCATTTTGCAGATGAGGAAGAAAAGAGAGAAACACGGCTTAAGATTATATTAAAGCAGCAGAAGCAGGATGTGAATGGGGATATCTGGTTTTAAATCCAGATTTCACCCAGAAACGCCATCTTCTTTTGTTTCTCTTCTATAGATTCTATTGTTTTTTTTTTTCTTTTAACAACAGTTTAAATTTCTACAATGTAAAAAAAAAAAAAAAATGACCTCAAATTTCAAGAACTTAGAAAGTCCTCTATATTCAACTGCCTCTCATTAGTATCTAAACTTTGGAAAATTAAATTTTATCTCCAGTAAGAAGACACTTCAAAAATAAAGGAATGATTTTCCAACTCTTAATCAAAATAAATCCCATGACCTCTCTTTCTGTGTTAATCCGCTTTCCCTTATACCCATGTGTTTTTATGCGATTTGACCAAAAAAAAAAAAA
>NW_011888811.1:2371961-2376329 GCF_000151845.1 Pteropus vampyrus
AGGAGAGACTAACTGAAATTCACTATTTACTAGGAGATGCACGTGTAATGCACATGGTGGGAAAATGTGAGGTCAGAAATCTTTGCTCAGAAACATGTTAGGAGCTGCGAAAGAAGCCAGTTTGCAGAGCGGGCGGAGAATAAAGCAGCTATACAGAGATGATGGATGGAGAGAGTCTGTGCTACTTCCAGTTGCTAGTCTTAGTACTATCCAGGCCTTGGGAGAATTCTGCAGTCAGATGCACAGTTAGCCCTACTCCCTTAGAATAAAATTTCCATTTTACCTTTAACTAGAGTCAGTTTCACATATTTGGAACCTAGAAAGCTCAATTTAAGAAGGTATCACCTAAATTTACATGAAGTAAAATTATTTGATAATATCATAACCCATGCTGCATCCCCGGTATCCTATAGCACCCTTAAAATGGTTCTCATGTCCACCCTTCCTTTTGTTTATTCACCTGGTGGCTTCAACTTCTCAGGAAAGTCTCTTCCCTGTTTTCCTCCGTACTTGGCTCGTCTAAGAGTTAGTTGTGTCAGATAATAAAATCCTAGGCTGAAAAAAACTATTTAATGCATTTGCTCTCTGACCACGCACGTATCTTGGGCATCCGGATACCTAGGTATGATCTGATGATGTTAACAAGCCTACCTGCCAGTCTGACTTGCTAGGCAAATGTCAGCAACATTAAATGCCCAAGATGTGTAAACTGCTGAAGAAATAATATTATTCGGATGCAAAAAGACACATGGCCTGGAGAAAGAAGCGTGGCTATCACTCTGAGTAGAAGACATATAGGAAGTGTACAGGTAGAAACATCTCGACTCAGTGCTTGCTTGTGTCAATTACGGGGAAGATTCTGCAGTGTAGCAATTCCTCATCCAAGGTGCCAGGGAGGGACTGTGCTCCTTTGCAGCTGCCGGGTGACCGGTGGATGTGACACACACTTCACAAGAAAACAGCCCAGAGTTTAGGACTGTCGCATTTCCTAAGACACTCATGAATGTGTTTCCATATGCGGTAACAGCCGATTTATTCCGTGTGCCCCGTGTCGTCTGCCATGTCAGGATGTACAAAATGAGAGAAGCTGAGAAGGTGAATGTCGGCGGGGAGAACATGCCTCATGTGGCCAGCGGCGTGCATTCACGGGTCAGCATTTCCATGATCGCCCTACAGCCATCCCTTCTGCAACATTAACAACAACGCCTAAAATATAAAAAGCACAGCCTCCTCTTTCTCAAACCAATCTTTCAGCAAAATCAAAATCTGCGAGAATATGGACTTTCAGTTTTGTCTCTAAAATAGGTGCTCTGGCAACTAGGAATTCTGTTTGGCCTAGCAGACAACATCTGTAGATGCGGCACAAACTCAGAAAATACGTTTTGACTCTTCATTAGCATGAGCAGAATTGCCTAGCATTTACAAACATCTTATAAATCAAGAGAGCAGATACCGGAATGGTGAAGGTTGGCATATAAGAGGGCATGATAGAAATATTTAAAAATTAGAAAGACAGGATTGAGGCAAAATTCAGGATTTTAGCATATGGGGAATTGTCTGAATGCAGATTAAAATGCAAGTAGAACATGTAAAAATCCATGGTTGGGTCAACTGCTTAGAATTCTAGTCTGAGGTGAAAATGTTCTTAATTCATTGTTTCAATCTGCTTTTTCTCCCTTGAGTAACATTCAAGCGTTCAATCTGTGAGTCTACACACGATTTTGAATGCCCGCTTGAACTCCTCTTGCTTCTAGTTATCCCTGAGCAAAATCCTTAGCCTGTCTTCGTCTCTCTTTACCTCTCTGCAAAAGGAGTGTAATAATCCACATTTATTAGGCCGGGATTGTAAGGATACAGAGCGATTGTTCATATAACACATTACCACAGTGTCTAACACAGAGTAAGCACTCACGCGTGCTAGCGAGTCTACATTCGTTCGTTCGTTCACCTAACCAAATGGTAAGTGGACATGGCCGTGATTTGCCCAAAGTAACATAACTGCATTGCAACAGCAGTGTGTGTAGACATCTTACTACTCAAGGAACCTATAGCCTTGCATTGGAGAGTTCCTGGAATTCTCTTCCAAGGCATCTTCTTTAATCATCTTTTTCTCATCTAGGTTTTGTTAAACATCTGTTGGGTCTGCAGAGTCCAGACCCTTGCTCTCCCTTCCTGTTATCTCCTCCATAGTATCCGTGCCTTATCCCATCCGCCACCAGCTACACACACTTTGTCATCCAGGAAAAACAGGAAGAGAACTGGCAATTATACTGTCGCCTTCTTTCTCTGCTCTGCCAAGTCACACCATTTTGGAATTTCACAAACCCACGAATGGGGTCCTTCTTTAACTCACAGGGCATCAAAAGAAAGAAAGAAAGAAAGAATAAAAGAAAAAGAGACAAAGAGAAAGAATTAAAAAGACAAAAAGGAAAAAAGAAAGATGACTTACTGAGAGCTTCTGATCATTCAGTGAAGTAAGAGCTTTCTTTGCATTATTTCTTCCAATTTCCACCTATAAAGTACCTGTATTTTCAATTTTAAAATGAAATTAAATATCTCAATAAACTTGTTTAAAAAAATAAAAACTTGAACTTAAAATCATTGCCATTTTAAAAATGAGAAACCCTGGGCCTCCGGCCCAAAGCCAAAAGCTCATGCTTCCCTGAGTCTGGCTTTGAACCCAGTCTGACTCTAGGATGAGAGATGTTTAACTCTCTACCCCAGAGGATGCTAAAGGAATGAGAGGCCCCAGGGACCTGGATTTCTAGTCTGGGGACATGCAACATGTGTCTTTCAAATGAGAACACACACAATCAACGTCAGGGAGATTAATCAGAGAGGTGTTTCGAAGGATATAAATATTGAGCTTTAATATTTGCAACCAGCTTCTGCCACAAAAGAAGGAAGCTGTCCCCCTCATCTTCTGCCTAGGAAAAATATCAGATCCCTCCTCCCTACTTCTCTCTTCACTTGGACAGGGATGACAATGGTGGTGATGGTGATGGTGGTGGTGATGATGATGATAATGATGACGACTACTACAATAAAAGCTAGCATCGATTGAAAGCTCACTTTGTATCCTTACCTGTGCTAAAGATTTTATGTGCATGATGTCATTTAATGCTCAAAATAGCAATGAGAAGTAACAACTGTTCTCCCCATTCTGCAGATGATTAATCTGAGATTTAAAGAAGTTAAGTAACATATTCAAGGTCACATGTGCAGTAAGCAGTAAAATGGGACCGACTGCCAAGCATCATGGATTCTACATCACACGTTATGCTCTTCACTGCCCTCATCCTCTTCACCTAATGCTGTGGTTCTTGAACTTCAACAAACATCAGAAACACCTGGGCGGCTTGTGAAGCACAGACTGTCGTCCCATTTTCAGAATTTCTTTACTCAATAAGTCTGAGATGGGAGGGTAGAAGAATCTGTATTTTGAACAAGTTTCCAAGTTGCTCTGATACTTCTTGTTCTGGGACTATACTGTAAGAATCACTGACCTGACCAAATCTTCCTTGTTTCTGCATCTGTGAAATGGGAACATGCAGGACTAAACTTATGGAGATCTTGTGAGGATTTAAAGCCTTGGTGCATGGAATGCTCGCACAGCTAGCATCTCAGGCAGAGCGAAGGATCCGCATATTGTGGCATCAGTCATTACCGTTTTTTATTGTTTGAGACCAAGCTCAGATTTTACTAAACAATCTAGCCAGAATAATTTTCCTTTCTACATCCTAATATCGCCTTTGTACCACCCCACACCGATGACTGCATTATGCTCTGCATCGATTATACAGATGTCCAACTTTCATGATAAATTGTCAACACCACAAGGCAGAAAAGGTATATTTATTTAGATTGTTTTTCTACCTTCCATGGTGCCTATGACAGTGCTCCATAAGCATTTGTTGACTGGTTTGTTGCTTAATAACGAAATGATTCAAAAGCAGAGAGTGAAACTAGAAGAAATTTAAATTATATTATTAGATTCAATTTAGCCCAAGATTTAATAAGATCCCTTAGGTGTCCTGATGCAGAGTCTAATGCCAGCCCTCAGTCTGTTACACAAACCTTCATATAGCCATGGAAGAAGAGATAAACAGCCGATGTAATTACAGTGACATAATGGTTAAACTTTTATAGCTGAGGGGAGCAGCAAATAGGATTTTAAAAATCAAATTAAAACTGTCATTCCACAACATTAAGTTTCCAGAATTTTCATTTTTTAATATTAATAATTTTTTTCTTCAAAAAGGAACAAACAATGCTAATTCTACTGCTACAATACTGCTAATGAAGAAATAAAGAATAATTTATCATTGCATAATTAACACAGTACAGTTAAGCATGTTTAATGATTTT
>NW_011888811.1:2377622-2384059 GCF_000151845.1 Pteropus vampyrus
TGAAGGATCAGTGAAAATAAGGACAATAGTAAAAACCTTTTTGTTCTTGTGATTTGTAGCAAATTTTCAGTGCACAAATTGAAACAGAGGGACAGGGAGTAATTTTGTGAGTGAAGCCACAACCCTCTATTACTCGAGGTTTCTGTATTTCAGCTGAAGTTTTTATAGAGTTAGGAATACCAATTTTCATCCGTGTCTACACATATTTCTAAACAGCAAAGTGGGCTGAGTTTTCATGATACAAGGAAGCTAAGGGGTGAAGAGGCTACTTTTGATGACATGGAATACTAAACAAGAAAGTCTAATGCAAAAATGTTTTGTAGCACTTCCCCATCACTTGATACACCTCCTCACATAGGCTAAGCACAGACGCAAGAGCAGGGCACTCCACACGGGCACTGAGACCACAGTGGGGGCTCCTACGGGAGACAGCAATGCTACAGACTGCCACAGAACTGACCACATCTCTGAAGAGCAAAACTGACATCATCAGCCACATTCCTCTGGATTTTTTGCTACGTAAGAAAATTTAACCTTTGCAATTTTAAGCTTCTCTTAGTTGAGTTTTTTATTCATTTTTTACTTACAGCTTAACACATTCCTAACTGATAGGGACACTGTATCATACATTTGAAGAAAGATAGAAAATTTTGCATACGAAGAAAATATAAAATATAATATCTCCAAATTATGGTTAGTAAAAGACTATATTTCCTCTTTGTCAGTATTCAGCTTCAAAGGGTGTTGTTTCCTACTTTATGAAATATGGAAAGCAAATGGGTATATATCTTCACCTTGTCTTGGCTTCTTGAGTTCTTTAATCACATAAGCTCTTAGTCTTCATCTTTTGAAATTGAGAGTATAATCTTTGGAATTCATTCTCACATAAAAATTGATTCTTACGGAACTTAACTATTGCCCTTCTTTGCATCTTTTCTAGTTCCTTTTCTCCTTATTGACAGGTTTTAATTACTATATTAGTTTGCATTTTTGTGTACTAAGTATATTTTTATTCCACTTATGAAATATTTGCATTTCACTAGTCCATTTAATTGCATTACAAGTTTCAGGAAAGAGTTGATATTGATTGGGAATCCTTTCTTGATTCACCTTATAATAGTTTTCTAAGTTCTCTTTGCTTAATTTTTATATTTTCCTATGCTGAAGCTCTTCACTTTTTTAGTTATCTGGATTCCTTCTTTGCTTTGCCTCACTTAAGTTGACATTTCACTCCCAGAAAATATTAGATATCTCTTATTTCATTCTTTTCTTTCTAAATGATTTATTTCTCATCAATTCTTGTCCCAACTAAACAAATTAGGATATACCAAAAAGTTTAGATAGAGATTTGTTGCAATACTGTTCATAAAAAAACAAGAGTTTGGAAACAACTGGCTGTCCAAAAATAGGAGAATGAATTAATAAATAGTAATACAAACTGACTTTGTAACCTTCTAATGGAATATAATGAAATGTATCAGTATGTAAATATATCTAATGGAATAAGCAGGTTCCAAAGCATTATATAGGGTATGATCTTATTTTATGGTAAGGTAAGAGGGAAAACTTGTATTCCTTTTTTTACATATTCTATTTTATCTGTATAACCTAATATATTGATATAGTGCCTTAAGCTCTTCCATCAAAATCTTGATCTATATGCCTGTTAAGTAGAAAGATCCCATCTCCGCATAGTGATGCATGAGAAAGAAGCGCAATTTTAACTCTAAGAGTATTGAAGAAAAATGTAGGTATCTTTACTGAAATCTTTTTATATAAAGAGGGATTGAAGGAAAACTGCATCTCACAATATTCAGCAAACCTCCTTATCTTTTTACACAGTAAGACTTCCAGAAAGTTGTTTTACCACCTGATCGTCCCCAAATCTCACACCACATCGCAGTTACTCCAGTTTCTCTTTCTTCTAAAACTTCTCTTCCTATCTCTACATAGTTTTTCTCTTTTCCGAATTTCTCCTTTACTTTCTGGCTACTGTTTCACTAAGAAAATCAACATAAATATGTTATCCAATTTCTGTTTACTCGTATCTACATATCTGGAGAGAGAAGCAGCCAAATGAAAGACCCTCTCCTTCACAGAGTGGCAGGAAGGGCTAGGAGGAAAAAGGATAAATTGCAATGATTCTTTACCATTTTTATTACTAATGGCCCTTGCATTACATTATACTTTGAGATTAGTACCATACTTTAATTTTGGTCCTGACGACATCTTCTATAAACATCTATTACCTTTACAATCAGTGAAAACTGAAAGATGAATGCCAACTGAAATTCCCTCACGGTTTCTACAATTCTCATTGCTCATTAAGAGAAGAGCCCATCAGCCCTGCCTCTGCTGCTTCTTTATTTTGTATCAGGTAGTCATGGTGAAGCATGGCTTGATCGATGTATTTTATTTCTCACCTGGGTAACAACTGGAGAGCTTCTACTTATTCCTCAACGTTTCACCAACACCCCTTGTCAAGGGTTACTACACATCCACTTTCATCTGTAGCCAAGGACCATGGGAATACCGAAACCATGTGGACAATATCTAGCTCATTCACTCGCATCTCATGCAATGCAAGTGGGCTGGCTCCAGAAAACGTCACCAAAGGCACTTCGTCACTTACAGGGCGGGTACCACTTGGTGTAGGATCACATCCAAAAGCCTGAAACCAAAGCCAGAGCTAAAGCCCAAAGAACACATGATGAATGGGAATAAAGAGCATTTAACAAAAGAGCAATCACAAGCCTCATCAAGTCTCCCAAGATATTTTAGGAACTACCATCAAAAACTCATTGTTTCCAAACATTTCTTTAATAATCTGAGTTCCAAACAATTCTGAGAAGGAAAAAAAAAAAAAATGTGGTAGCGTGTGTCCCAGTGACATTATTGTATATCTAATGAAGAACAGACAGAGCACGAAAAAAAAAATCACACCAAATCTTCAAACACACGCACCTCAGAGTTCCTGTTTCATTTAAATCAACACTGACATATCTTTTAATTTATGTTTTAGTTGGAGATTTTATGCCTTAACTGAAATAGCCTAATTTTTTCTTGTTCTCTTAAACTTTTACTTCTTATAAGTGGAGACATATCAAACAAATGTAGCTGTAAAAATCAAAGCAACGTATAGTTGAAATCTATGTTTTCGAAACCAAAAATTTATAATAAATGCCAATGGTATGCATAAAACTCAAAGAAAACATACCAAGAAGAGAAAAGAAACAGGAGTTTATATAGTTAGCCTGTCATTCCTAATTAGCAACAATTCCCTTAATCATTTCATTCATTCTTGAAAAGATAAGTGCTTTTAAATAAGAAACATGCCTTAAAGAAAGAAGATGGCTTTTAGCAGTCACCTTTCAGAAACAGAACCTTCATAATGGTTTAATTTCTGATACATTAAATGAAAGTCCTCATTATAATCATCTAAAGGGGAAAAAAAGATTTTACTCTTTATCTTAAATGTAAAGGACGTCACATAAAAATAAAGTTTGCTATTCAAAAGCTTGAGCTTGCAATTTGCAAGTGTCAATAAATCTTATTAAAATTCTTTTTATGATTCTGTTTCTTTTGCAATTTGATGAGACTTAGGGACTAAAATTTCGACTGTGGAGCTCAAGACACTAGAAAAAGAACTTTCAATAGTACAGAATATTTAACCACATGGGATAAAAATAAATTCATAGTAGGTACAAATCATTTCTTATCACACTTCAGATAAAATAAGACTCACTTGTTCCCATGGCCTGTGAGAAGCTAATTGATCAGGCATCTTCTGTTCTCAGACCTTCAGATATATTGACTCCACTCTAGACACAAGGGTCTTCTTTCTGATCCTTGAACTAGCCAAGGACATTCCCACACAGTGCCTTAGTACTTGCCGTTCCCCCTTCTTAGAAGGGTCTGTCGTCAAAGCTCTGTATGGCTGCCTCCTTGACTCCTTCTCTCCATTCAGATCTTAGCTCACCTGCCCCCTACACAGAAAGACCTTCCTGAATCACCTTATCTAAATTCAACACTCACTCCTTACTTCCTATCAGATAACCCTTTTTATTACTCCATCATCAGCAGTCAACACTCTCTCTACTAATCTAATTTTTCCTCCTATTTATTGTTGAGATTCCTCATTCTTTTTTTTGTTGTTGTTATTGTTGTAATGTAACCTCCATAAGAAGAAGAGCTTTACATTTTCCAAGCCCAGTAAATCCTTGCAGACTGCATGAGACAAAAGAGAGAAATTTAACGCTAGGGCTGGCAAATTGGCTGACCCAGATAGGATCTACTCTACCTTGGAAGTAGGATAGCCAGATGAAGGAATGACTTTGGCTCAGATGCATAATAGAGAGCGCCCGTTTCATCTCCACGTGGAACACAGCAAGGAGGAGAGCACCTTCTCTATGAATTCAGCACTAAACATGGTTCTGACAAAAATGGCTTTCTTCCTGAGCTTTGTTTGAAGACTTTGAATGAGGTAACTCTTAGGTAGGAGAGGTGTGAAGAAGGCAGCTGTCCCTGAAACTGCCTTTTCTCTCCCTTCGCCCTTTCTCTCCCTGTTTCTGCACTTATACTATGAGCTTTGGAGGTTCTGACGTCCACGGTCACCATGTTAGCTGATCGCTAGGAATGTAAATCATTTGCTGGTTAATCCTTATTGTAGAAAATGCCTTTTGTTTTTCCCCATGTTAGTCCAGCAACTCGTACTAAATGTCTCAGAGGAAGGAAAACCAAGATAGAAAAAAATTTACCAACTTTATTTCAAATTGATTTGCAGGCAAGCTTTAAGTGTGCCTATCTAAGTTCTTTTCTTGTATAGAATCCCATTTAAGGTAGAAAAAGTGGATGTCACAGTCATAGCAGAATCTTTAGAGATTTAGCTTGCACCAAATTTAGATTGTTGACAATTTTATGGGGGTAATTTGAAGGCAGTCAGGCATTTTACAAGTATTTATAAAGCACCAACAATGCACTAAACATGGCCCAAGATACTACATAATGACAGAATTGGGAGGACAGAGTGTAACTATTTACTAATATACCTTAATGAATGAAGAAGAAATATCAGTGTACGAATACATGCTAACACATGATTTAATAAAACTTAACTTTCATTCTTGGTTTTTAAAACTAAATTACTTGAGAAATAGGTACAACAGCTATTTTAACATGAAAAAAAATTGAGACTGAGTGCTAAGACTCTGATCTTTTAAATTATTTCTACATTTTGAAAATCATTTAATTCCCTTAACAACTTTAAGAGGTAAGTTTTTTTTTTTTCCTCATTAAAATGGTAAATCTAGGACTCAATGAGGTTAAGATACTTAAGCATACAAAGTTATGAAATCAAGAACAGGAACCCAACACCAAGACACATCATAATTAAAATGCCAAAAGTAAAAACAAAGAGAGAAACTTAAAAGCAGCAAGAGATAAGCAGTTAGTTACCTACGAGGGAGCTCTCATAAGACTGTCAGCTGATTTCTCAACAGAAACTTCATAGGCCAGAGGGAAGGCATGGAATATTCAAAAGTGATGAAAAGCAAGGACCTACAACCAAGATTACTCTACCCAGCAGGCTTATCAGTTAGAACTGAAGGACAAATAAAGAGCTTCCCTGACAACAAAAAGCTAAAGGAGTTCGCTTCCACCGAACCAGTATTATAAGAAATGTTAAAGAGACTTAAGAAGAAACAAAAGAAAGATAAAAATACAACTAATGAAATGGCAATAACTACACATCTGTCAACAATTAGTTTAAGTGTAAATGGATCAAATGTTCCAATCAAAAGATGTTAGATGGCTGACTAGATAAGAAAACAAGACCCTTATACATGCTGCCTACAAGAGACTCACTTCAGATTGAAAGAAACATAGAGACTAAAAGTAAAGAAAAACAAAAAAGATATTTCATGAAAATGGAAACAAACAATGAAGCCGGGGCAGCAATACTTATAGCAGACAAAATAGACTCTAAAACAAAGGCTATAACAAGAGACAAAGAAGAACCCAGTCATTTCACATCTGGGTATTTATTCGAAGAAATTTATAACACTAATTCGAAAAGACATAGGCCTCCACATGTTCACTGTAGCATTATTTACAATAGCCAAGATATGGAGTCAACCTAAATGTCCATCAGTAGGTGAATGGGTAAAGAAGTGTAGATACATACAATGAAATATTATTCAGCCATAAAAAAGAATGAAATCTTGCCATCTACAATATGAATGGACCTAGAAGGTATCATGCTGAGTGGAGTGAGAAAGACAAATGCCATTTGATTTCGCTTATATGTGGAATCTAAAATAACAAAATAAATGAACAAACAAATCAGAAACAAACTCATAGATATAGAGAACATTTTGGTGGCTGCCAGATGGGAGGGGCATGAGATTAATAAGTACAAATTGGTAATTAGAAAATAGTCA
>NW_011888811.1:2384109-2399718 GCF_000151845.1 Pteropus vampyrus
AATAAGTACAAATTGGTAATTAGAAAATAGTCACGAGAATGTAAAGTACAGCATAGGGAATATAGACAAATAATATTATAAAGACTATGAATAGTGTCAGATGGGTACTAGATTTATTGGGGTAATTACTTCATAAATTATATAAATGTGTAATTGCTATATTGTATGTCTGAAATTAATATAATATTGTATGTCAACTGTAATTGAAAAAAAAAACTTAAAAAAGAACGAGAACTCAAACCTAGGTATATGTGACTCCTAGGTGTATGTGACTCTAAAAACATAGTCTTTGTATTCATTACATTGGCTACATGGTCACAATATGAACAAGATGATGTAATATATTTCATCTACCCTGAGAGCTATGACATATGAGGTCAGAGTGGACTATCCAGCTGAACATATGTAACATACTTTCAAAAAATGGAAATGTTACAAGTATAGATTTGGCATGGGGTATCCTCTTAACTCTACTCAGTAGTAATCTAAAGGCAAAAATCATTAAGAGTGAACGAGATCAATGCTCAGGTGACTCAATCGAGCGGTGATCACTAGCTGCTGACCTAACTCCAGCTTCTCTTCTTCTGTTCATCTAGATTTTCTTTCAGTCTCCCTTGCTATGGCTGTATAGCTGAGAGCTACGAGTGAACCCCTTCTAGGCAGAACCTACGAAAATCTTAGATGCTTCTCCATGTTCCTTTCCCTACACAGCTGGCCAAAACAGAGATGACCTTGGAAGATATAGTTTGAAGACAGCAAAGTCTCTATCGGCCTGGGTCTCCTTCTTCCCCAAACGACAGTGTGAAAGAGAACCACCCACTGTTACTCACCTGCCTACTACCATTATTGAGAAATAAATACTTTCTCTGACTTATTTTACAACAGTGGTTGACCATGTTAACAAACACAGCTAGATCCCATCATGCTTGTTGAATTATACTGAGGCTAGCAGTTTCCCAAGCTTTGGGCTCAATATCTCCTCCTCTTCAAAATCTTTCTTTATCACCTTCAGCACTTCTATAGCATTCTAAGTTTCTGCAAAGTTTTCCCTAAACTCAAAAAGGATATTTCATTGTCCTCTAAATTTTCTTTTTTGGGATTCAGAAGCATAGAGCAAATTAACCTTGTGTACTCCTACTTGAGCAGATGCCAGGAGAACTCCATCACACTAGGCTCTCCAAAAAGGCCTGACCTTGGGCCTGAATACATGTCTCCGCCTTGTTTAGCTTTCCTGAACAATTGCTGCCGAGGATGATGCTTCATCTCAAGGTGCTAAACTGAGACTTGCCTTGGCACAAGTAGGCATTCGATATTTTTCAAATATTATTCATCCTTTTGGCCTTCATGAGGATTAAGTTAGAATTCCAAAGCTATAACTTTGTACACTAAAAGAACATTATACCCAAAGTAATGCTAGCAAACAAAATCTCAAAAATTTACATCAAGGGCAAAGAAATATGATTGCCTCAGTGAACTGCAGTCCAAAGTTAATTTGATTCTCTTCGTCAGGCTGAAAAACCTCACAGGTGAAATTCATAGGGTCATTGAATATCCTCCATCTTTTATTAAGATGATCTGGGCCCAGACACTTGGTCATTTTCTGGCACCTGCGTGGAAGGCAAACTGGATATTATAAACTTGCCCAAATTGGTTTATCTGAAAACAATTTATCTTAGCTTGTGTCCACTCCTCATTAAAAATAAATAAATAAATAAATAAATGAACTATTACTTCTTGGCCCCTCCTAATTCCAAGTGAATAAAGGACAGAATGAGACAATAAAAATGTCATCTAAAAGTATAGTGGATATATAACATTAGACATTAGCATGCATTTTAATTGTTTTGACCCTACATTATTACACTTAATGTTCAGGCTTCCAGAATTCCCTATGGGAGAGTGTCGTTTTGTTTTTAAAGCTTTGTGTGCTATCGCTCTACTTGAATTTAGTTATTTATTTGAAACCAAGGAGCTCCCTCCGTTGAAAGCAATTGCAAATATGCAGCCAGTTCTCCTGATTCTATTGCTTTATTTGCACACAAAGCTGGACCTCAGAATTAACTATTACAAACATGTTCCTTTTCTTTCCAGATGCCACAATCCCTCTGAATGTATTCAGAATATAAAGACTCTAATCATTAGCACTGTTTCCTATTCAGGAATGCAAAGCACCTACAAGCTGAAGTTGCATCCACAGAGAATGGTCCCACTCTACTTCCATTTCTTATAGTTTATTCTTTCTCAAAAGGGAGAACCAATTTGCCTCCATAAATCACCACTTGGCCAAATAAAACCAAAACCATCCAATCAACATAACCTCTCAAGCAAATAAACTAGGAACGGGACTCGTGAAATAATGTGGTTGGCATTTATATCCATCACCACACTTCTCTGAAGCTGCTCACTAAATCTAGTCACTCGACATCATTCTTAGATACTAAAATTGTTGTACTGAGATGCACAATATGACAATCAAATAATAGGTCAAAACAGTAAGCTTTTACAACACAGCAGTGTTTCAGCAGGACACACGTCTCTCTCTGTATAGGGACTTGTCACAGCATAGGAACAGTGATAGGATGGTCTCGTATTTCAGATCAGGGAGCAAAAGTTTGCAATACATGTCAGCTTCCCTTTGCTTCATACTTCCATCAAATAAAACCATGAGTACGGCATATTATATCTCCATGCTGTGCAATAGAAATATAATGGGAGCCACAAATGCAAATCACAAATGTAATGTTACATTTTCTGGTAGCCATATTAAAAAAATTAAAAGTAAACAGGTGAATTTAATTTTAATAGTATATTTGATTTAACCTAACGTATCCAAATATAATAATTTCAACATTCAATCAATATTTTAAAGTTTCTTGATGGGCTATTTTACATTCTTTTTTTCATACTAAGTCTTCAAAATGTGTATTTTATACTTAAAGTGCATCTCAATTGGCACTGTCCATATTCCAGGTGATTAAGAGCCACATGAGCTGGTGGCTACCAGACTGGATGGCTGAGCTCCACACACGTTAAGTATTGTTTGGGCTCAGGACCATCCGGTCCCACCTTCCTGGAATGCTTCCGGTTACCACTTAACCCTTCGCTTAGCTAGCCCTATTCACAATCAGCTCAAAATTATTTATTCAACAGGCATTTACTGACCACACATGTTGTTCCAGATGGCGTTCTGAGATCAGGGGATAAGAAACAGACAAGGCAACGTCTCAGCCCTTCGAAGCACAGCCAGTCCGAGCGTCATTTGCCCAGCACAACCTGTCCTGACTCCTGGATAGGACCCGTCCTTCTGTAATATGCTTTCACAGTACACAATCCTACTTCATAGAGTGTTTTCTAAATTATTTGCTTAATACCTATCTTTCTTAACAGACTGCAAAGAGCCATGACAGTAAACACCTGTCTTATTCATTGCTGCATCCCAAAGCTTGCCAGTACAGTCAGCAACTGGTACAGTCTAAATGTATGAAAATACTTGAATATAAGAAAGAAGAGAGGAAAGTAAGAAAAGAGGAAGAAAGATGCACAAGGGAAGGAGGTTGGAGATGTGTACTCGTGGGAAGTAAGACAACTCTCTAAATATCAGCAATGTGCCTTAGCTAAATGGCAAAGCCAGCTGCCATAATTCACCACTCTGTACCTTATTCACACTTAGCCCTTTCTGATTTCTTCCAAGCTCCACAGAATGGGGGCTTCATCACTTGTTCTTTTCTAGGATTTACTTCAACAAGGTTTCAAGTCTAGATGTGACCTAAAGATACAGATGAAGAGGCCCTATATTCTACAGTCACTCCAGTAAATTTTGCAAACATTTTTATTCAGTTTCTCTTGTGTCATATGCATTTCTAAGAATCTGGCTGGGTTTCACCACTCTCATCTTTCCAAGGATCGACAAGGTGGCTGTAAGCTGTCCACACCAAGCTCTAATTATAGGGATATGCAGGTATTTCCCTCCTAGTGGCCTATTTGTTACTCTACTGATTAGTGGATCAGAAGAATATCTTTTATGAGACAACTTCTTTGTTTTTGTTTTTTTTTTAAATTTCTGCTAGCACATATATATGCATATTAGACATTTTCGAATTTATGTTTCAGTCACGAACTTATAAATGCTTTATGATATATATTGGGTTTTCGAATTTCCTTCCTCTAAATCCATATTTTACTCACTCCCTCATTTATTTAATCAATCTATAGATTCGGCTAAGTTTGTCAATGTGATACTGAGACTGTTTGCAGACCTTCATCCCCACACCGCCACCAACGCACACACTGCATTAGTTCAGTTACATTGACAATGAAATTCACGACAAGGCATGGAAGAAGAGGCAAGATGGTTTGGCTTTTTCTTCCTCTAAGGAGGGCATGGGTTTTCGAAGTATGGTCCAGGTACTAGCAGCACCAGGGAATTTGTTAGAAAGGCAAAGCCCCAGTTGTCTCCCTACGCCTACTAAATCGGAGAACGTGAGGCTGGGCCCAGGGAATTCTGATGAACACGCTGATGCACAGCTTAAAACCACTACTCTCAGTCAACCTCTTGCCCTGTGCCTGTATGGGTTATAATCAGAGACAAAAGTGAATCAGCCCGCTGTGTGCTCACTTTTGGAAATGCAGCGACATACCATGAGAGAGAACTATATTTACAGAGCACATTTAAATCTCAGGATGGTTAAAAAAAAAAAAAAAAAAAAAAAAACCTACAAACTAAAATGAAATTTACAAAGAATGCCACAGCATTAAAAAAAAAAAAAAAAAGAAAGAAACTCTTAAAGCAAAAATTCATCAAATTCCATTGTAAAGGGGGAAAAAAAGTCACTGGCGCTATTTAAAAATCTACAACATTTCTGAAGTAAAATTCCAAGTTGTCTTTCAGTTTTTGTTTACAGTATTTTTAGATCTCCCTCTGCATGCTATGTTTTCTTTTAGACATACTGCCAACTTTTTGTATCTGTCATCTGGTTTCGAAAATGAAGTTTCTCATCATTTTTTAAGCATTTCGATTGTCACACTAATGCTTGCTACATCTGGAAGTTCCTATGATAGGACGGATTTAGAATCTACATTTAAAAGCATAACAAATAATTACCAATATTTAATTTCATGTTCCTTCAGGAAAAAAATCCATTAGAGGTTCTACAGCTCTTCTTCCATGCCATCCCCTAAATTAAATTTTATATTTAAAAGACTAGATTCTAGGATTTCTCAGGCTTCACGTTTTCAAATTTAAATTCAAAAAAGCATGATATGGAATAAAGTGATTTATCCCAGGGGTTTGTTCTTTTTAAGTATAAGATAAACTGAGAATCACAAGGGGAAGCGGAGGGGAGGAACCACATGAGCCAGGCAAGCATCCTCTTCTTATTTTCTTGTGTGATTACACATCGCTTTGGGGTTTCTATTTCAAGCACCAGCCATTTATTCTTTCCTCCAAAACAAAGATGTTCTAGATGACTGGGATATCGTTTTAATCATTTTTAATAAAAATCATTTGGCAACCTTCAATTCTGATAGTTTTTCCAAAAGGTTCAAAGTATTAAACCTAAGTGTCCTTCTGTCCTCAAACTGCAATATGACTTCAGGAAGTTAATGTCACATTGGGAAAGATCAGGCTGCGAAGGCTGTTTGAGATGCTAGCAAAGAGCATGAACTTGGGAGTCAAATTGCATAGGTATGAATTTACCTCTGTCACTGATTTGCTGAATGACCTTGAGCAATTCCTTAAACTCTGCCTCTGAGCTTTTTCAACTGTAAAAAGTGCAGCAACAATTTATTTAGCCCTTGAATTGTCAGTAAGGAGGATGAAATAAGTCAGTGTCTTTAGCAGGTTTAGCTTGATGTCTAATACATAGTATCAAATATTTATTGATATTATTTATTGATAATGTTTTAATAACTGGTTCACCTCTGAAATGTTGTATTGATAAGCAGTTCTTCAGTGAGGGGCATGTATTTTAACACTTTCTATCCCGGGGTTAGCTAAATGTTTATATAGTTCCGTAAATTTGTCAGAATAAACGATGGACAAGATGACTGGACAAATAAGGGTGTGGGTCCATGGAGATTCTAATCCAGAGCTTCCTTGGGAAGCTGGGGAGAGGAAGCGCCACATTACTGGCGATCTAGTTCTACCTACAGGTGCCCTCCACCTCCTCCTCCCTTCCACGCCCCATGCCACCAATACGCGACTACTCCCCTATCACATACACATATGAGTAAGCAGAGGGTGTCCACACTGCTCATGCATCTGTAGGGAACACAAAGTTCTCTCCTGATGACTTTCCTTACCTAACAGAGAAAGGGTGCTTTATCATACCATACAGAATGCTTGTCTTTTCTTGTTTTGAAGAACCCAAGCAGAATCTTATTATGTATATCAGACATTATATATATCAGGTTAACCCAGGCATTACACCTTTTATTTTTCTTTTTAAATGTCTAAATATTTAGGTTTATATTTAATATCATAATATAAAATATAATAAACTGTACTGTAAGAAATAGATACACTTTTATACTGTGTTCCTTTATATATTATACATACTATAAAGTACATATATATATATACACACACACACACACACATACATATAATTTGTAAAAACAGTAAATGTCATTGTAGAAAATATTTCGGATATATGGATACTTCTAGCCATTACATATATAGTAATACACTAATACAAAAATTGGGTAAAGATAGCCTACTACACTTACTTATTAGGGCTTACAGAGGTAGCAATAATAACAATCCTCTCTTGAGTCCTAAACTAATTAAGAAGCAGTCAAAAGCTTCAGAGTATTAAATGGGAGAGCTTACGTCCCTACTCCTCTCTTGCCATAGAAAGAAAGAAACTTTTACATCTCAGACAGGAAAGGCATCTAGTTCCCAGAACCAGCTCCAAAGCCTTGGCTACCTGTCCCCCAGAGCAGTAATCATTTGATTGGTGAAAATGGGAAAAGGAAGTAAACTGGGGAGCTCCCTTTCCAGCCATGCCAGGAAGTGGGGTTGGGGGGGCTGCAGCAGGCACTGTTGATTCTACCTGCGACTGAGTGCCTGAGTTTCACTGGAGGACAGGATAAGTTCAAGGGGTGACAAAGAGTATTAGGAAACCACTATTTTGATCTTCATTACTTGTCTCCCTCTGCTAATTTCTGCCTCAGGTTGGGAATGGACGGGTTATCCTTCGGTCCTCTATGTGTCCTTTGTAAGACTCAACGTTCTATTCTATAATTTGCTTGTTGCCCCATAGCACATTGAGAATATTTATTTTTGTTGTTAAATGTTCCTTCTTTTAAAACATCATGTTTAATGGCTATTCGACATTTCTATGTTATGATGCTCTATACCTTATTGTACCAGTCTCCTATCATCAGATTATTGGGCTTTGTCAAAAAATTAAATTACTATAAATAATGCAAACATACAATATTCTTTCTGTACCATTCTGTTCATTTCCTGATGATGAATTCCTAAAAGAAACTGTCTGGGTCAATACATACCTACATTTGAAAAAAAAAAAAAAAAATTTTTTTTTTTTTTTTTTTTTAAATATACAGTGTGCAAAGCTGTTATCTAGAAAGTTTGGGTTATTTCATGTTTCCCCCAGAAGTGAGTGAGAGTAGCTGTTTCCTTACACCATTACTAGAATTAAGAAATGGGGTGAAAACAATGTCATATTTCACCTCCTGTGGTTTTATAGGCTTTTGGTTGTGAAAAAGCCAAGGGCACCCTTTGTTTCGAAGGCACTATTTACTGCAGTTTGCCCAAGTGTGAAATGTCATATTTCCTTAAGTCAAGCTACCCAATCTCTTGACATTACAAATATTAACATTTAAAAACCTGTTTTGAAATTAAGACAAAAGCAAACATCATGTCTAATGTACATTTGAGGCAGGAGGGGGAAAGAAACCATGGAAACCAGGAGAGGAATTAAAATGGCAACTAAGAATTAGACACCAGAATAGAACCAGCAATGGGCCAGATGAGGATTGTAATTGGAAGAAATTTGACAGGAGTTATAAGGTGTTCTATTGCATTTTTCATTTTTTCCCCTTTTGTTCATGCTTTTAGGAACCTGTGACAAAAGTTTACCTCCACTATACTTTTGCTTCTTGTACCACTCCTTAAAAATACCACAGGCAGTTACGCACACAAATACAGCTCAATTTAGACCACAGGATGGCACTCTGGGTGCATACAAGTGATGAAGTGCCATACTCCCCCTGGGGGAAAAGAAAAAAAAGGCTCCCTGTCCCTTGGGAGGCTCAGAGAGACACTACTCACAGCCCCAACTAAAAATCCAACTAAGAGTCCAGCACCTATCCATGGGAAGAGTTTAGAGTGACTAAATAGTGACTAACCTTTTCTCCATTCAGAATTCTGGGGCTTTTCTCCAGTGTGTTTGTCTCCAAATGTCAAACGCTGGCCAGGGGCTCCCTAGAACACCCTACCGTGGAGCCTTCTCACTTTCTTGAAGGTTATACTGGTGGAGAGCGGGGTTATTCTCTCGGCGTCACGTGAAGCAGTTATATCCCTGAGATGAACACTACGGGAAATGTAAACACGTAACTGCTTGTGGATTGCGTGGTGAAAACTCATTTCCATATCGCTGATAGTTCCAAGTATCTAAAATAGCAGTGTGTGTTTTTTTTTTCTTTAAATATAATCAATATTCTCTCGTGAAAGGGAGGTTAACATGTGCTAACGTAGTTGCAGGTAAATCATAAAGAAAAACATTTTCCCCATATTTGGACAACTGGAATTGTCTTTATCATTATAATGATCATTCTTATTATCATTCAAATGCGATATTAAAAAAAAAGCATCTTTAAGTTTTAACTGTTAAGACTGCTCATGTAATCATTAAAACATTAAAGGAAGACATAAAGGATGACATAAGTCCTCAGTGAACAAAGCACACTTCTCTAAATATTCAGTAAACTATTAATAATAGCAGGAAGATTTAGATTAAAATTACAACAGTGAGTTTTCACTGACGGAAAGAAAGAGGAAGCTATCCTCAGGCAAAGGTACAGAGGGGAGGGATGGTAAGGGGCAGTACGGGTACTAAGTAAACTCCTGCCGAAGAATTATCAGAAAAAAAAATTAATATAATATTTAAAGTATTGCAAAATAATAGCCTTGAATGCCAAGCTAAGGCTTTTTTAGATGTGCCCCAGGCACGCAGTGACAGCGGTGAACAAGGATGCCGCGTGATGAAGACAGTTTTGAGATCAATCAGGTATCAGTGCAGAAAAAATTGGATTAGGAAAAAGGTTAGAGGCAAAGCAGAGAGACTGAAGGCATGGAGATAAGTTAGGAGGATACAGCAGTTGACTAATGTAACAAGGGCTTAGACAGAGTGGAAATGGAGAAAAATCAGCAGGTTAAAGAGATACTGGGAGAAATATGGGCTGTCCAGGCTAGGTGACTAAGTGAAACTAGCAATTCGGCCTTCGGAATCGCAACTTCAGATACCCCAGCATCTGAACGCCACCTCAATCTTTCCCGCTCACTACAATCATCCTTTGAGCTGCTCTCCAAGGACTCATTTTTCTTTTTCTACGGTCCTCTCCAGTCTTCACTCCATTCCTTTCTCCTGCTCCATCAGAATAAGATCCTTAGAAATATCCTCAGGTCCTTTTTTCTCAATTTATTTGGCAACAGCCTGGATGGACCCAACCAGCCATCAGGTTTTACTTGTGCCGGCTGCATCTGTGATGATTAATGATGCTGGAAATTATGCAACCAGACCAAAGCGTGGAGGTATAAATCCATGAGACATGGCTTTAAGTTGCCCCCAAATTTTACTACTTTTCCTTGCTATGTTCCGACTCAGCAACTATGACAAGCATTTTCACATGCCCCTCCTTCCTTTCATCTGATAACCTTGCCTCATTCTCTGGAAGAATCTCTAGGAACTCTGAGATAGAAACCACACCCCAAATCTAGAAACCCACCATGTCTGCACCCATTTTTCCTGCTCTCTTATTACACTGGGAAATATTTTCTTCCTTCCATTAGATTCCAAAACTTTTACACTTTTACTGGATCTGAGCTCCGCTCTCTCTTAAAGATTTCTCTTTCATATTTTTGGCCTCATGTTATATAACTGATATTTCCCATCCACACAGAAAACAAGATCAAGAACTCAGTCATTTAATCATCAAAAGCTTAATGAGTATCTACTATGTATCAGACGTTCTATGAGTCAGGAATACATGAATTACACAGACACAGACACACACACACCCCCCCATAAAAAAAATACCATGGAGTTCTATACTATTAGTGGAGAATCTAGTCTCATCTGAAAACAAACAAAAAATATAACAATCCACTTCTATTACCACACAATCTTCTTCAGCGATCAACCATTACTCTGTTCTACTTCACAGAAAACTTCTTCAAAGAGTTGTGTACACGCCGTGTCCTTACTCTGTCATCCCGCAATCATTTTTCAAACCACTCCAATCTTGCTCCTCTTCCCATCACTCTACGGAAAGTGCTCCAGCGCAGGGCTCAAAAGATATCTGTGTTGCCAAATGCAACAACTGCTCTTCCGTCCTCATCTCATTTGACCCCTTGGCAGCATTTAATGGTGTCATCAATCCTTTCTCCTTGAAGCTCTCTGCTCTTGACTTCTGTTATACCACAATCTCGGAATCCTTTTGGTTCCTTAATTATACCATTATAGGTGGTTCTCTCTGTGCGTGCAATGTTCATGCTTTCTTTTTGTCTGTCTGCCTTTGTGCGACCTTCTACTCTTTAGGACCTAAGAATTCTTTCCTATGCACCTGATTTAATGTAACTCCAATTTTTCTACCCTATTCTTTGCCTCCAGAGCCTGTGTGACAAATTTGTACGTATATATGCTAATTTGTTTAATTTTGTAAGGAAAGACTTTTTTCCTATCGTGATATACCACTCTTATATTATTAATCTGTCTAGTAATGAAATTATATACAATTATATACCTAGTAACTGATATGTAGTAAATGCTAGTTGAATGAATGAACTAGTATTTTTCTCTCATTGTATTATATTTGTTTGAGATCGATGAGACAGAGTCCGAAGCAACTCCTTGTCTTTTGGAGTGGATAAGGAAAATTGCAATGAAATTCATAATGTAGGAAAATCTGAAAGTGGATTTGCTCGGGAGGAAAGACTGTGATCCATTTTGGGACTTGTTTGATTTGAGTTGTCACTGGAACATTTAAAAGAAAGATATAGCACACTGATGGAGACATGTTTTAGTAAACAATGTGGCTTTTTATTATTATCCACTCTACTCCTTTCACATTGTGTGGACACCTTAATACTTAGGGGCTTGATCTCCCCTCAAGTACTAAGGTACTTATGTTACTCTTATTTCCCCTTGTCAGGGATTTGTTTGTGAAGCCAGGTCTAAGCTAAATGGTACCTAACACTCAGTGGTGATAAGGATTTACTCAGATGAACCCAGGACCCAAACCAATGAAAAGAGACATGAAAAGGAGATTTCTTAAGATATATGGGAAGTGTTTTCTTTTTCTAAGTGCAAGTAATAGAGAGATACCCTCTCTCTTGCTGAAAATGAAGGAAGAAGCACAGAGTCCTAACTGTTACTGTCGATTATCCCATGCACTGCCAAAGGAAAGCCATGCTTAGGATAAAGCCAATGTGTGGAGAGCAAACCAAAAGATAGAAAGAACCTGGCTCCGTAATTACGCCAAGAATGACCAAGCCGACAAACTCCGAAGCCACTTAACTTTGCTTTTCCCCATTATTACCTAATAGACCTAACAGTATATATAGTATTAGATTGTCTATTTTCTTTTTAACCTTCTTAAATGATATGCATAAGTAAGAGCTTGAGAGAATGAAAGTAAAACCAAGAAAATAGACAAGATCACTGAAGGAATAACATGATTCCAAAAACAATGGGAGGAATCGAGCAACAACAGGTGGCCAACTATTATATCTGAAGGAATGGTTGGTTAATAGAAAGAATAAGTGCAATTATGGACAAATAGGGCAAAAGGAAAAGACCACCTATCAGAGTCACTTAGTTATCTAACCTGCTGTTTAGAGGAGTGATAGTCGTCATATTATTTGAACATATCAGTACAAGAGTATTTAAGAGAAGCCCAGTATCAAAAAACAGGAATATATGGAAAAGCATTTCTAGGGGGGAAAAAAAAAAAAAACTGCAATAAAATTCCAATAAAGAATATCAAGGACAAATCCATTAATGAATTCATGAATATACTTAACTTCATTCACATTTTTCAACTGTTTCACAATTTATTGAGACATGTTCTTTATTCTAGGCAGTGTCCTAGCACTGGGTCTGAGCAACATTGCCCACACACTACTGGTCGGGGAGGCAGACTAGAAAATGGTCCACCACAGTTTGGTTAGTTCTGAGATAAATCTAAGTATAGGTACTGGCACTATGGCAACTATATAACCCAGTGTTATTGGGCTTGGGCTAGGTAAGGGGTCTTGGGGAAATCATGCCTGAACCATATGTCTAAGGAAGAGTAGGAGCAGTTGGGAAAAACAGAAAGCAAGTTATTGGCAGAAAGAACAAACCCAGAGAGATGAGAAATGTATAACAGAGCTCTACGGTCTGAGGTGTGATGCTTGTGTCCTGACCTGTATTATAGCTCCCTCTTTGAAACTGAGGCTCTTACATTTTGCCTCGTCAGTCCACAAAAAGCCCATTGGCCCAGTCCAAATAAGGGGATAAATGAAATGTCTATGAGCCACGGTGTTCTACATTATCACTTACAGTGAGGTTTTACATGACAAGATACTCCTCAAAGATGCCTTGAAGATATCAGATATTTTTGTTTCCATTTTGAAAGGCAAGTGACTCAGATGCCACTTTCTCTGATATTTATTTCCTCACCTGCAGAGTCAGCCACACAAGGGTGTTGCTCTATTTATGAGTCAAATATGCAAATAGTGGTCTCCAACTACATTTTATACACCACAATACAATGAACAATGGGCTCTTAGAAAAGTCTTCTCTCAATGAATATCTGATCAGAAGCAAATATCTGCCTCTTCTTTTCTAAAATAGAAACTGAAGCAATTTTTTATCTGTGATCAAGAACATCTTTTTCCTGATCAAAGGTGTGAGAGTCCAAACAACTTGACTATTTTCATTCTTCATAGGCTTCTGATAAATTAAGACAATCTGCTAAGTCCTGATCATTACTATCTCATTTCTCTTTCTTGTGCCTAGGTAAACAGAAGGCAGGCAGGCCAGCTCTCATAGTCATACCATGAAAGGAAGCTAACACTTTACAAAGGCAGCTGTCCTGTGCATGCAGACGTAGGCAGAACCTAATCATCACTGGCACAAGAAAAAAGCAAAATAAATCGAAACTCCCCTTGCAAATCTCAGAGGCTGAAGAATTTACAATCTCCCTCAATAGCTAATTCTTGTCTTAGGCATATTCTAACTTTGGAGAAGCTTTCCCTTAGGTCTAACTCAAGCATATTTTCATGGAAAGTAACTTAATTTAGTCTCAGGGAGAAGCAGAAAACATTTAATGTGGCAAGATTCAAGGCATGAAGACTAGGTACTCGGCTCGAAAAATATCTTTCCTACTGATGTTACCATACCTCATAGGACCTAAAATCGATTGATTACATGATTATATAGTAAAAAAACTAAGTAAGAAAAAATGTTGGCAATCAAGCTGTGGACTAATGTTTTATCACTCAAAAATTTTTTAACTTATTAAAAGGCCGCCTAAGAATTATTTAGATAAAGATTTAAATTGTATAATTCTTTTCTGGAAAGATAAACAAAGTATATTCTTAACACTTCACATTCAGAATCCAACTTTTCCAAATCACTGTTTTTTGACTAAGAGTCATAAGGGTCTATGTTTTTCCACACATGAAGACTCTCTGTGCTGGACAGTTGGTGAGGCATTTCTTAAAATAGTGTCCTGCTATCATCCTGATTTTCTTCCAAGCTGTCGGCATCCATCCTAAAAGTTTTATCGATGCTTTCTTCATCTTAGGAGAAGGTTTAAATGGAAGATCATCAGATAACAACTGGGACAAATATTCCTTCTTTAAATGGTCACTAAATGAAATATCAAGTTTCTGTATTTAAATGCAACTAAATTCAACATATATTACTGATGATGCACATGACTTGACTGAAGTTAAGACAACTTGGTACCTGTGTAGATGATGACAATTTTATTACAATGAACTTTGACCAGCAGTGACTCAATGTTGCCATCGATTGTCTCAGAGATGCTAAAATGTGAAAAGCATGTCTTAAAATTGATGAAACATGGATATTCCAAATGGAAACTCCTTATTTATGCACTCGTTCAGTCATTACGAATTACATTTATTGAGTGCTCACCCTGTGGCAGGCACATGGAAAAGAGTTATGAGTGATAAGTGGACAGACTGGTTTCTCCAATCACAGACTTAGAAACTCCTGGATCGACAATTATATACTGTTACATAGTTTATGGACTGATAATAAACAGGGCTTCCCAGTCTCTTGCAAGATATTTGTTGATCAAGAAAAACCCCAGGAATTGCAAGAGAAACTTCTGCTATTCTGCCAAGATGCCATCTGCCCTTAACAGGAGAAATAGTAAGTGGAGAGGTTTCTGGAAGTAAATAAAGATGTTAATCTTAGATCATGTTTACTTAGATAATGGCAGAGGAAGAACAGAACAGACACAAACTACATGGACTAAGGCATTCCCATGTTTGAATTGAGAAAAAGGGTGTACAAGTAGAGGCAGGCTGAGTGGGGGAGACATGAAAATACCAGCCAGCAGGTGATACAGAAAGGGATTGAAAGCAAAAAGCTTCTCTTGTTGAATCTTTACTTCCTTTTGACACCTGTGGATCTACCCAGTAGATGGTCTTATAACTCTCGTGAGCTTTCCAAGTTCAAGAACTTGCTTGCCTAAATGTAGGATCTACATGACTCAATCCCCATTCCGTACCCATTCCTGGATTCAGCCCTCCTGCCTGCCTCTGGTTGTATCACATCTTTCAATACAGAATCGTCAAACGAAACTCTTCAAAGGATCTTGGAAGACCTCTAAAGTTTAATCCAAAAATCAAATTGTTTTAGAAGCAGAGAAACAGAATGCAAATTGCCTAAGAACACTCAGCTTTCTTCCTGTCATATATTTTTCTCTGACACTGGAGGCATTTGATTATTACATCTCTAGTGTCTTCTAGCCCTTGACTTAATAACAGGTATCTCTTTCTCAGACACCTCCAGACAGCTACTTTTGTTATTTATACTAGGAATGATAGTTGCTTCCCATAGAAAAAAATACCGTCCACCATTTGTGGTTTGTTGAGTTGAGCAGCTTAAAATATACATATGGACACACTTCACACATGCAGAGACACATACGTGACTTCTACACGTCAAGCATTGTCTTGGCTTTAGATAAATAGATAAAAGCAATAATTAAGATTCAGACAAGGCAGCACATGGTGGCTCCCCAGCTGAAGAGATTCAAAGATGATCTCAGGGAGGAAGAGATGCCTGAGAAGACATATGCAAGATAACTGAGAGTTTGTGGGGTGAGAGGGAGGTGTGTTGG
>NW_011888811.1:2399768-2402691 GCF_000151845.1 Pteropus vampyrus
CTAATAGACCTAACAGTATATATAGTATTAGATTGTCTATTTTCTTTTTAACCTTCTTAAATGATATGCATAAGTAAGAGCTTGAGAGAATGAAAGTAAAACCAAGAAAATAGACAAGATCACTGAAGGAATAACATGATTCCAAAAACAATGGGAGGAATCGAGCAACAACAGGTGGCCAACTATTATATCTGAATGAATGGTTGGTTAATAGAAAGAATAAGTGCAATTATGGACAAATAGGGCAAAAGGAAAAGACCACCTATCAGAGTCACTTAGTTATCTAACCTGCTGTTTAGAGGAGTGATAGTCGTCATATTATTTGAACATATCAGTACAAGAGTATTTAAGAGAAGCCCAGTATCAAAAAACAGGAATATATGGAAAAGCATTTCTAGGGGGGAAAAAAAAAAAAAACTGCAATAAAATTCCAATAAAGAATATCAAGGACAAATCCATTAATGAATTCATGAATATACTTAACTTCATTCACATTTTTCAACTGTTTCACAATTTATTGAGACATGTTCTTTATTCTAGGCAGTGTCCTAGCACTGGGTCTGAGCAACATTGCCCACACACTACTGGTCGGGGAGGCAGACTAGAAAATGGTCCACTACAGTTTGGTTAGTTCTGAGATAAATCTAAGTATAGGTACTGGCACTATGGCAACTATATAACCCAGTGTTATTGGGCTTGGGCTAGGTAAGGGGTCTTGGGGAAATCATGCCTGAACCATACGTCTAAGGAAGAGTAGGAGCAGTTGGGAAAAACAGAAAGCAAGTTATTGGCAGAAAGAACAAACCCAGAGAGATGAGAAATGTATAACAGAGCTCTACGGTCTGAGGTGTGATGCTTGTGTCCTGACCTGTATTATAGCTCCCTCTTTGAAATTGAGGTTCTTACATTTTGCCTCGTCAGTCCACAAAAAGCCCATTGGCCCAGTCCAAATAAGGGGATAAATGAAATGTCTATGAGCCACGGTGTTCTACATTATCACTTACGGTGAGGTAAATAAACATGACAAGATACTTCTGAAAGATGCCTTGAAGATATCAGATATTTTTGTTTCCATTTTGAAAGGCAAGTGACTCACATGCCACTTTCTCTGATATTTATTTCCTCACCTGCAGAGTCAGCCACACAAGGGTGTTGCTCTATTTATGAGTCAAATATGCAAACAGTGGTCTCCAACTACATTTTATACACCGCAATACAATGAACAATGGGCTCTCAGAAAAGTCTTCTCTCAATGAATATCTGATCACAAGCAAATATCTGCCTCTTCTTTTCTAAAATAGAAACTGAAGCAATTTTTATCTGTGATCAAGAACATCTTTTTCCTGATCAAAGGTGTGAGAGTCCAAACAACTTGACTATTTTCATTCTTCATAGGCTTCTGATAAATTAAGACAATCTGCTAAGTCCTGATCATTACTATCTCATTTCTCTTTCTTGTGCCTAGGTAAACAGAAGGCAGGCAGGCCAGCTCTCATAGTCATACCATGAAAGGAAGCTAACACTTTACAAAGGCAGCTGTCCTGTGCATGCAGACGTAGGCAGAACCTAATCATCACTGGCACAAGAAAAAAGCAAAATAAATCGAAACTCCCCTTGCAAATCTCAGAGGCTGAAGAATTTACAATCTCCCTCAATAGCTAATTCTTGTCTTAGGCATATTCTAACTTTGGAGAAGCTTTCCCTTAGGTCTAACTCAAGCATATTTTCATGGAAAGTAACTTAATTTAGTCTCAGGGAGAAGCAGAAAACATTTAATGTGGCAAGATTCAAGGCATGAAGACTAGGTACTCGGCTCGAAAAATATCTTTCCTACTGATGTTACCATACCTCATAGGACCTAAAATCGATTGATTACATGATTATATAGTAAAAAAACTAAGTAAGAAAAAATGTTGGCAATCAAGCTGTGGACTAATGTTTTATCACTCAAAAATTTTTTAACTTATTAAAAGGCCGCCTAAGAATTATTTAGATAAAGATTTAAATTGTATAATTCTTTTCTGGAAAGATAAACAAAGTATATTCTTAACACTTCACATTCAGAATCCAACTTTTCCAAATCACTGTTTTTTGACTAAGAGTCATAAGGGTCTATGTTTTTCCACACATGAAGACTCTCTGTGCTGGACAGTTGGTGAGGCATTTCTTAAAATAGTGTCCTGCTATCATCCTGATTTTCTTCCAAGCTGTCGGCATCCATCCTAAAAGTTTTATCGATGCTTTCTTCATCTTAGGAGAAGGTTTAAATGGAAGATCATCAGATAACAACTGGGACAAATATTCCTTCTTTAAATGGTCACTAAATGAAATATCAAGTTTCTGTATTTAAATGCAACTAAATTCAACATATATTACTGATGATGCACATGACTTGACTGAAGTTAAGACAACTTGGTACCTGTGTAGATGATGACAATTTTATTACAATGAACTTTGACCAGCAGTGACTCAATGTTGCCATCGATTGTCTCAGAGATGCTAAAATGTGAAAAGCATGTCTTAAAATTGATGAAACATGGATATTCCAAATGGAAACTCCTTATTTATGCACTCGTTCAGTCATTACGAATTACATTTATTGAGTGCTCACCCTGTGGCAGGCACATGGAAAAGAGTTATGAGTGATAAGTGGACAGACTGGTTTCTCCAATCACAGACTTAGAAACTCCTGGATCGACAATTATATACTGTTACATAGTTTATGGACTGATAATAAACAGGGCTTCCCAGTCTCTTGCAAGATATTTGTTGATCAAGAAAAACCCCAGGAATTGCAAGAGAAACTTCTGCTATTCTGCCAAGATGCCATCTGCCCTTAACAGGAGAAATAGTAAGTGGAGAGGTTTCTGGAAGTAAATAAAGATGTTAATCTTAGATCATGTTTACTTAGATAATGGCAGAG
>NW_011888811.1:2403285-2413009 GCF_000151845.1 Pteropus vampyrus
CTTTTACTAAAATAGCTGGAGTTGCCTGTAGGTTGAATTGTGATCTGGAGCAGTTGGCAGCGTCCTGTAACCATGAGGGAGAGGCTCTCTGATAACGATGACAATGGCGCCAGGAAGGTGGAACAGACACCTGGGGAGGGAGATCAATACCTGATAAAATCATTAGAGTATCTGGATCCAGCTTTGCCTGAAGCTGGGATAAATCTACCGGAAACTTTTCAGTTGTGTGAGTCAAGAGTTTTTTGTTTGTTTTTACTAAAGGCAGATTGAGTTGTATTTTGTTTCCTGCATTTGAAAGACTTCTAAAGGTGAAGCGAGTGGCTGGTGCGGGTGAGAACAGGTGAATTTGCGGGGGCGGGTGGTGGGGAGGAGCAAAAAGTAGAATGCTATGAGCTAAACTATGTTGCCTAAAAATCCATATGTTGAAGTCTTAGTCCCCAGTCCTTCAGAAGGTGACTGTATTTGGACATAGGGTCTATAAAGAGGTAATTAGGTTAAATAAGGCCGTTAGAGTGGGCCCTAACCCAACGCCTTATTAAAGAGGACATGAGAACACAGACATGCACACAGGGAAGACCATGCACAAACATGGATAGACGATGACATCTTTAAGCCAAGGAGAGAGGCCCTCAGAAGAAATCAACCCCATTGTCTCCTTGATTTTGCACTTCCAGCCTCCAGAACTCGAGGGAATAAATTTCTGCGGTTTAAACGCCCTACTGTATGGAACTTTGTACAGCAGCCATCACAGACTAATAAAGGCGGGTCTCCAGGAGGAAAGATTGTTATGAATAAAGGACCAGAGATGCCGAAATGGGTACATTTAGAAGTGGTAACAGATGAACGGCACTAAGAGTTAGGCAGGGAATAATGTAAAATATGTTCGCAGGGACACAAAAAGTAGAAGGGGCATATGCCACCTTCATCACAATGTTATTGTTTCATTCTTTCTTAATACATAATCTCTTTTCTCATAATGGGGGACAAGCCACAGTGCTTACTTTTCAGACATTGTGACTCAAGTCTTCAAACACCTATTTCTTTTGAAAGGTATGGGGGACCCACTTCCGCCAAATATAATCAACCTTTCCTGCTAAGTTTACGGAATAATCCTCTTTCACAAGAGCCCCACGATTGTGCTGTGCTGTGTTGGGTGAAAATCTGGCATTTTCAAGTTGGTCTCTTCAAGTAGCCTGGCTTCTAAGAAATGGGTCATTGTTGTTTTTTTTGCTTCAAAATGGTATATGGCTCTATTCTGTCTGTGCACAGCAGAGTCTTGATGAAACAAAGTACAGTCTGGCCTTTAAACAATGGTGACAAAAAAGCCTCGGTTATTGAACCTTCAGAAACTTCTCAGCCTCAAGGACATGTTCTTCACTGTTATCGTAAGGAAGTCCTTTAGCTCTGGGAGTTAGAGAAAATAGTAAAGATGAAGGATGATTCAAAAGCTAGAGGAACGGAAAAAAAGGAACTTCTGTTTGAAAAAGAATTTTAGGAATTGGATTTGTTTGCCCTTAGCCTGGGTGTGCGGACTCATTAGAGGAACTAAATTCTTGATGTTTCATCTGGATACAAAAAGACAGAGCTAGAGTTAGTAACTCAAGGGAACCAGTCTCCTGTGTTATTTCTAACTCTCCACTTATTAAAGTTAGACCAATGCTATTTTCTCCGTCCTGAGTTCTATCAGAGACATTTTAAAGTGTTCTTACATAGCTTGATAGAAATCATCTGGGCATTCTTGAGTGTTTTCATGGATTTTTCCCGACGCTTATATAAAAACTATAAGGTTCTTTTTTTTCAAAACTACCATTTCACTTTCTGATATAATGAAACAATTATATTTTCATAAATCACACCCTCCATATCTGGCTGTCATACATACACTGTGTGTTCTGTGGCAAAAGAAAAAAAAAAACCTTTATTTTTGAAATTATACTTTCTTCTCATACTCAGTGATGCTAGGTTTCAATCTTGGCTGAGATATTTTCTGTTGAGTCACTCTAAAAACGACTCCTTCTAATGCTTTTTATACTTAGGGGAAAAATGAAATTAAGTGCTTTCTTATCATATTTAGTGAATACATTATATGTTAACAAGCATTTTCTTATTTTTATAACAGAAAAACCTGTTAAGCACAATTTCACTCTCCCTAATTGTAATAGAGCAGATTTGCTTTTAGACGGAAATACAACAAACTCTCTGAGAAACAGCAGTCAGCCCAAAATGGGGTTGAAATCCTGTTGAAAATGCTGACCCTCTTTATAAATGGATTTAATTTTATAGATAGGTCAGGACTTTATGCCCTTTCTAAAATATATATATTTCCTACTGGATTATTGCTTGTTAGTTTCAGACATTGCTATAAATTAATTTTAAAAAAAGGAGGAAGAGACACTATTTTGCTAAAACCCATAGTTACACATGTAATTATATGGCCTTCTATTTTAAAACAAATTTTGAGTAAATCTGAGTGAGCAGGCAGCTACCTGCAGTTAGACTGACTTTTAAAAAAATATTTATCTAATGCCTACACAAATGTCAAGGTCAGGCTTTTACGTTCCACCTTCTCCATCAGGCTGCCAACCTCAGAGTTCACAATGATGCTCTCACAGAACTCACAGAGTATTTATTGTTGCTGCTGCTGATTTGGCACTTAGCATATGCTACTTGGCATTGCCAATTATCTTTTCTACGTACATGTCCTATCTGTCCAAGTGGCTGACTCTCCTTGACTGTAAAAGCAACATCTTCGAGTACTTTATATTTCCTGCACATAGCATAGTACTCTTTGCTACAGCAGGTTTTCAACATATGTTTTTGGATGATGGTGGTGATAATGCAATAAAGGGGAGGCATTATTCAATTTGCCATGTGACGCTAAGGTGACTTGAAAACTTTTTGCTATAACCTACCACGGAGCTTTGTATATTGTAGAAAACTAGCACGTGTTTAGTAAAATGTAAGCAACTTTCTTTCAATCCAGGTAAGCTGGTATTCAGCTACTGAACTAATTCACATTACATTTCTGTATACATTTTATTCTTCTAGCAGGTTCTTACTCATTGAACACTTTTGTCCGTAGTTTTCCACCCTGGCTTTATATCAAAATTGCCTGCAAAGCTTTATAAAATGAAGATGCCGCCCAAAATCTAAAAGATTAGAATATTGGTAAATAGGGCCATTATTTCACAGTTTTAAAATACCTCTACTAATGAATCTGATGTGCAACCAGGTTTTAAAATTGGTAATCCTACTCAAAGACTATTTTCTTGCAAATGTCTGGTCTTATATTTTCCCTTTTGTAAACTTTTCCCAGATTTTACATGTTATTTAAATCATACATGAAATAATGGTACAGGCAAAGAAAGGAGATACCAAATGTCTATAACTTACGTGTATCTGTGTATGCACATATTTCATTTCCCACATTGCTTTACAAAAGATTTAAAGCAGCTTTCAAAATAATTTTAGAATAAAATTAATATTGAAGGAATTAAAGCTAAAGAAATACAAGGGTAAAAATAAATAACAGATATGTGTGAGGATAATGTTTGCAAACTGAGATGCATAGAGTCCTGTTTAAAGGTTTAAGGTAGACCACAAATTTATCTAGGCCTACATTTCCTAGCAGCCAAAGCGAAGAGACATATGTAGGTGCCATACAATCTTCATAAGATGAAAGCAATTCATTTCTCCAGACAGTGATGGATCCTTATAAAGAGGAAAACTTTTAGCTGTGATAGACAACATCTCCCCCACTGAGTCATTGTTACATACAACAATGCATTTTCTTCCACTGTTTCTTAAAGTTTCCATTAGTATAGTCTGCTAGCATCATGACAAAACACAATTTTGCAAAAGCAATTCTGCAAGGAGCCTAAACTGTACAATTCTTCAGAAAGTAAATTTTAGAGAATGAATGTTCTTCAGATAGTTTTCCACAAATATTTGTTCTCGTGACTGTTTTTGGTAATGATTTGTAAAAGTTTGAGATTGCCTTCAAATGTGCGAGCCTGGTCTGTGGATATTCTCGGTTGCTAACTAAGGGCAGACCCATTTACTTGACCATCATCTGTTCAGAGAGACAACTCTGGTCTTGCAGAGTTCTCATGACCCTACTCTATTACCTGCATCAAATATATGATGCAGAAACTTTGCAAGAACATAGGTGCCCTCTGTGTAGCTCAGGGTTTCACGTGTCTGGGCTTCATGTGTCACACGCTGACTCATCTTTGTGATATAATAATCTAACTGGATTTATATGTGTGAGCAATAAAAAGTAAAACGAGCAGTAACTTAAAAAGTCCTGGGTTTGGCTTACAAAATACACAGTCTTTAAAAAGATTTTAAAAAAAAATTTATACTGCCTACTATATTCTTGTACATAGTAGCTGAAATGTCCACAAATTTGGTTCTTAGCTGCCTTGTGACTAAAAGAAAGAGTCTTGCACTACTGGCTACAAGAATCACAGTGTCTATGAGCAACCAAAAAAAAAAAAAAACAAAAAAAACCTGGGTTTTTAAGAGAAGCATTTATTTTTTTCATTTTGAGAGTCTCTTCTATTCTCCACGAGCTTTAATAAAGAAATGTCATCCACAGGGCCTCTTTTGCAACACTGGTTTTTGGAGAAACACACGTTGGAGTCGGTGCCAGAATAGTTCAAAGGCCGCAGCAAACATCTATCTGACCCAAACCCTCGCACTTCAGAGGTCTGGCCTGATTTAGAGGTCCGTTTCTTCTCGCAGACACTCAAATCATATCTCCTTTGTGTGAAAAAATAAGATTTCATGCACAATCAAGTTTATCTACCCCAAATCAATAAAAGTACTAAAACAGATATAAAAGAAATACAGTTAACCAATTTAAATATTATTGAAAGTCTTGTAGAACTACAGATATGCTGAATGTGAAATTTCCCAGTTAAAAGGTGTGTTGAAAGCGTTTCAGGCAACACTAGAATGCTTTCAAACGATGCGCAGCCACTTATGAAAACTATTCAGGTGCTTTTCCTAATCTGAAAGGGAGTGCTTTTTCATAGCATTAGTTTTATAATGAGCCTTTTCAGGCAAATTTCAAAGGGTGCATGGTTCACATACTTTAAACTAAATTCACTCATAATTTAGCATCCTACAAAAGCTAATGCTTAATTGTCTCTAAAGAGGCTATAGAAGGAAAACATTTTTCTTATTCACAAACATGGAGCTAAACAGTGGGGCTCCCCCTCGTCACTACCCCTCCCTAATTTTTATAAGTACAATGGCTCTGTAAAGAGCTGGCCATGAAGAGGCTGGGGAGACAGATGCCAGGGTGACTCAGGAGGCTGAGACTCAACTTGCTTCATACAACATGGCCTGTCACCCTTGGTCTGAACACCGTCAGGGAAGAAGACTGGAACCTGGAGGTATGAAGGGATCCAGATTTGTAATCTACATCAGTGTGGGATATCCAGCAGTTTTCTATTGGCCGATGCCTTGAGATAAGACATTTAAATTTGCTGAGCACCACCCAACTTCTTCAATGGCAAATTGAGGAGGCTGTGCTTGACAGATGGTCTCAATTATCACAGTGGTTAACAGCATAGACAGAGGGGAAAGCCAGAGGCTTGCCTTCATATCCCTGCTCTGCCACTTCCTATGTGACTACAGGCAAGTAAATGAAACTCTCCATGTCTCAGTGGCCTCATCTGTACAATCCTTCTAGGACTATAGTGAGTATTGAATGAGTTCATGTACATGAAAAATATACAGTTTGTCTAAGAAAGTGCTACGATTCTTATTGTTACATCCTTCCCAACTCTCACATTTTGAGTCTCTCGGAAAAGCAACAACCTGTTCTCTTACTTTTGTTCATTTTCTTTTCTTTCCTTCTTGTATGTCTTTCACTTAGTGGCACCTTTTGGTAAAATCTTCTTTCCTTTCATTCTAGAACTTTGCCACGTTTAAAGCACAAATGTCTTCTGAGGTGTGGGGGTTGGGGAGAGGGAATCTGATTAAACAATGCTGTCAAGGAATGTGACAGCTCCCTTGGAAAATGGCATGTTAAAATACAATGACATGAGAAAATCTTTTTGGAAACAAAACTTTTGACCCTATCCAATCCTGAGAAAACTGTAGAAATAAGCAAATAGGAGAAAAAAAAAAAAAGCATAAGACCAAAAAAAAAAAAATCTTGCTCTTGCAAACCTTTTAAAATCTCAAGTAATTTTCATAATTGTGACACTTGGCACAATCTGAGAGTATCTTATATTGATTCTCAGGTTTTAAGACAATAATCATTACATTATTATCTGCAGCCTAAGCTGTGCAGTGTAACCTCCTAATTAGGATTTTAAAAAAAGAGCCAGGAGCAACCCCAGCAAGTCATATCAAGTCAATATTTTTAATAAAGATTAAAAAAAAAAAAAAAAAAAAACCTTTATGAGGTTGTATTAGAGGCAGTTCTGGCGTGTCTATTGATTAACAGTTGGCATTACATCTCATAAAGGGCTCATTATGTAAAGCATCAATCTAAGTGTGATGTTCCCCCCCACCTTTTAAATACTATTGATTTGTTTTGATTTTGTTGTTGTTTTTTTATTTTTTGTTTTTTTTTTAAGCACAGTTTGGGAGCAGAGAAGATCGAGAACTGGGTCCTGCGATCCTGCTGTCTGTCACACGGTGGGACACTCAATAGAAATGGCAAAGACGACTAGCATCTGTTTCTCTCGGAAAGCCGGCTTCTTCTAACTTCCTGGGCTGGCAGAAGAAATCTGCCTGTTCCGCTGTCAACCAAAAAGACCCAGATTCTCAATGGGTATTATCAACTCCAGGGCAGAGACGGCTCAAGGTGGCATTCTGCTGAAAGGGGATGGAGTTTGTTTTTTTTTCTCTGAAATAATTTTGCCTGCGTTCTTTCCCCACTCCCCACTATTTTTTTTATATATTTATTTATATGCAAATAAACAACAATGCCATTTGGAAACCACCTCCAGTGCCCTTCAGAAGACTGTAGCCCCGGCCCACGGAATCTGCAGGAAGACAGCACGGCCACAGGTGCCTGCAGCTCATGAATATGCAGCTCTGACATTTGAAACTCTTGGGCAGATTTGACGACTCCTTTCTTCATTGACACCGATTCACTCCCAATCACAAGGGTTTCAAGCAAACAACGTGGGTTGGAAGCTGCTGCAAATACTTCCTGAAGTAACCTCAGTCCAGGCTTCTTAAAAGACTACAGACCGATCCCCTTAATAATATTATAAATACAGAGAAACCTCAATTCTTTTTTCAATTAAAAAAAAAAAAAAAAAAGCCTGTGTGGTTGATGCTAGGTGGCAGTGCTGTTTAATTAAAACTCCAAAGGATTCCACTAGAATTTGTGACTCAGGCCATCTACTTTTCTAAACACAATCTTAAGGTATAATTATGAGTAAAATACACTAGAAACTCATATTTCTTTCTTAGAAATTCATTAAGAAGTCATAACAAACCCTTCACCACTTGAAGGTCAGTATTTTTTCAAAAAGAACCTAAAATAGGATAAATCCTAGTATATATATATTATTCATTTTCAAATGACTAAACTAAGCAACAATAATTTATCAGAAAATGCATTATTTAGACAAAACAAACCATATTTCCCTATTATCAATGACATCATGCATATGTAATTTTAGGAATCTTTTACTAGTGATTTTTTTTTAATAATGAAAGCCCTAGAATACCTGCTATCTAGATACCATAATGTAGCCCAACTAGGAATCATCCATTCATTCATTTGTTCCAAATCTCTCTGAAGACATAGAATACAGGCTAAGTATAACATTAGGAGTGATGCAGACAACAGACACGCATAATTCATGGTCCTCATACTCAAGGATAATGTACTGTAGAAGGGGACAAGCTAAATAACGGATAGACAATATAGAATATAAGTATCGGGCTTGCAAAAGGGCAGACAGCAACCTGCGCAAAATGACTCAATGGGCCGCAGCAAGCCTTCAGTGGAGAAAGAAAGACTTTGAGACCTGTCTGTGTTCCTTCTTTCTCCTAATAAAATACTTTCCCATTAAATGATCTACAGGGCGGGGTGGGGGGAGGGTGGAGTGGAGGAATCTATCCATTTACTTTTTGTCTAAACTAACTCCCCGCTCACAGAATGTGTGAAAGGAACACTGGATGGGCTGTAGTTCTGAGAGAGAACTTTAAAATGTGACCACCTTGGGTGTTCGTTCTGCCTCTACCTGTGAATGTGTGTCACTGAGCCAGTTGCTTAACCTCTGTCTTAGTCCTACCGTCAAGCAAAGTGACACTGAACCTATCTTCCAGGACTGTTGAGTGTTGATGGGTAGAGGCTTTCTTTTTGAGGTGACAAACAAGTGCTCTAAAATTAGATTATAGTGATGGTCGCACCACTCGGTAGGTATGCTCTGTAGATATCATTGGACTATATACTTTAAACAGGTGAACTTCATGATATATAAATTCTGTATCGATAAAGCAGTTTAAAGAGATCGAAGATAAACCAATTGTGCCATATCTATACCACGGAATACACTAATAATAAAGAAGCATTGCTATGTGGGGGTAAAAGTTAATATACACTAAATGGTTTGGCCAGTGTAGGCATTCTAAAAGTTTAGCTCATCTTTTACCCTTCATATAGCTTGCATGATCTTGGGAAAGCCTTTTGAGGATTCAGTTTCTTTTTAATGTGAGGCAATGGACTATATTCATCTGTGATTGATTTTAGTTCTAAGACTGCTCTAGATCCCAGGACATGGTTTCTGAGTTTCCCTAATCTTTTCCAGTCTTACTCCAGTGATCCCCCAGCTGGCATGGCGGAGGCTCGGTTTGGCTGCTGCCTGGGAGTTGTCCACCACCTTCGATTCAGTGCACAAGGCCTTTTCCACCTAACGTTCCATCCTGACTTTTAGGTGCTTTATGGAGCCTGGACTGCTCTTGAATTGTGGGAAATGAGAGAGAGAATATCATGCTATAGAATAGTAGTTCGCAGCTCTGGCTGCATATTAAGGTCACCAAAAGAACTTTTGGGAGACATTCTAATACCAACATCCCACACTAGACCGATTAATTCTAAACCTTTGGTGGCTCCTAAACATTGAATGTTTTTCAGAAGTTTCTCAAGTGATTTCCATACAAAATGAGGGCTGTGAACCACTGCTAAGTCCCCAGCAAGGTGAAATTGCATTCACCTAAGTTATTAAGGAGGAGGAGGTACTATTTGAACCGTGTCTTGAAGGGCAGTAAGAGATAGATGTGGAGATGTAATAAAGAAAAGGAATATCTAAGGATGGCAGCACCTTTCTCTGCTCCAGCTTAATCTAGAAGATGCAGCATTCCTAGAGGGAAGTGTATAAATAATCCAAGAAGCAGAAAGAAATATGTTCTGAAGGGATGGTAGGCTATCAAGACCCAGGCCAGGAAATTGGCATAGGAAGGGACTTATAACTAAAAGAGAGAAAGAAACTGCACTGCTGTGCACACAGCACAGGGCAATGTGGAGAAAGGCCCTTGGCTGAGATCTGTGTCTGTATGATAAGGGAAATCTGTCTACTGCTAAGTCAACTTCAGTGAATCCATCTTATTCAGTCAATGGGTCCCTTAGTCTTCCTTCCCCTGATGAGTGTGGCACGGTACCTAATGCCAAACTCCAATCCGAGCCCGGGGTCTATCATTGCTAATCAAATCGGAATGTCACATCTACTTAATTGGAAGGTCCATG
>NW_011888811.1:2413059-2414383 GCF_000151845.1 Pteropus vampyrus
ATCAAGACCCAGGCCAGGAAATTGGCATAGGAAGGGACTTATAACTAAAAGAGAGAAAGAAACTGCACTGCTGTGCACACAGCACAGGGCAATGTGGAGAAAGGCCCTTGGCTGAGATCTGTGTCTGTATGATAAGGGAAATCTGTCTACTGCTAAGTCAACTTCAGTGAATCCATCTTATTCAGTCAATGGGTCCCTTAGTCTTCCTTCCCCTGATGAGTGTGGCACGGTACCTAATGCCAAACTCCAATCCGAGCCCGGGGTCTATCATTGCTAATCAAATCGGAATGTCACATCTACTTAATTGGAAGGTCCATGTACATTTTTCTTCTGCTCTTAGAGGAACAAAGATAGCTGGAGAATATTGGTTACATATCCAAATAGAATCTTGTGACAGCGATACTGATGTATAGACAGGGAACAAAGCTGGCCAAGAAAACAAAGAGGACAGTGTTATATTTTGTGCCTCTTAAATATATATAAAATGGGGGAGAGCTCTGAATTATAGCTCAGATTATAACTCAAATCATCATTTGATTTTAATTTTATAATTTTGAATACAGTTATAATTTGATTTTCAATTTTAATTTTATACATTTTTAGTTCCAAAATATAATTTTCAAGAGCACACGATAAAGGTAAATCTGCTTCTGGAGAAGTAAGGACTGACTGAATAGTTTTCGCATGCCCATAGATCCCTTCAGGCAGTCGTATGTTGCAGCCAACTAGCTAGCTCCAGCCCTGAACTGCTGAGTGTTGCATCTCAGGAACTGGGTTAGCTGACTGACGTCAGGTTGGTAGGTTGAAGTTGGTTGTGGTGGGAGTACTTACACCATAAAAACTGGCAAACACTACACATCAGGGTTACTTCAATCCCAGAGTCAGCTGTTAAACTTTTATGAGCACATGACTGCTGCAGGGCTGCTGGCTGGCCCATCTCTGAGACACACCATCCACAGAGACCACACGTGAATGGCTACCCACCCAGACCATTCACCACGTGAATCTTCCTCCAGAGCCAATCGATGTTATGGTCCTGCATCCCTTTATTCCGATGTTTATTTGCTAGAATAGTAGAACTGTTAATCCCACTTCTGTCTAAATAATCCTCATAAATGGCCTATAGTGGCCAACGTGTCATGAAATTGGTCATCAGTTTTGCAGCGGTTTTCAAATTCTAATCCACCAATAAGTCATTTTTATGCAAATGATGAATTCTTAAAGACTCCACTTAAATCAAAACTCATACAATTCAAGATAAATTCCCTCATAGGAATATAGATCTGTACCCATTAGTAGCATGTTTGTTTTGTGTCCAATTTTA
>NW_011888811.1:2414433-2419332 GCF_000151845.1 Pteropus vampyrus
ACCACGTGAATCTTCCTCCAGAGCCAATCGATGTTATGGTCCTGCATCCCTTTATTCCGATGTTTATTTGCTAGAATAGTAGAACTGTTAATCCCACTTCTGTCTAAATAATCCTCATAAATGGCCTATAGTGGCCAACTTGTCATGAAATTGGTCATCAGTTTTGCAGCGGTTTTCAAATTCTAATCCACCAATAAGTCATTTTTATGCAAATGATGAATTCTTAAAGACTCCACTTAAATCAAAACTCATACAATTCAAGATAAATTCCCTCATAGGAATATAGATCTGTACCCATTAGTAGCATGTTTGTTTTGTGTCCAATTTTAATTTTCTTGATATCATTTCTAATATTTTAGAGGCCACTATCCTAAATTAGCAATGTAGGGTATATTGGTGGCTGTTAGATCTTCTTCACAAAACTATCATTACATCTAACTTCCTTTTCAATATTAATAATTTTAAGGAGAATTTTTCAATATGAGTGCCAGCATTATTATTTAATGAATACATGGATGTCATGGTTATAACATAGGAAATACATAGCAACAGTGGACATAGCAATGTCATAATAATTACCAATATTATTTATAAGTGAAAAATAATGTGGGTTGATGATAGTAAAAAACAGGTATTGGAAACTACCAACTAAATTAGCATCGCTGATAGTAAAGTTTATAATTTATCTGGTCTGCCAGCTTCAAAACTGCAACTGTAATGTTGCAATTCAAAGGAGTCACACTGTTTCAAATTTTACATATAATATACATTTGTTTTATTATATTTAAATTGTACTATTTCAGATTCACATAAAATGTGATGTACTCATCGAAGAATAATCTGGGATATTTGTTAAAAATATAGATTCCTGGTTTCTACTTCCGTGTACATATGGAGTAGTGTGCATTTTTGACAAGCAGCATAGATAACATCAGAAAATTCTGGTAAAGGTGGTCCTGATCTAATTCATCTATCATTTAAAATCTGAGCTGAAAAATCCTTAAGTGAAAGGCTTCAGCTTACATACAATGAAGAAGATTTATTTTATACAGGTCTTCAAGTTTCACTCTGTATAAAGCAAATATACTTGAAATGCACTTCATCTTCAGGCGAATGGTTCAATAAGCCATGGCACATCTATGAGCTAGAGGCCAGCTACCACTTTGCACCTTATCAGTCTTAAAAAAAAAAAAGAAAAAAAAAAAAGCTCTACAGGGAAAGTGTTGTATCTGAAAGATTCATGCCACACCTCATTTTAATCATGGGCACAATCACCCCCCACCATCTCTTCAAAGTCATTTAGCTGTGGATTTTCAAGAATACATCAAGTAGATTTTCTATGGGCCCATCTGTGCGCCACATTTATTTTCTGTAAGTGTTTCGCTGAGCACAATGAAAACCTTGACTACTAATGAACGGAGACCCTGAGAAAGGCAGGCTGCTGCAGCTGCCGCTCCCGGTAACGGAAGAATCTTTTCACCTGGAGCCGCAGCCGCAGGTTTGTTGATCTGTGGAAGCTATTCAACAAAAGCCTTTTAGGTGACCTGTTTCTCTTCTGTCTCATCCACTCCACTTGAAGAGAAATTTCTGTGTTCTACTTGCCTATAAAGCCAAAGAACTAAAAGCAATCTTCTCTCTTGTGTTCAAGTCAACAGAACTCAGGGTTCCAATGAGACATAAATGTCTGAAACTATCGAAAAGAAGGGCTCTGGTGGGGAGGCGCTATAAATTTAGAGATTAAGAATTTGGACTTTGAGACCTCATTTCCATAACTCTTAGTTTTATCATCTGTCAAATGGGACTAATGATAAAAATTTAGCTCATGGGGTTGTTATGGGGAGAATGAGATAAGGCATGTAAAGTTCTTAGCAAAGTGATGGCAGATGGTAAGCATATAATCAGACAATATATCATATGTATGACATATTATTTATAACATAATAATATATGTCAGCTATCATTAGTATTACTAAGAGAGAAAAAAAAAAAAACCTATAATCTCATCGTCATCATGACCAGTCAGTTCATGCGCAGGGGCTTCCAATAATACATCATTATTGTACAAGGTACTATATTCCACTGTCCCCTGCGCTTATAGTCTTTGGGATATGTTTAACTTATTAACTTAGCACTGGATGCAAAAATAGTTCTTGTTATGTTATCGTACTGGTTAAAGAGTGAGGAAAACACATTCCTGAGCCAAGTACATTTCAACACAGTGCTGTGAATGATAAATATAATTCTAGGGAAACTCATATTATATTATGGGCTATGGCATCTGTTATGCCCAAATGCATTATAAATAATTATTCTTTGAGTCCACATGGGTATCTCAATGATAGATGATCAAGTCATCTAATTTTATCAACTCTTATAAAAATGTTTATAATATTTTGTAGAATCTTATCCTCAGAGCTGGCTCAATCTAGAATTTACAATCACACATATTTTATGTTATTGGTTGAAATAGTGTAATATTTTCATGTTCAAAAAACCTTAGTAGTTTGATTGTAGTTTCAAGTTAGACACGACAGTCACTGTGATTTTTTTTTTTTTCAGAAAGGCCTAGGAAACTGGTTTAACAAAAGCAGAATTGTGAGAAATATACTTTTGTGAAGAAGAAATAAATCAGGTAACAACAGATTATTTCAAGTATGAAACTAGAAGTAGACTCTTAAAGTTCTTCGAAGTGCAGAAGGCACCCTTCCGTGAGTCTCTACCTTTCACAAAATTGCCACAGGTATCTGTGTGTCCATTACTTACCACAGTCTACTTTGTTTTCTCATTATTTACCTATCTGGGTTTATTAGATGGTAATCTCCTGAAGGGAAGGTAATGCATTCTCATTTATATTTTTTTCTCCCATAGTTCCTAGCATAGAATTTTGTTCATGGCATTTGTTCAATATGCTGTGCAAAATTTAATTGAAGTGTGAACTACATTGCTTAAATGTCATTTAACAAAGTGTGTGGAAGCGGGCATTTAAAAGGGTAATTGTAAACAGATTTGGCAATTCAAGGATGAATATTAATTTAAGAAAAGGAAAATGTATTTATTTTGGTTGTTTCAGTTCCAGTCTTGTATCAGTCACTACTAGATAAGTGATCTCTGATTAAGTTACATCTCTAAACCTCAGTTTCCCTAACGTGTAAAATAGGAATAGTAAAAATAATGCCTACTTTATGGAGTTGTCCTATGCGAGAAATAAAATAATCCATGCAAAGAGCTAACGAAATTTAACTACCAATTTTATTTGAGTCTATTTTATTTACAGCACTGTGCATGGAGTTTAAGACAGTAAGGCATGGTTTCTTATGCCTAGAAGTTTACAATAGACCAGCTAAGCAAGACAAAAAGAGAAAGTTAATTGCACATGACTAAATGCCATGTTAATTCATTGGCCACTGAGAGTCGATAGAGTTGAATAAGAGAAGAATATATTTATTGGGCCTTATTAGTTTCAAGCATTACCCAGAAAACCAGACCGTTTTTTTGGTTTATTTTTTGTTGTTGTTTTTCCTCTCTCTTTTTAACAATTGGATTTACCACTGGATCCTGAGGAATATGAGATTTCGAATTCTGGTACTTCAACAGAATTGGGTGAATTATATGAGGAAAAAGGTGGTTTCACAGAGACTAGAAAATCCTATAAAAATAAATCATTAGCTGCCCTAAGTTAGAAACTTGAATCACTCAGTCAATGTAAGCTGAGGAATGACCATATTACTAAGAACAGCTAATATTTATTGAATGAATGCCTTCCGTATGCCAAGAAAGCTAAGCACTTTTCACCTGCGTTCTCTCATTGGCTCCTCAAAAGAGTGCTATGAAGTAGGTATTACTATTATTCTCATTTTATACATAAGAAGAAAGGAACTTGAAGAACTTCGGCAATCTGCCCAAGGCACCAAGCCTGGATGGCTGCCTACTGAGCACCGAGCCAGAGGAAACATGAACAGTGATGAAGAAGGTTGTGTGGATGGGGCATGGCCTACGGGCGACTCTTCCGGGCGACTCTCCTAGAAAGTTAGGAGCTCCTGTATTCACCGTCCCTCCTACCCACGGCAGAGACGCATCTCCACAAGGCGGCTTTGTTCTCATTCTGACCACTGACTGGAGCAGTGCAAGAAAGCAAAGTGAAATGTCTTCCAAAATCTTAAAAAGGAGGGCACACATCCCACTAAATGTCGGCACGATCTGACACACCCTTCGCTGTCAGGAGCCATACGTCTGGGCCAAACGATCTCTCAGGGACACAGATGGACCCAGACGTGGCAAAACGTGAAACTCCTCATTCACTCAGCTTAAACTACACTGGGCTCAACAAGAGGAGGAGCAGTTAAGTGACCCCCAAGCAAAATTCCTGTAACTTAACGTCATCTTAAATGAAAATTCTTAAAAGAGCTCAAATTCATGCCAATATACCGAAATAAACTGACTTGCTATTTAAATCCTACGCTAATATACACCTTAAGTAAACATTAATTATGTCCGTGTGGCTCTACTGTTCTTTGGTGCAGGCCTGACTGACTGACTTTATAGCATTTCTCACTTCTAAGTGAGCAGTTAAAACTGATGAGACCATTCAACTGTATTCTCCCCAGCATGTGGTACCTCAGGGTGTTTTACTAGAAGCTTCTAAAGGCTCAACCACCTACTATTGGGTTAGAATGATTAAAATAGACATTAAGCTATGTCAGTTTACCTTAAACAATCACATCATTGCAAAGAATAAATGTTATTTGTCACATATATCTGAGATGAAATAAAATAGCTATCAAGAAGTAACCAAGAATTTGTATATCAAATCATTTCTCTTTGTCTCTGCCTCTTCTCCCTCTCTCCCCACCACCCCCCACACACATGCACAAACGCACACATGCACACCCCTTTCCTAGA
>NW_011888811.1:2420322-2426134 GCF_000151845.1 Pteropus vampyrus
GTCACAGTAACATTAATTATACTCACTTCTGAGTGTTTTGATTGTGTGCTTTAAAGTAACCCATGATTTTGACAGATAAACATGGGAGGATATTTATTTACTAATGAATAAATATAGTTTGGTATTAAAATATTTCTAAACTTGACTCCATTGGGACATAAAAATAAATTTTGATTACTGTAAAGGTTGGGAAACATCAACTTTTTTAATACTTCATTTTCCAGAAGAGAAAGCTATGGTCAAAATAAATTAAATGACTTCGATAAGAATGGCCAAAGCCTGGAACTAAATTCAAAGTCACGTGTTTGCTCCAAGATACATGAAATGCCTAAATTATCTTTCTTGGGGGTTGGAACATGTCTAGTTCTCTCAAGTGTAGATAAAACACTCACTCCACAAGCATTTTATCAGGCACCACAGCAGGCATTGGGAATCTAAAAACTAATAGCTTACAGACCCTTCCTTCATGGGGCCTTTTCTAGTGAGAAAGGCAAGAAGAAAAGTAATAAAATCAAGTGTCATAGGTACCAGGACAAAATGGGGCAGGAGAAGAAAAAGAGAACACAAAGGCAGACACATGTTTGAAGGTGTTGGGAATGGTCATGAGCTTGGTTTTGAGTAGGACAAAGTTTGAGGAGGCTGAAGCCAGGGAAGGCAGTGGATTTCCGGGTGAGTATCTACGGTAGGCAGAATTTTGCTCCCCGCCACCTTTAACCACTTGTGTCATGTCAACGAACGCATTACATGGCAAAAAGGACATGGCCCATGTAATCAGGGTTTAATCCTTTGACCCTAAGATAGGGAGGTTATCCAGGATTATATATGAAGGCCCAATGTGATCACGTGAGCCTTTGAAAGCAGAGCCTTCTCTTTGCCAAGAGCAGTAGAGGAAGTCAAAGGAGTGGCAGAAGAGGAAGCTGGAGAGATCTGAAGCATGGGAGGAATTCGAGGCACCATCGTTGGCTGAGATGAAGTGGGCCACGTGTCAAGAAAACACGCACTTCATCCTCACAATCATAAGGAACTAAATTCCAGCAACCACTTGGATGAGCTTGGAAGGTGATTCTTGCCCAGAGTTCCAGACAAGACTGCAGCATTGCTGACACCTTCACATCAGCCTTGCGAGACTCTAAACGGAGCACCCTGATTAGCTACTCTATGCCCGGACTCCTGACCCATGGAAACTGTGAGCTAATACATAAAATAGGCATTGTTTTAAGTCACTAAATTTGTGATCACTTGTTAAGCATCAGTAGAAAACCAATATAGCATCTCAGAAAAGAGATATGGGGGTGGGTAATGAAAAGAAAAAAAAAAATCTTTCTCACCCTCTCTAATGCCTTGCAATTCAAAAGGGAGAGTTGGTGGTGTATCTATAGGTAAATCTGGTATGTCAGGCGAAGATCAATGTTTGTATTTAATATGGGGGGTAGAAGTTAGAAAGAGAAAGAATTGGTATTTAAAGCAAAAGAAAAAAATGGCTCACATTAAGTGGAAAGACTGCCCTCATGCAAGGCACTGTACGAGGTACTTTGCATTATTGTTTAATCATGACAGTGAAGTGGTAAAGCAAATACATTATTCTCCCCATTCCACAGATAAGAAGATGGGTTTCTTAGGCATGAGTGATAGATTAAAACCAACAACTAATTAGTGGGCAAGGCAGGAGAGGCTTTCAGATGACCTAGGTCTTTCTGATGACGAAGCTCCTGTGGTTCATTTGTACCACACACATGAGGTCCAGGCTTCATCGTCTGAGTTTATATATACAGGGTAAAAATGGTCACTTCTGAAACACTACTTGGAACAACCATTCTTGAGCTTTTGAGGAAAGCTTGTGGCAAGCGGGTCTCTAACCTGCAGGAGACGTAGTTCTGTTCCCTCTGAACTAATGTCCTCAAATGAGGACATCAAGCCTCCTTAGCCCTGGCATCACAGTAAATTCCACCACCATGGCATACGGTGCCCGATGCTGGAAATGTGGCCCCTCTGATCCCCCAGAATCATGACTGGCTATCGTAAACAGAATTCCACCGAGGATGTCTAGACATTTCAAATCACTGCAGTGAGGAGCAAGAATCTTCTGGCATCTGCTCCAGGAAACCTGTGCATGCATTTCATCTGGAGAGCAGAACGAAACTTCCTACCTCTGGTTCATCTCGCTCCATTGTGGTTTGTCCACATTAATCTTCTCACTGATTTATCTCTTCTCGTTCTGAACAGCTTGAATGCTATTGCTTCAATTACTGTACTTTCTTTGGGAAATTATTCTGTTGTCTAATTGACCCTACTATTAATTTTATTTTCTAATATCTAATTTATTCCACCCTCGTCTTTTTTTTCCCTCCTAGTTTCAGGCCATTACTTCTTATTTCTTTCAGTTCCAGTCAATCGCCATATTTTTTTTTTTCAGGTCTTATAATAATCTCTAACAAAAGCAAATGCAGAGTATATAACACCCACAGCAAAGACACTGTGATGCACAATCTTTACATTATCTATTCATTCCTTCCACTGCAGATATTAACTTCTCCTAATTATTATCTAAGAATAACAGATTATCTTTTCCTGTATTTTATAAGTCTTCACATTTTATAAGTCAACCAAATTTTCTCTCTCCCTTTTTCTTGCCCATATTCCCTCCCTCCTTTAAAATTTTCCTTTCTTCTCGTCTCTTCTCTCTTTTCTTTAACTCTTTGTCTTCTTTTCTTTCCATCTTTATGTTAAGGTTTCCTGTTTTCATTGGGCTACAAGAAGCAACATTTTTATTTGATATATTTTAGATAATACAAGAAAGTATAAAAAACCCATAATCATAAAATCCAAGATAACCACCAATAACATTTTGCTACAGTCCTATTATCATAGCATGACATATTCTCACCCACTGAGAGCTCTATCGAAACCATGGTCTCTAACCTTTTTTCGGGGAGAGCTTCTACTGTCCACTTTCTTTAAATGCAGAGGGCTTTGCCTCCTTCCTGTCCCAGCTGATATAAAGGAAAGTTATGAATTTCTATAATAGTTCGAGAAAGAAAATGATCACTTCAGAATGGGGAGATGAAGGCCTGCTTCATCAGAGTAATGATAGTTAAGCTCTACTGTCAAGGGGGGAGTGTGGGGTTACTTCCTGAAGTGCCATGGAGGATAGGGAGAGAGAAGGGAATTTCAGAGAGAATTTATGTTGTGAGAAAGAGAGACACGGATTTTGAACAGCAGGAGCCATATTTGATGAACACGGAGTAGTCCTACAAACCTGGGCAGAAAAGGTAACAGAAGTGATGTGATGGACAGCAAGCCTTGGAAGTTATGCCCCTCTGTGGATTGTGAGGGTGTTGAATGGCCAGGTAAGAAATGTAGAAAAGAGGGAGCCCCTTAAGATTTTAAGCATAGAAATGACATGTTAAGACTGCATTTTGCAAAATTATCCAAGTAACACTGGGAGGTGATCTTATCTGGTGAAAAGACTATGAGCTTTGAATTGGATTGGTGCAGGTTCCAATTCCAAAATCTCCCTTTGTAAGATGTGGGTGGCATTCAGCAATTCCCCGTCATCACTATACCTCAGGTTCATCAAGGAAGACAAAAAATATCACCTAGGATTTGTCTCAGCTGAAGTTCCCTGGAAGCAGAGCCTAAGAGAAGGATTCGTGTGCGAGTGATTTATAAAAGGAGCTCCCCTGTCTGGATGGGGAGAGGGAAAGGGAGCCAGCTGAGTGAGGATACAATTTCAGACCAAGTCCACAGCCATTAGCTTCAACCTCGTCCTCCCAGGTGATCCTGGAGCGCAAGTCACACCTCAGAGGTACCTTCATCCGAAGCAAGGAAGCTGAGACTTTTTTCCTCCTAGGAGTCACAGCTGTGTGACTTGGGAGGGTGGCAGAGTCACTTGCTGAAATATACTTGTCGAGAGGTAGAATTTTGACGAGGAGAGCTGGGGGATAAATTCTACTTGTGGATATGATTATCCAAACCAGCAAATAAAAAAGAGGCATTGTTTTCTCCCGTAGGATACCTAAATACAAATGCAAGGTAATTTTAATGTAATGAGAAGTATAATTAACCATTGTCAGTCTCTTAAATCCCTTCACTTCCCCTGCAGAGGGGAGTGAATCCCAGGGAAGGTGGGTTCTTTGCTGAGCAAGATGAAGGGGTGGCGATGCAAACTGGGAGTGTCCAGAAGGAGGGAGGCTGATAGAAGGAGAGGTGAGGAAGGACAGGTCTGAGGGGCAGAGTAAGGAAGAGACTGGGCGATGCAGCAGCAGATGCTGGAGAGAGACCTACAGAGAGAACTCGGGAGGATCTGAAAGCATTTAAGGAGTCTATGACCGCTGCATAGAGAGAGGAAATTGGGGGACTCCAAGAACTCTTTATCGCCGTTGGTCGGGGAGTTGTGCTATGTGATGTTTCTTCCCATCGGAAGTCAATAAGAACTATGTCTCTAACTGCTTTCTTCAGGAGGAACGGTGGGGCATGTGTGAGTGTGTGTTGGGAGAAACGGGTCCTGTGTGAGGTCAGGGGCATCCCCTTTGTGCTTCCAACGACTGCCTGCCTTGAAGTCAATTAATTCGGGTTATTCGGGAAACCAGTTTACTGTAAGACAAAGCTCAACGGCAGCTCTAAAAGCCTGGTCTCCAGGCAGTCAGAAACAGCGCAGAACAGAGCAGGGGCTGGAAACCATCGGGGGAGAAAGGGAACTGCATCTGAACTCAATTACATCAGTCAGTCAATCAGTTCTCCAAGGCACTGCATATTATTCAGAGTAAAAGTTAAAACAAAAAAGAAAATGGGGACTAATCATAAAAAAAGCTTAATCATGAAAATGGAGCACACGCATCTCTAAACAAAGAGCCCTTGGAGCCAATCACAAGCTCAAAATGAAGAGATACACAGTACAGTTGTAAACTGGCTGAAGCATCAGAAAAAAAAATCTCAAGTTAATCAGAAGGCATTCTTTCTATACAGTAGGATCGTACCCATTACATTCCTCTGTGCTAATGGCCATTACTCAAAATGACATCAAAACTGAAATCACCATTTATTCAAGTTAATTTCTCAAAAATCTGTGATTTTCCTCTATTACATCTAATATTTATGAATCTTAACTCACTGGAACTTCTCTATTTTCTGCCCATTACCATTCGATTTTAGGATGTAAAACGAAGGCCATTTAAGTCGCTCTTTCCCGTTCCGTTTTTGGTTTGCCAAGCATTACGTCTTTAAAATGCACTATAATTCCAATCAAACGCTTGGCATATAATAACAGCGTTACCCTTACTTAAATATTATGTTATTAGAAACAAAATCCATGTTCCATTCACTTGATGTGCTACACACAAACATTTCTCGCTTTAAGCGATCGCGATTTTCTAACAAATCTGGCTAGAAAGGGAGTACTTTTGTTAAGAAAATCCTGATTTCACTCTTACTTCTTTCGTAAAAAGGAAAAAAAAATGATACTCAGAAGAAATTAAAAATCGCTGGCAAGGAAGAAATAAAGTTGGCAGGCAGGTTTATAGCACGCTGGGCACAAAATTCTGTGTTCTTCTTCCTCTTTCCTTTTTCCCTGGAATTTCTCTTTTGTCTCAGGATTTTTTGGGATATAATGTTCATGGTGCTTGGAACCCAGTGCTGTCCTACTTTTGCTGGGTACTTAGAGTGTGTGAATGAAATCGGTTCAGTTTGCCAACGGGTTCTGTAATCCAAACAATGAGATAGTCTTCAATTTTACAAATCCTCAGATTCTAAAAAGGAAATGTCGACCGTGTGACAGAAATCACTTAATGGGAAAATCTCTAAAACTTCGGCGACG
>NW_011888811.1:2426999-2433171 GCF_000151845.1 Pteropus vampyrus
ATTTACGCACCGTGAAGAAAGTAGGCATGGGGTTATTTTCAGGTCTGCCTTTACAAACAAACAAACAAATGACCCTTTGCCACTTAAAATGATAAACAGACAAGAAAAAAAAATGTAGTCTCTTCCTTCTGGGAGCTCATCTAATAATTTAAGGACTTATTTGAGAGCCAGTTGGGAAACATGTTAAAAGGAAGGAAGAAACTCCTCACTGTCCTCAATGAGCATATTCTTAAAAAAAAAAAAAAACGGAGAGAATGTGAAGTAAGAAAAAGGACGCAGCTTGGAAGGGTCAGACAAGCCGCGGGAAATAATTGCAGATGCCGAGGAAGATTACACAGGAGAGGGTGGAAATGGAAGGCTGTCTACTCAGTTACTGACATGCAAACGGAAGGCAGATTTGGTGCGTGAGAGGAGAATGAGAAATACGGGATTAAAAGCCTCTGACGGTGCTGGGTCTGGGAAAGTCAGCGGACAGGTATAACTGGAACGGTGGCCAAGAAGTTGATCGTGAATTTGATCCTTCCCTCCAGGGAAAAAAATGAGAATGCCAGCTACAAGAAGGTATAAATTGAACCACCAGATAGCAGGCCGATTAGAGCAGAAACATATTACTCTCCGCGCAACTGAAAGTATTCACACGTCTTTATGTTCACAGTCCTTTAAACATAGAGCAACTCAATAAATTCCTATTTATGTGATGCCATCAGCAGCCGCGGTGCCTAGAGAGGCTCCTTCTTTTGTTTATAGGCAGAAGGGGATACAATGCACTTGATTTTTCTTTCATATCTGCTAGTGGCTGCCCTTCCAGTTGCAGTGTTGAGACGGGGAACTGAAAGGATTTTGACAGTTTCACCATACATCTTTTTATTCACAAAGACTTCTAATCTTGAAACTGGTTCTTTGTTTTAAATCAGGCATCTATTGATTAACCGTGAGACCCAGCGCAGCACACCAGGGGCTGAGGTGGGGTATACACTATGGAATTAGGACAGTTAAACACTGAAATCGATCCTCCCTTTCTCCCGCAGCTGTTGCTGTAGCAAGCAGTTTCTCTAAGCTATTAATTTTATTATTAGCACACCTGGAGGCATCGCTACCCTCAGGGAAAAGCAATTCAACTGTGAGCGCTACAGGGCTAGTGGCTGAGGATCAATGACGCAGCTGAGAGGGGACGGGGAGTTACATCCCGGCCTCACCTATTCGACAAGCGAGGGTGATCTTTCTTGCAAAGTGGGGGACACAGAATAAGACGTGATTTCTGATCTCCCTGCGATCTTTCAGCAAACTTTGGCTACCAAATATTTGCTCGCTTATTTGTTTAAAAAAATAAAAAATGTGGAAAGAGAAGTCCTCTAGGTTTGAGCCCTCACCCTGCTCCTTCGCTTTGTGGCTCCCTGGAAGCCATTTCCCTGTCCCCGTTCTCCTGTAAAATGCGGAACCAGAAGAAGGGAGGAGTTGCACCAGGTTGGAAGTTTTAAGGTGGCCGCTCACAGGCTCAACTCTCCAATGCATTTCCTTTGGCCATTGCAATATCGGTCTTGTCAAATGCATAAACACTTTTTAAAAACATAAATTTCTGGCCAGCTTTCAGAAAGCAGGGTAGTTCACATAAACATCTGGGTATCTGGTTTCTCTTTTAAAAGATGAAATGCAGGCGCGACACTGGACCTCTATGGCCTACTGTGCAAGTGGCTGGAGTTGAGGAGTCACTGTCCCTTTGTGCTCACGTCACCTGGTCATGTCACCTGCACAGCCCCTGAGCACCTGAGTTTGCAGTCTCGGGTGGAGATCATCCCCGCAGGAATCATATGAGGATACACAGATACAAATAACTCTTTCTCAGACTGACAGACCATTTCAAGTCTCTGTCTCTCTCATTCTTTACTTTCTCTTCTCTTTTTGCTTCTTTCTCTCTCTCTCAATACTTCTCTCTCTATTTATCACTCTATCTTTAACTGTCTCATACTCCAGGAAGAAAGAAATGCTTAACAAAAGTCCCTTTTATAATAGAGATTATATAGAGAAGAGGTTCAAGCTTATGTCTTTGTCTTAAAGGTGTCCAGATGATGGAGTTGAGGTTGCCTGGTTCTCGATCGATATGGACAGACATTCTTCTGTTCTTACAGTGTGCCCACTACTGAACAACTTGCCAGAGAAGTCCCAGGACACAGTTTATTCCTTTTTCTCCTCCAATTTCTGGTGTTCTGTACTGGCTGATGTTGCAGAGGAAGCATAATTTACAACAAGGAGCAGGCTTCGTTCACAAATAATCAATATACTGAGTTCTGCCAGCACTAGGCAAAAATATTAAGAAGGCCACTGACCCCTGCAATCCAATTTCTGTCTCTTCCAAAGAATGAATACTACATGGTAGGTCCTATTTCAGAAGTGAGTGACACAGATTAGGTGAGTTCCCTCACCTGGCCTACCACCATTGAAGATCATGGAAATCCAATGGTGGCTTCCAGCAAACCATGCTGCTGAAGTTCATGCTTTGAGATGAGACAGGTGTGGGGTTGAGGCCTGGTTTTGTCACGTATTATTAACTATGTGTCTCTCTGACTTTTATATACCTTGGCTCTTACCTGGATCACTAGTGAAAATGGTCACGATAATGCCTGTCTCTGGTAGAACAGTAGATAAAGAATCAGTTGCCCCTTTCCTAAATGGCTGTAGGCGAGCTCTCACTGAATTCACCACTGACCTTGGCATTTAGCATCCAGGATCAATGAACTCCTGGATGAGGTGCAGGGTAAAACACGCTATAGACATGAGAGGGGTGATGAGTTACACAATAAGTTATATACGTCAGTCAGAATTTCATAGTAATATTTATATATTACATATAATCTTAAAAACTATAAGTAATTAATAGTGTGGAAGAAATGGGTAACGTGTATGTGGGGGTTCATTAGACTCGTATATTCTGAATATGTTAAAACCTTTTCACAATAAAAAATTGATGATTTTAAAAATCCAAATATAAGTGTGCAGATTAGATTGTAGAAATCTGAGAAAAATAAAATACATATATTTATATATATATGTGTGTGTATATATATAAATATATACATGTAAAGAGTCCTTTATGCAGCTAAATTTATTATTTATTCAATTTAAAGGATCACTTTTTTGTTTTAGGTAATCTTTCTTATTTTTAGTATTAAAATGTTCATTCTTTTATAAAATAATACATTGCTAATAACAGCTATAATTTATTAACAATAGGACTGCAACCTAATTATGTAACTAAAGTTTACAAGAACGCAGTATTCCTTTACATACTGTCTATAGCTATTTTCATGCCCCAAATGCTGAGTTGAATTGCAACAGAGATAGTATTGCCCACAAAGCCTAAGGTATTTGACCCTTTACAGAAATTATTTGCCTGATCTACCTTTATTCCTGCCTCATAATATATGCTCAATTAAAGCGTCCACCTTTTCAGTCTGTAAAACCGGTTCCCTCAGGTCTCTTGTAGGTGACTGAGAACTAATTGGACACATTAATTTAAGCTATTAACGGCTGATAATGGCTTAATATGTCACCACTCCCAGATAAGACACTAAAAGCCCACCTTAAAATGCAAATGTTAGCACAAGGACAAAGCTCATAAATCAATCCTGGGAACTGAGATTAGGGAGCTCTTTGGTGGTGGGGGGACTTTTTCCCCCACTGAGATCATCTTCTCTGACATCATACATCCCGCCAGCTGCTCTTGGTGTTTATTCAATGTTTATAATTTCATGGATCAGTATAAGTATATCGAAAGCTCACATTGGCTAGCTGTTATTCTCTACAGAAGTTAAATCCTTTTAGGAAATAAGCAATGGGAGTATCACACCGTAGTTAAGACCATGGCATTTAGCAACTAACACACCTCATTTTTTCCTCTATTAGTAAACAGCTATAGCTGTATAGTTTAGAGCCAGAGACTTAAGCTCAGTGTCCCCATCTGCATAACAATGGGGATGACAGTCATCTTCAGGGGTTTGAGCATCAATGAGGAATTGCAAAGGAAGCGCCTATCAAAGCTAACATTTATGGAGAAATACTGTTTTTACACCTTGTGTTGCAATTGTCAGTACCTCCCAGATAAAAGGATTCCTGGTAAATTGAGTTTGTCCAGGGACCAGAAGTTAGAGTATGTGACCTTCAAGAGTTGCTCCCTGTCCCATCCCTCACTCCTTCTCACCTTCTTTAATCCTTGACTCAAAACTCAATTTCAGAAGAAGGGAAACAGCCTTCATAAAGTCACAGGTGCCTCACATGGAAATCTCTTCCAAATTTATAATTTGGTAACTCTGCATGCTATCTTAATAGTCTACAGTTCCAGTAATAAAGACAGGTTAATTTTGCATTAGAAGAGCTTTAATGTACATTTAGGAATCAGAAACTAGCTTATGTGTTCATTAGTGGAAATCTCGCCTAAAGTGGGTCATGTCAAACTACAGGAAATTCAGAGACTTTGGGAAGAAGGAAGGCATTTTGCTTCATGTGTCATTTTCCATTACTTCTGATGAGTTGAATGGCTGTGAATAAAATGAGTCTGTTTTCTAATGCATCCCCGGCATATAATGGTTTGAGAGATCACCAGGAAAATGGCGTTCTTCATGGTTTTGGCGTAATGTATCCACCTTCAGCAAATGGTGGTGGGGGGCTGCTATGGCCTCCTCACTACTGAGGTGACACCCGGTATAACCTTCTCACTTAGCACAATATTGGTGAGGCATCACCAGCAGTGATTCACTCTTATCTGGAGGTATCATGCAACGGACTTGGGCTAGAAATGAGATAGACCTGTGGCTAGTTCCAGCTTGGCCAGAAATCTTGGGCAAAGGCCCTTGCCTTTGAGAGACTCAGTTTGCTCATCCGAAAAAAGAAACAATGATTATAGTGGAAAGAACAGTACCTATAAATCACATTGCACAACTTCTGTCAAATAAGCTCTAAATAAACTTATTATTTGTGAAGCTCCTTAAAGAGCACTTGAATACAGTAAGTACTCGGTAAACATGTTATCATCGACATTGTCACCACCTTCATTGTCACTGTGTTCATCAAAAGCTAACCGACAAGATCAAAAATTGTTTTTAAAAACTTCGTAGTCTATAACACCTCAAATAGAAACAGTAGTAGGCTCAAATGACAGTATGAACGTCAAAGGTTAAACCCACACCTACAAATAGCTGTACCTCTCCTGGGCTTCTGAGTCTGACCAAGGTTAGAGGAAATCACATGTGAAAATAGAGAGACATTCCTATATATCGAAAAGAATATTCTTGTTTTTTTTTCTCCCACCTTCCATCTGATATAAACTGTGTGGTAGAAAGACTCCCCAGGCTGTGTACGAAGGAAAGAATTCACAGGCTCTCCTTAAAGCGAGCTGAAATGCTTAAGAAAACAAAGGTATCTTCTGCTGAGGTTTCCCAGGTGTACATGGGGAATCAGATTCACACTTCCATTTAACAGCCGCAGGAATTGCACGCCTACAGTAATTTCCCAGGGGCACGACGCTGGAAATGTACCCCAAGGTGTCAGGAACAAATGTGTATAATGATGTCTGTCTTTCCTGACTACATCTGCACTGTATGAGTCTTAATGGATTTCAAAGAAATGGGAACTGACACTCAAATGACACTTTTTTGTGAACAAGATATATTAGATGTTTTCCACACTCCTCCCCCCATCAGCAGGGTTATTCCCTTTGAGAGAAAAGTGCTCTGTCTCTGCTGCTATGCTGTGGAAGCAGCACAGATTCAAATATAGGTGCTTTTCATTACTAGCATCAAACTTGCCCGAAAGGGAAATTCGGTCCCACATACACTGTAAGACTCTTTAGCTACCTTTCCGCTCACATCCATTGCAGATATCTATGTAGGACAGTATTTTTTTCCCTGGCTTTCTTCAACTTCCCATCATGGTAAACAAGTACAATGAGCATTGTCATGTTCCACCTTCATGATAAAGCTCCATATTCTTATAACCTAGAGAGTCGCATGCCATTTTTCTCTAGTACATCTCAGCAAAGGATTAGGGCACTGAGATTTCCCAGCTGTTCGGACATAGTCAAAACCAATCAAAGAGAATGGGTTCCTTCTTCATTATCCTATGTCAGCGACACAATGGAAGATGGCACCTTCCATACGATTGCTTCTGATAAGTGTATGCC
>NW_011888811.1:2434241-2438663 GCF_000151845.1 Pteropus vampyrus
AAACAGAATTGTGCCCAAAACAGAAAATAAGGAAAACAGAAAAATGTTTACCAGTTACAAAATAAACGATACCACAAAAATTTTCTTAACCATTAAAGTAAAACAGAAGTTAATAAGTTAATGCAAAAATTTTCAACTTCCAATACTAATACAAAAGAGATAGCGTCACCCACCTGCTTAATTAGCAATGTTCAAACAAGGAGCGTATCCAGGTATAAGATGGTGTAAGGTGGTGCAATGGGCCCTCTTCAACAATGATGCTGACAGTGTAGAAAAGAAAAAGCCAGTGGGCCTTGAAAATACTTATATATTTTGTCTTAGAAACTGTATAAGGCTCCCTGACTTCTTTTTTCTCCGATATCATGGTTCTTAGAAATCTGGGGTAAAGTATGAAGGGGAAAAAACAATTACCTAGATAGATTCTTAGGGATTTTATTGGGCACATCACACCACGAGAATTAAACAAAATACAGTCCAGCTCCACCATAACAACATTCACAAAGAAAAGCTCCGAAGACACCAATAACTTAAATATTTCTCTCCTAGAAATCCCATTCGTCTCTTGCTGCACCTGTGCCGTCACCTGTACCTAAACGGGGCACAAGCTGAGGGGATGGAGAGTTTTGCTGAAAGGTAGAGAGAGCCTTAACTGTAACCAGAGCTGGAGCTTTCAGGAACAACGCTGGTCCTGCTCTGAAAAATATTTTCTCATTCTTGGCACCCGCACACCACACCTTAAAAAAATCTTAAATTACAGAATTTATACATCAGACTAGGGTAACCACTATTATCTCATTTCCCACTTAGGCCCTTGCTGAGTGAGGGCTGTGAACATCCGAGGTAACCTTCCACGGCTGTAACCTTTCAACTCCAAGATCTGAGGCACGATGATTTAATAGATTATTCAGCCAAAAAAAAAAAATTAAAACAAAACATGCCAATATAAAATAGTCACAATTATGCAAATATCAGACATTCAAAGCCAGCCCATCTCAAAGAGTTTGGATAAAGTTTGAGTTAAGGGTGCCATATTGCAAGTTCTTTTAGTTCATTTCCAATAATTTTAATTTTAGACTTTCGTAGGATTATTATATCTCATCAGATTCTAATTTAAAGAATTTATGCTAAGCGAATAATGTAAATTATGAATGAAAAGTTGTATCTCAAGGTACTTTGAGGTATCGCTTTTAACATTGGGAAAAAAAAAAAAAAGAAATATACTTATGCCTCCAAATAGAATACTGGGTATTTAAATGTTGGTGCTTATATATAGTAGAACACTATGCATGCATTAGTAACCTTACTATTTAAGGTCATTATAATTTGGGAGTGTGAAAGTTATAACATGAAGTTAAAACAAAATTCTACAAACTCTAAAATAATAAATCAAACCCTTAATTGTATGCTGTGGCTTTAGGAAACCAAATTCACACAATTTCAACTGCAGAAACTTTCCTCTCTCACTTTGTCATAAATAGAAATGGGAAATTTAAAGTCTCTTTCAGGCCATAAGTGATTCTATAAATTATAGTAGTTTATAGTTTTCTAGCTAAAGACCATCATTTTTTTCTTTCTTTCATTCATTCATTCATTCATTCATTCATTTGTTTTGGGACTACTTGATTGTACTGTCACTTCCTTCTCAAGCTGTAGCAAGTGGGTTTCTGTTGAGGAAGGTCACATAGGGAAGACCTAACTGTTGGTTTGACCCGCAAGCTGGCCCTGGACACCTGGAGGTCCAGCTTTGTAGGTGCAGTCCCTCCACTTGCCTTTCAAGCTGCAAGCTGCCAAGGACACAGCCTTGCGATAGGAACGTGGTGATGACACCATCTGGATTGCGTAAGTGACTGACCCCGGCAAGACTTCTATATAATCTTTTAAGATTTGTGGGTGAGTGTGGAAAACTACTTGTCTTGCAGCTGCCCAAGACAAGCCTCCTAAGCAAGTTCCCCTGCTAATTAAACCTGCCACCTACCAGTCTGGAGTGGCTGCCTTTTCTTTGGTCTCTCTCCCTGCCCTCTGAGTACTGGGCGGGGAGGCGAGGAGGTGGGTGGCACTCGGATTACACCTGGGAAGCTCCATAGGAGGCTGCAAAGCAACACTTCCTTACTCTGGTCATTTCCCCCCTGGGAAAATGATTCACACAAACTTTTTAGAGATGTGAAGTAATTCATAGGTGAAGAGGAGTAGAGGGTAACACAAACAAGTGCTGACATTAAAACGCAAAGGTCAGTAGAACAAAGACATGGGTCTTTGAGTCATTTGTAATTGATCTAATCCACAAATCCTAAGGGTTTACTTCATGCACGAAAGGACCGGAAGAAAATATGCTGGATGATTTCTCCCTGCATAGTGAGACATAATAGATTTTTATCATCTTATTTGTCACTGTATTCCAAGTTTCCAAAAATATACTATTTCTATGATTTTTAAAACCTCGAGACATAAGAAATAATGTTCAGAGTGAGTGTGAACTTGGCTTTCATGACCACCTAAAGACCCCGTGTGACTGTGCTAAATTATTTCCATCAGAAACAACTGTTCAAGTCCCATAGAACAGGTCACATTACTTGTCAAAAATTAAAAACCTTGTCAAACTCTTCCTTTTGTGGCATTACAAACAGTTCGTTGTCCAAAGTGAGCTGTTTGCAAAAGCAGCATAAAAAGGGGAAAAATGGTCTATTTCCCTTTTATACTAAGTGAAGGGTTTCCTATAATTTTAGCAGTCATTAAGATTTACTAATGAAGACTTGAGATGGAGTCTAAAAAAGGAAATATAAAGTTAAGTGGTTCGTTTCGTGGTTTGAGAGGTAAAATATTAAGGGGGGAAAGAAGTACGATCTCGTCAATCTCGAGCCGCATAAAAGCTGGAAAAGTAATGCAGCCTTTTCAGCAGGAGCCTCCGCTGAAGAACACCATTGGCCTAGCGAGACTACCTTCTAATAGGTAAGAGGCTATTTCAATCTCCATACCCATTTAATCACGGGGCTGTTTGAGTCCTGACTGCCAATTATCCTGAATTATGTGTCACAGAGTAGGTTTGTGATCTGGGCTATAGGGCATTAGGGACCCAGCAGAGACCACCCTGTTGATTTGACAAGGTTCTTAGAGCTGAGGTGAATAAATTAATGCAACAGAATGATTCTGATGAGCAGAAGGTTGGAGCCAAGCTCCCAGAGACGGAAGATTAGTGACTAATCAGCTCTAACGCCTGGTTTCCGTAACACTCTAATAACTACTCCTGGTTCTGCTGTAACAAAACACAACAGCCTCTGCTAGGGGGGAAAATGTAAAATAGCCTCAAAAGTTATGGCTTGGGGTGTTTTATTCAAGGCAGGATGTATTTCACCTGTTCTTGGTAAATTAAGAGCAGCAGCAAGCTGCAATCCCCACTCCTCCACCCCTCTCTATGGGGTGGAGAGCAGGGATGACTGTGAATTACAAACAACCAGGTTCCCAGGAGAACAAATTGAATGAGAAACCCACTCCTGCTAGCTTTTCAATTCAACTTACATCAGCTAAAGCAAAGAGGTGGAGGGAGAGGCGAAGGATAGGGGAGGAGGGATGGAGAAGAGAGTCCCGAAAGCTAATGCTGATGGGACCGTAAAGTCACATCTTAAGGTGAACAGAGACCCCAAGTAACGATCAGGTCTGGCCTCTTACCTTTAGGCCCAGGGTAAACAAATGCAAAAGGCCCCAGACCACTATTTTGGTTAATGTGGACTAAACGCCAGGCCCCTAACATCTGTCATGGAGAGCTAAAATTCAAGATATAGCCAGGTATCTCATACAAAAACAAACTAAAATCTTCCAATATACCTGGTGTTGCTGCCCCTCACCGGACCCAAGAGGAAGCACCATGTTGGCCAGTGCATCTCTGTGCTAACCTCGTTGACCAATTTAAGAAATTAAGAAAACCCAATTCGACGATGACTAAGTATTTGAAGCCAAGTGTGGTGGTGAGGAGAGATTATTCACATTAAAAAAAAAAAAGGGAAAAAAAAGTCTGGTTGGCAGAAGACACATAGTTAATTCTCCTGCAATTTTTCAGTACGAGCCGATGCCCAAGAATAGGACCGATGATCTCTCAAAGAAACGATACCTTTTAGGAAAGGCAGATTGGCCTGTCTTTGCAGCTTCTATTCACAGCTACCATTTCTATTCACATGACTGGGCTTTCTAGTCACAATCTGTGGATTTCTGTGACTAAATATCTAGCCAGGGGGTCCGATCATCAATTCGAATTTCGGATTTCTTTTTTGTTCCGGTTATTTTCCCACAGAAGACACATCACTATGCCCGCCCACCCCCAATTCGGTTTGCCAGTCTGTGAAGACCCACACTTTTTGCAGGGACTGTAAGAGAAGCCCACTACGCGACGCCCCAAGGGCTGTTTCCAAATCTGGTCTCCCACAGGGAAAC
>NW_011888811.1:2438713-2442099 GCF_000151845.1 Pteropus vampyrus
AGGGACCCAGCAGAGACCACCCTGTTGATTTGACAAGGTTCTTAGAGCTGAGGTGAATAAATTAATGCAACAGAATGATTCTGATGAGCAGAAGGTTGGAGCCAAGCTCCCAGAGACGGAAGATTAGTGACTAATCAGCTCTAACGCCTGGTTTCCGTAACACTCTAATAACTACTCCTGGTTCTGCTGTAACAAAACACAACAGCCTCTGCTAGGGGGGAAAATGTAAAATAGCCTCAAAAGTTATGGCTTGGGGTGTTTTATTCAAGGCAGGATGTATTTCACCTGTTCTTGGTAAATTAAGAGCAGCAGCAAGCTGCAATCCCCACTCCTCCACCCCTCTCTATGGGGTGGAGAGCAGGGATGACTGTGAATTACAAACAACCAGGTTCCCAGGAGAACAAATTGAATGAGAAACCCACTCCTGCTAGCTTTTCAATTCAACTTACATCAGCTAAAGCAAAGAGGTGGAGGGAGAGGCGAAGGATAGGGGAGGAGGGATGGAGAAGAGAGTCCCGAAAGCTAATGCTGATGGGACCGTAAAGTCACATCTTAAGGTGAACAGAGACCCCAAGTAACGATCAGGTCTGGCCTCTTACCTTTAGGCCCAGGGTAAACAAATGCAAAAGGCCCCAGACCACTATTTTGGTTAATGTGGACTAAACGCCAGGCCCCTAACATCTGTCATGGAGAGCTAAAATTCAAGATATAGCCAGGTATCTCATACAAAAACAAACTAAAATCTTCCAATATACCTGGTGTTGCTGCCCCTCACCGGACCCAAGAGGAAGCACCATGTTGGCCAGTGCATCTCTGTGCTAACCTCGTTGACCAATTTAAGAAATTAAGAAAACCCAATTCGACGATGACTAAGTATTTGAAGCCAAGTGTGGTGGTGAGGAGAGATTATTCACATTAAAAAAAAAAAAGGGAAAAAAAAGTCTGGTTGGCAGAAGACACACAGTTAATTCTCCTGCAATTTTTCAGTACGAGCCGATGCCCAAGAATAGGACCGATGATCTCTCAAAGAAACGATACCTTTTAGGAAAGGCAGATTGGCCTGTCTTTGCAGCTTCTATTCACAGCTACCATTTCTATTCACATGACTGGGCTTTCTAGTCACAATCTGTGGATTTCTGTGACTAAATATCTAGCCAGGGGGTCCGATCATCAATTCGAATTTCGGATTTCTTTTTTGTTCCGGTTATTTTCCCACAGAAGACACATCACTATGCCCGCCCACCCCCAATTCGGTGTGCCAGTCTGTGAAGACCCACACTTTTTGCAGGGACTGTAAGAGAAGCCCACTACGCGACGCCCCAAGGGCTGTTTCCAAATCTGGTCTCCCACAGGGAAACCCACTGCACTCCTCCAGGCGAGCTTTAAACCGACCCATTTTCACAGCTGCACTTGTTCCAACACCTGATTCCTTCCTTGCCTCTCGGAAGGGAGGCAGACTGGGGGAGGGCAGCTGCTGTTTTTTATCCATTTTACACTACAAATCACTTCCTTCACCCTTTTTCCAGTGTTTCACCCCCAAACTCAAATTTAAGCCTAAGTGTCAAAGGTGAGAGACACTTCTTTCAAACGCAGTGTGTGACAGACAATAAACCTACAGTTCACAGCTAATACTCTTTTCATTGTATTATTTTCCCTCTGTTGAAATATTTTAGCGAGTATTGTTAAATAAAGTAAAGATTTCTCTTGAAATAAACTTTCAAAGAGAAATGCAGAGGGGGGGAAAAGTAAATCTTGAAAAGGGTTGATTGAACTTCTAATCATAAAAGCCACACTCTGGGACATTTGCTGAATTCCACTCTGTTAAATGTTTTATCTTCTTACTCAAAATTATAAAAGCCCTAAATCATAAAGTAGAAGAAAGCCAGACGTCGTCAATGTTCTGCTGAAAAATCACCCCATCTACCCCAAAGGGATTTGCGGATGGCCGCAGTGGTCCGTGGGGGAGGGGCGGAGCAGTCCCCTGTGCGCACAGCACGGCTGCGGACATAGGCGTTCCCATATGTCTGGAGCAAGCAGGCTTTGCCTCATGCGCCCTCCAAGACTCTCTGAAGGTTCCGAGGGGGCATGAAAGGAGCATGGAGGTTTACGGTTAATGGGAAACCATGTCACTTTTCTAAGCAACAGCAGCCAACAGATAATCTCTAAGAAATGAAACCAAACGATATGCTAGCCTCCCCATACCCTTTATGTGGTTCTACAACATGAAATTGATAGGATGCTGGATAAATAGGAAGCCTGTGGAAGAGCTTGCAACCTCAGACAGTGACTGTTCGTGAGTCATAGAGCTTTTGAGAATCTTGTGAAACATATAAAAATCTCACTGCAGAAAAATGCAAGTGTTCACATACACATAGCAATCTGCCTGTTACTTCAGGGTATCCGTCAAGGATAAGAAGTACTGCAGAAGATATCGATGACAGATTTTATTTTGGTCATTTACAATATCAAACCAGTACACTAAAATCTGCAAATCAACTAGATTGTTAGATTCAAGATGCAGGAAGGAAACCGTTACATTAAATGAGCTACAGTGAGAGAGAGAAAAAAAGGAGCCCTAATTCCTATTTCCCCAAAGTTTCAATCATGCAACACTGCAAGGAGGAGAGAGAAGGAAATAGAGAAGTTGCAAAGGGTAATATACCGCTTTACTCAGTTTGCTACTGTAGTGAGGAACACGAAAAGGAATTTCTAATTATGATGCTTATATCTGAAAAGTTTAGTGATCAGTGGGGGCAAAAAATTAAGACAGATGTCATAGGAAGTACTTTCTCCATGGGCACGAGAGCCAGATTTCATAAAATGAGAAAGATTCCATTCCTTATCAATCAAATCGGTATGTTGAGTATACATAACTTACAGGCGGATAGGGAGGATTAAATAAGTTAGTACGTCTGAAAGAGATTGGCAGACTGCTAGGTACCGGATGTTTTCCACAAAGGGCTGAAGACTTTTGATAGTATTCAGATTGGATAAAAACTCAGAAGGTCCTGTAGCTCCCCTTGCTTACTCTACATTAACCTAATGATGCACCAGCAGAATATGTGCTCTGAACTCTGTGTAGAGAGATAAAAAAGTGCATGGTAGACACACAGTTTTATCCAAACAGAATTAGTAGAGCTGCTGAAGTTTGGAATTCAGACTGCAGCTGTGCTAAAAAATGCTACAGCTACAACAGTTATACCTTGGATTTCTTAAATTATTGAAAATAACATGTATCTGTCTATTTTCTCCTGTTTAAAAAATAGAACAAAAATAAATGAGGTCATAGAAGGTCGGCAAAGGGTGGGTTTGAGATGTTTGGGTGGGTTAAGTGGGCATTTTGACAACATAGCTTCTTTTTTGGCACGTTTAATTGTGATGTTTAA
>NW_011888811.1:2442854-2444739 GCF_000151845.1 Pteropus vampyrus
GCAAACTGAGGGCTGAGAATGACTAGCGTTATATTGGAAAGCACAGATGGGACGAGGACAGAAGGAAGGGAGATGGGCTGACTTTCTCGGGTGGGTTAGTTCTGAGTAGCTCTTCTAATGCATAGTAATATGTACGTGTCGGACACGCAGTGATCCCTAAACACTGCAAACTGACCGTGATCACTACCATGGATGGCCCTTAGGTGCTCAAACGGATATTGGAATATGGTAGAAACGAGATACCTCTCTCTACCCTCCCCCCATCTAAATCATAACAATAACAACAACTTGTCACCATTACTGTTTATGTTATTTATAAATGGCATTTCCAGTATTCTTTGAATGTTCCTACCTTAGTATAAGGTGCTATATAAACGCTAACGATTGTTAGTATTTAGCCGGCTTCAGCCAGAGAAAAAAGGTATACCTTGGTTCCTGCACTAAGGTCACAAGGGCTGAAAGGAAATCGCCTATTCTAAGTTATAACAACATAAAATTTACTTTGTCATCTTGCTCTCTCCCCCGTGTTTTCTGAATCAAAACTATGTTCAGAGCCAAGAATTAATTTCCTCGGATATCTTCAAAGGATATATTTTTAACAACAGGAATTAGTGTAATTCTTGAAAACACCAAGTAATCTGTTCTTTTGAGTCAATTTTGTATACACAGGTTGAGTGGCCAGAAATGGGTCTAAAAATAATCTATTTTCCTGAATATGGAGATTTCAAAGGCATGGGTGCTTCTGGGCAAAAAAGCAAAAAGGAATATGAGAAAGCTTTGACCTTTTATTAGTCAAAAAGAAAACTGTAAAATTACCTCTAATGTGTAAAATGAAATGGATATTTAACAATTAATTTACTATACTACTTGTAGTAAATTAATTATATTAGTGCATTTCCATTTCTGAAATCCATATCTGAAATGTGTCTTAAAAATTCAGTAAATGGCCATTTTTTTCTTTATGGTTCAGGTGGCTCATATTGCTGACTTTGCAAGTTAGCTTACTTGGATATGAGCCACTTACATATAAAATACATGTGTTACAGAATCATAAAATCTGAAGGCTGGCAAAAATCTTTAGAATAAGCTAGTTGATCTCTTATTTTTGAGAAGAGGAAAGTGTTCTCAAAATAGAAAACCAAAACCAAAACCAAACCAAACCAAACAAAAAAAACTCCAGCTAGGTCTGTAAATATAAGAAACCTAAACACAGTATATTTATTTAACAAATACTTGCTGAGTATGGAACACTGGCCTGATCCTGGGTACATAGTTCTAGAATTCAAATAACATGGCCAGATAAATTATCAAAATTAAGGAAGCTGTTGGACATGCCATTTAGTTGACAAGAAGGTGTTTAACATGTTATTAGGTCTTCACAATATAAATAAATATGTTGCTAATGGGGCAACTTCAATTTAAACATCTGTTTTACCAATAAATATTATACCCATCAGATTTTCACACTAGGAAATTGAGAGAAGATGATTTCCTAAAAACTGTATGTCAAGTAAGCAATAGAGTCAGAAGCTATATAAATATCGGTTATACCAAGCTGAATGCATCATCAGAACAGCATCATTTCATGCTTGACCTTCCAAACCATCACTTCTAATAATGTGTGTGAATGTGAGGTATAAAGTAGACAACAATGGGGGATGATTTACAGCAAATCACAGTGAAAAATGACATAATGGGCCTTTAAATGCAACCTTGCCTTAATTGTATAAATAATGTTAGTTCTCCTTGCTTGCATTTGTGGTAAAGAGGCAGAAGGACAGAAATGATGACCTAATGGGAGATAAAATTTTTTAAAAAGCACAGGGACTCTTTACTGTCAGAATCTTTTTTGAATTTAAACATGTTAATATTTTTTTAAAAATTG
>NW_011888811.1:2444789-2447647 GCF_000151845.1 Pteropus vampyrus
TTCAGGTGGCTCATATTGCTGACTTTGCAAGTTAGCTTACTTGGATATGAGCCACTTACATATAAAATACATGTGTTACAGAATCATAAAATCTGAAGGCTGGCAAAAATCTTTAGAATAAGCTAGTTGATCTCTTATTTTTGAGAAGAGGAAAGTGTTCTCAAAATAGAAAACCAAAACCAAAACCAAACCAAACCAAACAAAAAAAACTCCAGCTAGGTCTGTAAATATAAGAAACCTAAACACAGTATATTTATTTAACAAATACTTGCTGAGTATGGAACACTGGCCTGATCCTGGGTACATAGTTCTAGAATTCAAATAACATGGCCAGATAAATTATTAAAATTAAGGAAGCTGTTGGACATGCCATTTAGTTGACAAGAAGGTGTTTAACATGTTATTAGGTCTTCACAATATAAATAAATATGTTGCTAATGGGGCAACTTCAATTTAAACATCTGTTTTACCAATAAATATTATACCCATCAGATTTTCACACTAGGAAATTGAGAGAAGATGATTTCCTAAAAACTGTATGTCAAGTAAGCAATAGAGTCAGAAGCTATATAAATATCGGTTATACCAAGCTGAATGCATCATCAGAACAGCATCATTTCATGCTTGACCTTCCAAACCATCACTTCTAATAATGTGTGTGAATGTGAGGTATAAAGTAGACAACAATGGGGGATGATTTACAGCAAATCACAGTGAAAAATGACATAATGGGCCTTTAAATGCAACCTTGCCTTAATTGTATAAATAATGTTAGTTCTCCTTGCTTGCATTTGTGGTAAAGAGGCAGAAGGACAGAAATGATGACCTAATGGGAGATAAAATTTTTTAAAAAGCACAGGGACTCTTTACTGTCAGAATCTTTTTTGAATTTAAACATGTTAATATTTTTTTAAAAATTGGGTGTAAATATTTTTAACTGTATTTATATTAATGGGAAATGCACATACTACATAAGCTCTTCTCAAAATAATTTTGACCTTAAATAGCTTGAGATTAGTATTATTGTCATAAACATAGGAACTTGGCAGATTTGTAAGGAAACTTCCTATATTTCCATATCTCCCCTTAAAAAATAAGAAGTTATTCTCTGACAATTTATTTGGGGATAGCGTAAAAAGGCAAATCGGAAATTGCAACTTATGGATTCTTCTCAATTTAGAAATGTTATAAAGTTGTAAAATCAAGAAAGGACATAGAAAGTTAAGAAAATATTTTCGAAAGATTTCTAAAGTTATTTAAAAAAAATTTTTTTCCTACTCAGTCACAAAATTGTGTATTAGAAAATGGAAGAATATCAGAATGAAGCTCTCAGTAAAAACAGAATTCAAAGAGTACTTTAAATAAAGCAACAAAAATCTTTCAAGTAAATGAGAAATATTTATATAATGTTTCATGGGTGCATGGAACTTCTGCAGCAAAGTATTTGAAAAATAATTTCATCTTTACTCACTTAAATTTAGGGAAAAATTATTATAAATATATAAATATTAGCAGAATTTTCTCCATGCATAAATTTTTTTAAAACTTAAATCAATATTAGTAATGTTGTTTTCCATCCAAGCATCAAAATAGCAAATGCTAAAATAGCATTTAACTATTTTGTTACTGTATTTAAATTTTGATAAAACAAATTGCATCTACATAATAAATTTGACAAGGATGATTAGTTATCATAAATTGCAAAATCTTCTTTAACTTGCATTATGGATGACATCTCAAATAAGATCTGCTACTAACAAGTGGTTTTGTTTATTTTTTTTGTTGTTTTTTGTTTTTGTCTTTGTTTTGGCTTTTGTTTTTTGTTTTTTGTTTTTTGTAGCAAAAAAACAGGGACTACCCATACATGGTATCTAAACATGAAGAGTAAAGGAAAGTACTTTAATTCTAAATTCCTTCTAAAGAAATCTAAGAGTTCAGGCAAAATGTAATATGTCAGTCAATTTGTTAAGTTTCTTTGTTTTATGTGCTGTTTCACAATGAAAATTTTAACATATTTGTTCATCACACCACTGAAACTAACATACCTCACAGTTTTTATTACATACATATAGAATTTTAATGTTCCATTAATATAATTATATGCAAAAATAGTAACCCATTTAGATATTTTCTATTTTACACAACAGTATTTTTTTTATCTATGGTGAGTCAAAGGCACATTTAGATCTTTCCTGCTTTATGCAACAGTATGTCTATTCTAAATGCTGACCTAAAGGTAGGATATGTGAACAACACACACGTACATACACACACACACACACACACTCTCTCTCTCTCTCACACGAGCTGCTTCTTAGAAAAAAAGAGAACCCAGAAAAACCAGTTTTAAAATGCAAACATTTGTGTTAATTTAAAAAAAAAAAGAATGAAGAGAAAGAAAAGGAGAAAGGGAAATTGAGAAGAAGGAAGGAAAACTAATTAGTTAACGAACAGAGAGGAGTCAAGGGCTGCCACTAGATTTGTTTCTATAACAACGTTAATAGTCTCAGTTCAGAGAAAATCAGGCCAACCAGTTCAGCATTTTTGCTATCATAGGTTCCAAAACGCCACGGCTACTGTACCCAAACTTCCTGGAAAACCTTTTGGGAAAACCATTGCTCACACACAGACCATGGCAATTTCTAGCACATCTCTGTGCCGATCTGCCTGAAGACTCTCCTCGCGCACCTACGAAACACAAGGGCTGAGGAATCAAAAACCTGCGCCCAGCGAGACTCCACCAGCCTGCAGGGAACTGGGCATGTCAGGCTTCGGTGATCTATTTCTCCAGAGAGGATGAAGAACAGCCACGCGAAGGAAGGAAAAGGGAAGGATTTGTGTCTAAGCACTGAATCTGA
>NW_011888811.1:2447697-2455520 GCF_000151845.1 Pteropus vampyrus
ATGATTAGTTATCATAAATTGCAAAATCTTCTTTAACTTGCATTATGGATGACATCTCAAATAAGATCTGCTACTAACAAGTGGTTTTGTTTATTTTTTTTGTTGTTTTTTGTTTTTGTCTTTGTTTTGGCTTTTGTTTTTTGTTTTTTGTTTTTTGTAGCAAAAAAACAGGGACTACCCATACATGGTATCTAAACATGAAGAGTAAAGGAAAGTACTTTAATTCTAAATTCCTTCTAAAGAAATCTAAGATTTCAGGCAAAATGTAATATGTCAGTCAATTTGTTAAGTTTCTTTGTTTTATGTGCTGTTTCACAATGAAAATTTTAACATATTTGTTCATCACACCACTGAAACTAACATACCTCACAGTTTTTATTACATATATATAGAATTTTAATGTTCCATTAATATAATTATATGCAAAAATAGTAACCCATTTAGATATTTTCTATTTTACACAACAGTATTTTTTTTATCTATGGTGAGTCAAAGGCACATTTAGATCTTTCCTGCTTTATGCAACAGTATGTCTATTCTAAATGCTGACCTAAAGGTAGGATATGTGAACAACACACACGTACATACACACACACACACACACACTCTCTCTCTCTCTCACACGAGCTGCTTCTTAGAAAAAAAGAGAACCCAGAAAAACCAGTTTTAAAATGCAAACATTTGTGTTAATTTAAAAAAAAAAAGAATGAAGAGAAAGAAAAGGAGAAAGGGAAATTGAGAAGAAGGAAGGAAAACTAATTAGTTAACGAACAGAGAGGAGTCAAGGGCTGCCACTAGATTTGTTTCTATAACAACGTTAATAGTCTCAGTTCAGAGAAAATCAGGCCAACCAGTTCAGCATTTTTGCTATCATAGGTTCCAAAACGCCACGGCTACTGTACCCAAACTTCCTGGAAAACCTTTTGGGAAAACCATTGCTCACACACAGACCATGGCAATTTCTAGCACATCTCTGTGCCGATCTGCCCGAAGACTCTCCTCGCGCACCTACGAAACACAAGGGCTGAGGAATCAAAAACCTGCGCCCAGCGAGACTCCACCAGCCTGCAGGGAACTGGGCATGTCAGGCTTCGGTGATCTATTTCTCCAGAGAGGATGAAGAACAGCCACGCGAAGGAAGGAAAAGGGAAGGATTTGTGTCTAAGCACTGAATCTGAATAGAGCTGGGAAGAGGGAAAGGTGAGGAGGAGATAGTGAAAGAATCTGGCCGATCGGTACCAAGGCGACTCAGCCCTGGCCCAAGGCCGTGCCTTCTCCAGCTTTTCCAATCCTGCCTTTCGCGAACATGGTTCACGTCTGCTCTGCTGTCTCATTCTTCACTCCTATTCTCCCATATGGGGCAAAAAAAAATTCACCTTTTTTCTCAGCTCTAACACTGTTCCTCAGGACCCCGGAACTTACTGGGACCTGAGACTTTTCAGTGTAAAATAGGTAACGTCATAGACAAACTGGGGTGAGCTGGTCGCCCCTACTTAACCATGAATATCTTCTCTTGTCCTCCTATCCCACTGGTCATAGAGACATTCTTAACCAAGTCAGGGCAAGAAACAAAATGAGTCAAATCTAAAGTTGTAACTGGAACTTCAGAGAGGCCTCTAGAAGCTTAGGCCATCAGTAAGCCTTATTTACTAAAAGGGGGAAAAAATGCCTGCCGTGTATAAATTCTATAGCAACTGTTAATCCCCTCCAGAAAAAAAAAAAAATAAAATTAAAAAAAATGCAGCTGATAAATTACTTACTGAAAATGTAATGCTCAAAGCAGTAACCACAATGCAATAATTATTGGACGTGATTAAACATAAAAATAAATCTGTCTTTTACTTTTCTCTCATCCCATTAGTACACACAATAAAAAGAAAAGCCTTTTTAAAAGGTACCTCACGGTCAATTCTTTTCCCCCTTAATTCTGCATTGTAACAAACAAAGGTAAAATCAAAAATCATGCAAGCGAAGTATAAGCTTTTCCCCATTATCCTTAGAAGGGCGACAGTGCCAATTAAAAACACTTTCCCAGGCAGCTCTCAGCAAATGCTGTTTTTCTTTTAACTCCTTGTTAAGAGGAAAAGAATCACAAAGTATAATGGGTTATAAATCATCAATATTTCCAGGGAAATCAATCTATTTTTTTCTGCATTTAAATGTATGGAAACTCTCCCAATCTCACTGACATAAATAATGTTCCCTGTTCATAAAGTCTGAGGCTAAAATTAGCATCTGATCTCGAAAATGAATGCAAGCAATGTTGTCTGTCTTAAAGTAACAGGAAAACGTTGGCTTATTCTATAAGACTTGGTCAAGCTAAGTTATTTCTGCTGTAAATGGAAGACTGCGGCCATATTTCATACGCATGTGTGCAAGTCTCAATGTGACTTTTTCCCTCTGTTGAGATACTTGACTTTGATTTTATTTTTATCATTTACGCTCTGAAATGCCAACACCACGCCACTCCTACAAAACATGCTTTTATACATTTATTTATTTATTTTTATGTCCGCGATCAAGTTAGAAAGTAAGCCATATCTCCAGATCTCGTTTTGTAAAGGTTGTACTCGCCACAGGCTTAACACATTGATGGGAGACAGTGTGGAAGGGATCGATAAAGTAGTATTATCCTTTTGGATGGTGAGTCTCTGCAGGACACTCTGGCTTAACTCTGCCGTCTGTGCTAACTCTCCCTGCTCACCCACTGGGAGACTGCACTAAAGCACAGTTCTGGACATGCTTCCTTCACCTTGTTCTGGAGCTGCTTTAATAACGCTGGAGAAAATCTGAATGCCGTGAGACAGAATTTTAAATCTGAAAGACAACTGTTTACAAAGACTGACGTCTGAGGGTGCACAGGCCTGGACACCGAGACGGACGTATGCGGCATTCAGCAAGTTTCACTTTGGCAAGAGGCCCGTCAACGTAAACATTCTTCAACCGCATCTTGTCACTTGTGATTTTAAAAGGCCACCGATTGTGGTTGCTGGGAGGCGATGCTGCAATGTAATGAGCTTATAGTAACTGCCTCCTTCACTTGCCAAGTGGACTTGGGGAATCATACGCTGAATGTGCCTCCAAATTAAATATTCGTAAGTTTTCATTTGTCACTGTAAGAGTAAAATGATGACTCTGGTCACAAATGCTAGAAAGTGTTAAGGAGATGATCACTGTTTCTCTCCGTGTTCATAGGGAGTAGGTGACGCTGTTCAGACCTGAGACTCTGAGGCTTTGCGTGATCTGTAATAGAGACAATATGGATCTGCTGCATTTCTTTTTTTCTAATAAGTGTACTGAGACTTTCACTTAATTAAACAGACCTCGCTTTGCTATTCAGGCAAAGTAAATGATAAGTAACACAAATTCATCTGTGGGGCTTTATGACACTACAACTAAGTTCAGTCCTTTTCTGTGGCCCTATTATCTTTTAGGCCATATTTCAACTACTCTCATTGACACGAATGTTGGTAGCCACCGGCCCCTCACCCTCTCTCACATCACATACTCCTCTCATCAGACTTGAACTTGTCTCTGAGCCTTGAAACCCATCCTAGTTCCCAGGATAAGACCAAGTCACTTCTCCTTAATCGATTGTACCTTCTTATTCCTGTCCCAAGATTTGTTATTAGTTGACAAACACTGACAGAGAATGTGCCGTGAAATACACACAAATAAATATGGGAAATTCTATAGAGAACTGAAATTCCTGCCTCTAAGCAAGTCAACTGTGAAGGATTGAAAAGCACCTTGAATATGACATTTCTGGATTCAGACAACTCAGGGGACCCTTGTCCATTCTAGAAGGAGAGACTTACAGAGGTAGGTGCTGGATTTTGGTATCATTACCTATTTCTCTTACTAGTAGTGACTTCCCTGTATTCTAATATTTTAGGACTTATATTTACACGTATCTCAAATGCTACAATATACAGGTACTCTCCATTCAGCGCAAATACTATGCATGAAATCTTTAAATCTTTTAGGCTGCCCAGTAAAAACAAACAAACAAACAAAAACAAACAAACAAAAAAACGGAGAAAAGAGTCCTTTCATTTTATCATGTGGAACAAATTTATTTCCTTTTTGTCTCAACTTCCCCTGACTGTACTGCACCTGGTTGTTACTTTTATAACTAAAAGCGCCATTAATGTGATTAACTAAAGAGCCAGCTGCCTGGGGTCAACACCCTCAGCAATAGTAAAGAACTTGCAAAAGCTTTGACATTGCAGTTTCTCTTGACCACATCCCAGATAGAATTCTTCGGTAGAGTGACCTACAGCCTCTACAAGTGGGAGAGGACAGTATTAAAAATACACCCTCCATCCAGGTTCCCCATCCAAATCAACCCACAGGGATCACACAGAGAGCGCTCTTTTTTTTTTTTTTTTTTTTTTTATCTTGGTATTTTCACTGGAGCATCTGCCTTTTATTTTTAGAACTGTTTTTTGTTTTTGCTTTTTTTTTTTTTTTTTTTTTTTTTATCTTGGTAGCATTATTGTTCCTCTATTTATTAAATTGGTATCTTTTTCACAGTTTTCAGAAATATAAAACTATGCGTAAGGCACCTTATATAGAAGATAGAATTGTAAGAGTAAGATGTGCCCCCAAAGGACATAAAATTTGACAGAGAAGAGAAGTCACACCGACAAATGGTTATAACAGAGGCCCCTTCAAAGAGCAGAGGTTTTGAAGTCAGACAAGCGTGGTCTGCAACAGACACCTCTGCCCCTTTGGAAGGAGAGGGTGAATTCAGAGCTCAAAGCTATATTTGTACCTACCTTTCAAAGCTGGAAGAGGAATGAATGAGAGTACGATTGTGAACCCTCTAGTCCAGTGTTCCCAAATAATGCACATGTAATAAACGGAACCTATTTAAATAAAGTCATTGTGATGTGCAGCCCGGTATGGTGGAATAATAAAATGACAGAGAAAGCTTGGTGAGCTTTGGAGGGGGGCTGAAGGAGTAGCTCTACCTGGCTGGCGGTTCAAGGGAGACCCCACAAATGGTGAAGCTCAGTGTTTAGCCAAAAAGAGTAAATTGGGTGAACAGAATGGCGTGGGGTGGGAAAATCTCAGGGCAAAACAAAACTAAACAAAAACAAACAAAAGAAAAGATGAGGAAACAAGGTCCTTTTATCAGGATAGTAATAGTCAGAATGGAAAAAAGAAAAAAAAGATAGTAGAGCTGAAATTGGATGAGGGGGTACAGCAGAGGAAGGAGACCAAATAAAGACACATTTCAAGTCCAGGTGTCTAAGAATGTGATGAAATGTTAAACAGAAAAGAGTAATGAATATTGGAGATGATATTAGCTTTTGAATCACATAAGTCGTCTTGGCTTTTGTTAAATCTGTTATATCATCTACAGCTTGAAAAACAAACTGTCCGACCATTGCCCATTTGAAATTAACATTACCGATGATATCAACTCCCAGATAAGTGAAACATCTGTGATGCTTAATATGTTTCAGGGCATATTCAGAATCTAAGGAAAAGGGTGTTCTGTTTCTCAAAAAATAAACAAAAGTTTCCAAAACATTCTTAAAGAACAGCAACAAAAAAACTCAGCACACCATCTAAAAATAAAGCAACACGGCGTCTATAATATTTACACTGGGTACAAAATAAAACTTTAGTCACGTGCTAATTCCCCTTACTCACTACTGTTCTTTAGTATTTCATGAAACAAGGTCTGTATTTAATAGGACTAATCATATGTCAAAACAGCAGTGTGGGAAGTGAGAGCGTTAGGAAGAACCCCAAAACAAATTTACCAGTTTGGAGCAGGCATTTGCTTCGTGTGATGGAGAAAATTAAATCTTCATGCCTACATAAGTGAATAAGAATAAGCCCAAGTTGAAGGTGGCATTAATCTCAATCACTGTTTATTTGTGGGTGTTTAGACATATTACATGCAGAGTGTGTTTCCATTATTGTTGTTTTGAATGAAACACATGGCATTTCATTGTGAGGAAACCAGGGAAACAATTTTCTCAGTTGCAGAACTGTAGTCACAAAGAAAAAAATAAATAAAACTACAAAACTCAGTTCGCGTTATAGCTTTGCATGCTTAGCCCTGGAGAAAGGAGATCAAGAGCTATTCCCTCAATGTTATTAATAACAATTTTTCCACCTTATTATACATTTTATGTTTTTAAAAATCACATATGGATCATTAAAAAAGATTAAGATATGTCTGGAAAGAATTTCGACAAGAAAGTGGTTAACATTCATCATAGCCTTTCAAAACAAAATTGAATTCTACTTTATCTGAAAACTTTCCAATGCAATATTACTTTTTCTTACGTATACACCCTGCAACTTACCCAGGGCACTATTTATCATTTGGACAAGTTAAGTACACCACACACATACGTTCCCTGCACATACACAAAAAATTCACCTTGAAACAAATGAGAAATTCTCTCTTGGGAAACTCAAAACTGTATTAAAATGATAAGCAGAAAGTCTTCACTCTTCCTTCATTAACTTAGGCAGACAAGTGTGATGTACACACACCAAAAAAAAAAAAAAAAAAAATCAAGGTTCCAACACGCTCCTGGTCATAATAATCATCTTTGCTTCTTCCATTCCACAAAGTTTGTTCATTTTTACAAAGACATTATAGGCTGTGATGGAAAAAACAGTACCCAGAGGCCCTTCCAATTATCCAGACAGGTAGCCTAGCTCATCTGGGACCACCGACAGGTATGGGTCAGGATTTAAGGATTCAAAATAATTATTGCAAAGAAAGCGCTTGAATGAGTAATTTCTCTTTGATATTCTATTCACCTACATAGTAAAGCTGAGAGAAAAGAAGCAGAAATTTGGGGTTTAAAAAGGTATCAATAACTTGGTAAGTAATAAAATTCAGGTTTGTCAATTGTTTTATGTAGGTGATACACAGATTCTAAAAGAGCACTTTCCAAGGTAAATTCTAGAAATCACACTTCACAGATAGCTCTGTGTTATGTGTCACCTGCTATAAATATTCACACTTCAGAATCCTAGGTGCTGCATTACAGACAATAAGATAGAAGGTAATCTATTTCAATAGTTAACATGCATATTTAGGTGCCTTTTGTATACAGAGAGTAAGTGGTGTGGCCAGAGAAGCACATTATTTTGACCCTGCTCTAGATTTTGATCAAATCCAGGAATGAATCCAAATTACTTATTGAGAAATAAAATCATGCCGGAAACAAAGAGACTGTCCTAGGGATTTCTCTTAAAAACATCAAAAATTAAAAAAAAGAAAAAAGAAAGCAAGCTCAAAATATGAATAGTTTTCTGCTCTGAAAGCACCACTATCCTATCTAAGAGACAGCCCTAACGTTAAGACTAGTCAAGAGCTCGGGCTTTGGATCAAAAGTCCCAGCACTGTCACAGCTACATGAGTGGTCTTAGGAAAATATTATCCTTCACTGAGCCTCAGGATCTAAACTCGTAAATGGAGAAAATGACAAGAATCTGCTGAGTGTCACTGTTACAGTTTTAAATGAGATATCCTCTTCACCGAACCAAGTACAGCCTATGTTAAATAGATTACATAAATTCCTGGATATAAGGCAAGCTTTTCCCAAATGCCCTTAGAAAAGATCTCTTTCAATATTTATCTTCCACTAACTGTTGGAAATGCTCTGTATGTCCCACTATGATATATTTGGGGGAGGCTGTCCTCATTTCTGACTGCCTGTTCCACATTATTGTTAAATATTTTGAACATCACTCCTGATGTTTGGAGAAAACACATGGACTTGGTGTGACTTCAGCCAATGTTAGTTTGGATGCTATGGAGGTTAACCTATCAAAAAAAAAAA
>NW_011888811.1:2456030-2457848 GCF_000151845.1 Pteropus vampyrus
GCCATCTGTTTCTACTGGGCCCCTACCTGACATAATTACTTTAAAAAGCATTAGAGTGTGCACACAGGCAGGTCAGAGAAGGTTTCGCTGATAAAATGACAATTAAGGCTCGTAGGAACTGATAGAGTGAGCCACGCGGCTACCAGGGAGAATCATTTTATAGTTATAGTGAATAGCAAGTTCAAAGTGAAAGCCTAGTTGGAATATTCGAGGCAGGCAAAGAGGATAGTATGGCTGGAACATAGTCAAAGGGGCAAACAGCCCTCAACACTGAGATGACGTCAGGGCCAGGACAAGTTCCCCCAGACAGCGAATGCTACAGAGAGAAGGCTGGAAGGTGCTTTGGAGGGAGTAGGATGGATCAGCAACTGGCAAAGCATAATGAGAAGGAGAAATTAGGGAGTGTGAACAGAAAAAGCATGGTATCTAAAAAGTCAAATAAGAAAATGAGTTTTCAGGAAGCACAACTGACTATGTCAAATCCTAGGGTGGGTCAAGTAAGTGAAACAGATGACTGGATTTAGGCACTCGGTTAGCTGTCGGCCTTGAGAAGCCTGCTTTGGTTAAGTGGTTGGGAGCAGAAGCCTGACTGGAGTGGGTTCGACAGAGAACAAAGGAAGGATTATCGGCCGATGCTTTAGAGAATAAATTAAGCAAAAAGAAAAACCAGAGGCTGACCTAATATTATGCAATAAACTTTTGTGTCTTGATATTAAATTCCCAGTGAGAGTATCATATAGAAGCTTAAACACCTTGTCTCATGCAACTGAGTTGACAGGTAAATGTGCCATACAAAACTGTTAGATAAAAACAGCAATTTTAATCAATATATTCAATATTATAAGAGGCATATTATTATCCCAGAGATTTTATAATTCAATTTGGCCTAAACAACGTGTCTTTTTATAAGACACTTCGTGCGCGTGCGTGTGCGTGTGCGCACGCACACATATATACACACACACACCCGGCCACACTAACATTTATGCAGTAGGTTTCTATGCTGCATCTGAGATTCAAACCAAATCCCATTCTGAGACTGACCTGCAAACCAATGAGGCTTTACGAGGTTGGAACAGTAGTAACAACTTGATTGTACATTTTTCCCCTGAGAAGGAATTGAAAAGAATCATATTTGTTAATCCTCCTACAAGAAATTCTATGGTATCTTTATCCCTTCTTAAAAATGGTACAGGCTACTCTCTAGGAAGAGGGAATCAGATTCCATGTAAATACCCCGGCCAATATATGCACTCTCTTGCTGTGAGCAAGAGAAGGTGTGGGCCCTGTACTGGCTAGGTGGCGTGAGCACTGGAGGAAGCGTGGGGATTGACTGCTCCCAAACAGTGTGGGTCAGCTGTGTCCTGCTGCGTGTCCACATACTTTGTGTGGTGATAGATGTTTTCATCTGTGCGAAGCATCAGATATGTATAAATCACTCTGGCAAGGCTACTCTTTTACAGAGAGTTCGTTTCGACAGAAGCACAAATGCACAAAACAAACACGTGAAGCACCGAGAAGAAGGGCCAAAGATGTGTATGGGTCATCACAGGAATGTTTTTATTGAGGAAAAGGACAACATTGCCTCCATGACAATGTCATGATGGGCAAGTGACATTTTCAATTCGCGTAGCTGCTACCGCGGATAAAAACAGCTAACATTTACTGAGCGCTTAATGTGGTCTGCACTGTGCTGTGTTACATGCGATCTCATTTATTATTCCTCTCAACCAGGAATCCTCAATCCCCAGGCCGCAGACCAGTACTGGTCCATGGCCTGTTAGTAACTGCGCTGTACAGCAGGAGGTCAGTGGCAGG
>NW_011888811.1:2458739-2462997 GCF_000151845.1 Pteropus vampyrus
TCAGCATGTGATTATCTGAATGGAGGGGAAAATTCATAGGATGAAGTGATCACTGGGGCCTTGTACTGCAAACGTTTCAGGAGTGAAGCATTGATCAATCTTAAAGAAAAGAGGCAGATTTTCAAAAAACGAATGTGATGAACAGGATATTGAGAAAGACATGTGGACGATTTTAGCAAAGGCAGCTGGCAAACCCCGAGACTGGGGAGGGCAAACGGCGGGAGTCCCAGCGCCGGGCGGAGTTTGGACCGTGCTCTGCGTGTGAAGAGATGTTGGACCTCAGGCGTGACGCGATGCAAAACGCGGCTTGAAGAAGACAAATTTTTCCGTTGCAGATAAGTGTAAACAACTCAGACGTACGCCCAGAAAGTCAGCGGAGCCACAACGAACTTGGGGGGTGGTGCGGAGTTTTCAGAACACCTATACGGCGCCTCCTGCCAGCATGTTTACGCTTACACCGAGAAACAGGCATATTGACTTTCCCTGATTAAGGCTGCTTTAGTCTGTTCTGATGAGTAAATGCCCAAAGCAGCCACATGCTTAGCTGCCCTCCCTCTGCAATTACTACCTATTTTTTTCCCACGCTGCTCTAGGTGTGGCTCTAAATTTGTAGTTGTTAAGTTTTCAGAGCAGACACACACATCAATCACTCGACCTTGTAATTTCACGGGCTTCTTCTAAGAGGGCCACTCCTTCAGTCAGTCAGTCAGTCAGTCAGTCAGTCACGCCAGTGTTTACTGAATACCCACGAAGTGCCAGGCCAGGTGACAGGCTCTGCAGATGCACAAGTAAAATATCTCCATCTTTAAAGGGCTCACGATCTGCCTCAGGGAGAAAAAGGAGCGAGCACTCACAATATGCTGGCTGAACTGCCGACCTACGGGGCGCTATGTGACCACACTCACAAAAGCCTTAACTCTGCCCAGTGCATCCTGGCATGCTTTCCAGAGGGTGACATTTTTAAACAGAGGCGTGAAGAATAAGCAGCCATTCTCCAGATGGCTGAGCAGGGGAAAGACACCGCTAACAGAGGGTGAAGAATGTCCAAATGCCTAGGAATGTGGGTAATGATCAGAAAGGGTGATCGGAGCTGAGTTTAGGATGGGAGGGGTCAAGAGGGTCTCCGTATCACAGAGTTTGAACTTAATTCCGCAACTGCATTTGTAGTTTAGAAACCACCACAGAGGGAGAGCTAACGAGTGGACAGATAAGAATGGACCAGAATAAAATTTATATTCATTTTAAAGATATCATTAAGAAGATGATCTCATTTTATCTTGTGAATCTCTACAGGCCTGGATAATTGAAAACACCTACGGTTTGTCAGAATGTGGAGGTAGAACTTGCTGATCCCAAAAAAATTATCTTTGTATTTTCTCAGATCTTAGTCAATAATGTCAGCTCAAGAGTTGCCATTATACTTCCCTAGATGTTAATGCTGATGATCTGTTGGCCAAGCATTTTTCTGAGACAGTCATCAGTCATCCAGGTGGTCATAGCTTGAAAGCAGAGAAATGAGGAGGAAGGTTTGGTCTTGCTGATTATAGGAATTTTAGGCTAAATCCATGACCTGGTTTTGATTAATCTAGATCCTGGGATACAATCTTAAACACATGTCTAACCTGATCCTAGGCTCTGAGGACCAGTCAAGCTAGGTTTGAGATGACTAACAAATACCCACCCCCTGACTCCAAACTCTGGCATCCTGTACCTCCAGAAGAATGTGACATTATCAGAGAAGGAAAACACTGTAATACTGAGAACAAGCAACTTGGGTGTTTAATGATCAGTATTAAGAAGATTAGCAAAAATAACGGACAGCATGTACAAATGCCTCCCTTATACTTGCTGCTTTGATGTGTTATTTAAAGTACGATAGATTTTGACAAAAAAATTTATATGAAGGTGTGATTTAAATAACTTTTCTTTCAGATGACCTGAATTCACTAAATACATATTTAAAACTTAAAATGGTTAAAATAAAAATAAGCCTCCCTTCCATATATACATTTATTTACAGGTTAAAGAACACAATCACAAACTTAATTTTGCCCAAGCTCTTAATAATATTATTAAGCAGAAAGGACAAAAAGATTTTCATGCTCAGCCTACCTGAACAGACACAGACAATGGATGGTAATTTGCAAGGACAAGTTATAAAACTGGCACATGTGTAAAAAGTATCAGTGACCAGGAAACCAACTATCTGGGCATTTCCTATCAGCTGCATTCTGCAAAAAAAAAAAAAAAAAAAAAAATTTTAACATGAAAATGTGTGTGTGTGTGTCTCAGATATACACGTGCATGTGTGTGTAGAAAAATGCTTCATAAACAAATTCCTTATCTGTGGGCATGAAATTTAAAAAATGATAACAATAACAGTAACAGCTTTAATCTAATATTTCAATGACTGCTTATGAAATGTTTCCCCACTCACTACCTAACTTGAATAAAGTTCGCTCCCTTATCATGAAATAGGCAAGCATATTCACTTTATAGATGAGAAAACGGAGGTTCAGAAATTTTACTCAGGGTTTTGCAGCAAGTGAATGGCAGAGACAGTCCAGAATTCTGGTGACTGAATTCGTAGCCTAGTGCCAGTACCATTGCATCAAGAAAATTTCCTAAAACTCCCAAATTGTTAGAACTTATCCCTCCCTTAACAGTACGTATCTGGGTGCAACTCTATATTCCACTTTATAGTAATAATATGGTAATTTTCACATCTTACTTGTTATCTTCACTAATACCATAGGAAAGAAACTATTGGCATGCCCAGCATAAAGCTTCCATACATTGGGTTCACCGAACCTATCTTTTCTTTTTATCTGCAAATTCTTTTTTTAAAAAATGTGTTTATTAAAATATAGCTAAGATACAATACTGCATTAGTTTATTCACACCAAACTTATCTTTAATAGACTTCAATTTGGTGTGCAGGCTTTGTGGAAGGGACAGTCATTGCTCATTAGTATCTGTGTTCTCTCTTCTTTGCGGTCACTCAGCCAGACCCCAGGCTCTGCCTCCCTTGAAGGTCATGTCAGAGATGCAGCCAATGCAACCCGACTGGAAATGGGGCTGAACCATCTCCAAGCTGAACCAGTTCATGAAAGCATCCCATTTATAACTTTCATTCTATTTCCCAGCCACCAAAGGACTAGAGTAGTACCCAAGGACCTAGAGAGTAGAACCCAAGGACCTAGAGAGGGTCTGGGGCACTGGAAAACTATGATGGGCAGAGGCCATTCCCCTCCCATCCTCCATCCACTCAGGTCCAACAGACCTGAATTGGACTGTGTGATGTGAGCAAGAAATAAACGCTTATGATGGTAAAGCACTGAGATTTAGAGGTTATTATAGCTGTTATCCTACCCAGAATAATACAACTCTCCATTATAAGAAGCTAATATCTACAAAGAACTAATATCCAATAACAGTCTCCAAAAGAGCATACATTATGAAGAGATTTTAATAAGCTATTTTATATTGCAAATTCTGAGAATACCTTTTTTGGAGGGAGAAAAAACCCACGATACTACCCTTTCAAATAAAAACACAATCATGACTTTTATGATCAATCAAATTTTCCTATCACAGAAATCTTTAGGTCATGATAGATAAATTCTATGAAGCACACGTTATAATATAAAACTGGTATCAGATATTCAGACATACTAATAAGCAAAGCATGGATGGACAAATCTAATTTAAGTTGGTCCTGCTGAGTCATTTGAGATATCCATCTACCCCAAATGAACATAATCCATTAGCATCAAAATAACAAAATCCCCCCAAATGCAGACGGGTCTAGTTCTGTTCATGATTTTTATCAGCATGACATGTGGCTAATATTCATTTATCAGGCAGTAAGGGCATTGTTTTGCACTCAAATAATTATCAGTTAATGAAGCTTTAAAAAGAGTCTCTTATATCTAGATTGAATTATTCTTTCTGTGGCGCTTACCCTCATATTTCTAAATAAAATGTTCCTATAGCAAATGAGGTCAGCTTATGTAAGCTCAAAAGCAATAGCATATTTTAGCCTCAGAGCATAATAGCAAGAATATTAGAGCGCATTCATTCAATTCAAAAACTGAGTCTAATATTCCATACTTGGTTACACGCCTTTTATAGTTACATCTCTAAAGAAGATAAATCATAGAAATACAGATAATCTCTCATGCCCTTTTACAATAAAATTTGAAGTCCCAACTATTCCATTTGATAGAATAGAAAACCAAGGGTCTGAGAGGTAAAG
>NW_011888811.1:2464147-2467439 GCF_000151845.1 Pteropus vampyrus
AAACCTATTTTCTTCTCACATAGCTTTACATTTTTCCTGAAATGCACTCTGCTTTCCTTATGATGGAATTGGTCATGAGCGTCAGGCTTCTGGAAATAAACTTTATTTCTTTCAATTACACACACACACAAAATGTATTTGCTTTGTTTTTTGGCTTGGGGTTCCCTCCTCTGGTCCCAGGGAAATATTTCTCATAAAGAAGTAAATGGGGTTTGGAGATGGATGGAAGACTCACTGTTTAAAATTCCAAATAGTGCTTTGGCTGATCTCCTCAGCTCTTGCAAGATTGATCATATGTGAAATTTGAATGTAGATTACAGTGTTTCAATTTAACAAGATTAAGGTGTGATTACATTGGTTATTTTGTAATTTCATACTTTGTCCATTAAGGGAAGTCAGCATTTAAGATCACTCTCAGTCATTTTTAATAGCATGCTGAAGTGGGGGGAAAAATGCTTACAATTTTAAGTTTCTAGCCACTTAACTTTCTTTATGTTTTCTTATCAGTTATTTAAAATATTTCTCTCCCATATTTTCTCCACAATAATCCAAATTAACAGCCACTTTATTTAATTTTTACTTTCTAATCTTGTTTTCTTAGGATAAATCTGCCCAATACTCATAGTGAGGGAGAGGACAGAAAGCATAAAACTTTTTTTTCTTTTTTCTTTTTAAATACTGGAATAGTTAGTCTTAATTTGCTGATAGAAATTTCTGTTTACCCACTTTCTAGGGAGGAACAGGGCATAATTATATCAGGAAATGACTCTCACCCTGGCTTCTATTGAATACTGGTGTCTCATAAGATATTAGTTTAGTTGAAACAAGTAAATCATGCTAAACCCTGGTGGAGAATGCCACCTACCACATCAGTTTCTTGGAGAACCACATGCATATTTGCATATTAAAGTCTCTTGGAAGTCCTGCAGGGAAGAAATATGTTCAATTTTTTCTTTAAACCACTGTATCATATTCACGATTTATTTGAACATAGATTTTTTTTTTTTTATTCTTGGAACATCCATTAAGATTTATCGGACACCAGTGTTCAAAAATCCAATTATACTTGAAAATACATGAGTTTTAGGGTACGTTTTCAAATCTCTAGCTTGATACTTGCTAGCTGTGTAGTTTTGGACAAGTCACTTAACCTCTCTGAGCCTTATTTCAATTTCGCGTTCCAACCAATATTTACTGAGCATGGGTGGTATTCCAGGCCCTGGGCTAACTAGACACAGAGAACACTGCAGTAAACAAAACAGACGTACCTATCCTCAGGTAATTTAGGGTCAGGTAGAAGAGATAGACATTAAACAAATACATATATAATTAGAATGTTGCTAAGTGCCAGAGAGGGAATAGAGTAAGCGGAAGAAATAATTATGGGGAAAGCTAATGTAGACTGAGTAGGCAGGGAAGTTCTCTGAGGAAGTGACAATTAAATGGAAGCCTGAAAGAGATGTAAGATCCAGCCAAGCAAAATATGGCAGTGAAATGTTCGAGACAGGAAAAAGCAAATGAAAAGGCCCCTAGACTAGTTTTGCATGCTGACTTTCCTTAAGAGAAAACATGAAACTTGAAAACTACTGAGCTACAGCCTCCTAAATCTTGTGGACCAGCCTATTGGACCTGGGGAGCAGCAAGGAGGCCAGTATGGCTGCAACACAGTGGCCCTTGGGTGAGCAGTAGGGTCAGGTTAGAGCGATAAAGCAGGCAGATGTCAGGGCTTGGGCCTGCTGACCAGCACTCCTATGAAGGGGTCCAGAGTAGTATTGCCTGATTTTGGTTTTTAAAAGATTGGACAGGGAAACGAGACCAATTAGAAGGTTATTTTTTGGTAACAAAGAGCTTCTGTTCCCTCATGTGCAATATTAGGGTGTTAACTCTTACTGCTATAGGAAAAAATCAAAACCTGTACAAGAGCTTGGCACAGGAAAGATGCTAAAGCAGAACTTCCTGCTTCCAGTTCTCTCTTAAGACATGGGATCCAGCCCACCTAAAGATTTCTGTCCATCAGCATCGACCTCCCCTCTCCCAATCATGTACATCCCATCCAGCTTTCTGAAGTATAACCTCTTGAGAGTGTATTTCAGATGGGCCACAGTGAATAACTTGAGAGAGAGAGAGAGCCTTTTCCTGTGCCACCTCCTCTCTCCAGTGACAGGAGGAAGAGTGTTCCACTAACCTGTGCTTAGGAAGTGAGAATCCTTCACTGGGCAAGGCGTCGCCATGGTCATGTTTGGTTCAGATGAGCTCGCCTACCTAAGCAGAACTTAAATGAGGGATGTGTGAGGTGCGGGGAGGGCCGGACACTAACGGAATGATGGCAAAACACCTCCTAGACAGAAAACACCTGGTCACTTGGACACTTTGCCTTTTTAAAAGTCAAAATTATTGCTTTAAAAACAAAGAAACAATCCAATTTCTTCAACTAATAAATTATATGGGAAATAAAAGATACAGGAGGAAATTGTGGATGGAAAGAGACTTAAAAATAGCCCCCAAATAAATCTTCACCATGAGATCTAGGAATGCATCCCTGGGTGATAAGGAAAAGCAAGAAAGTGATAACAAAATCGGATTAGTGATAACCTTTTGAGAGATGGCAGGTATTTGCTATGGGATGTAACATGTTACAAGACTTCTGGGTAGGAGTGGAGAGTGGTTGGCTAAATCCTATTTCTTGACTTGAGTGTTGCTTCCAGGGTGCTGCTTTATAAAAACTTATTAAGCTGTGTATTTGTTTACTCAGTTTTCTGTATCTGTGTTTTCCACATAAAATGATTATCAAATAAAGAATAAATTAAAAGCGAACATAATAAATTTTACATGTCAGTTATTTCAGTCAAGGCCATGGCACAAATTTTCAAAGTCAAAAAAAGAAAAAGAAAAAAGAAAGAAATACAGTTTGAGGTTCACAAATCAACTTGATTTGTGCTGCTATAGAAAAAAAAAGTTACAAAATGAGAGTAATGATAGTGTCACATTTTTTTTGCTGAATTTTTCTCTTCTTTCCAATTGTACGTCATAAATTACTAATTAAACTATTATTTCATTAGAGTTCGATTAATTTATGTCACTTAGCTTCTCCCATATCTTGATATTATAGGACAAAAGTATAAATTAAATGAGCAACAAGAAGGCATTCCTGTTCATAAAACTTTTAAGATAGATTACAAAAAAAAAATCTTATCTCCACAACAAACTGGACAATTATCATTTTAATTTCTAAGTAGTAACCCTACAATACAGTTGATGGGTTTTATTATGACACTAAATAATTAACTAAAGG
>NW_011888811.1:2467489-2474112 GCF_000151845.1 Pteropus vampyrus
TTCTCTAACTCGCCTTTTTCCATCCCAGACATCAGAAAGAAATATAAAGTCTAGAAGTCCTTAACAACTCTAAAAGACCCTCCAGGTGTACAAAATTTCCAGGATCTTTTATGTCATCTTTGATTATTTGAGCACAAATTCTTTTCATACTCTCATGATACAATATAGTAGAAATTGGGATGTTTTCTATTTAAAGTACTCTAAAGTATGTACATCTTACTTGGTAGCAGGAAATGAGCTCACTCTAAATGAAGGGCTTATCAATAAATGAACCACCAGCCTTTCACTTTGATTTCCTCTATCTTGGTACCAGGTCCTATCTTTGTGTGTGCAACAAGGAGAGGCCTTTGGAAACCTAAACACTGGAGAACAGTAGCGGGGGAAGAGGCTTTCTGTTGACAAAGTAAATGGGAGAACTGGGTTTCCATATAAGATATTTTTCCTACTCAAACAGGTTGCCAAATGATCACACCATCAATAGTATTCGAGTCTACAAAAAGTTTTGTATTAACTCAGAATACTGGGATATTATGAATCACGACTGAATGAAAACAAATGGCAATGCTTAGTTCATAAAAAAAAAAGTGGGTTTTCAGAAGTTGGAAATATCACAGTATTCGTATATAGAAAAACAGGTCACCATATTTTACCATATTCTCTACCTTCTCTTCAACTTTAACCACCAGCCCTTAAAATATGACAACAAACATGTGACTTAAATATTTCAGAGACACTGAGAGGTGCCAAATCCAGTCCCATTTTGACTCGAAATTCTCATAGCCCTGGCAATTTTTTAAATTGTCATTTTATTTTGGACAAGGGCTTGATGGGGCCAGGTGTATACCCAGAAAAGCACACTTTGCACTCGTTGGCTTTCCCAGCTTGTGAATGCCACCTGGCTCGAAGGGCTCATTTTCATGCTGGTGCCCGCAGCGCTCTGCCAGCCACTCATAACCTCCCAGAGTGCAGGGGCCCGGCCTGCGGCAACGAACTGGCGGATGCGGTGAAAGGTTTGGACCCCGCTGGCGGTAACTGACGGGGCTGCTCTCTGATTTGAAAGATCAAAGGAAGCTTGATTTTAGGAAGAACAGTGACAAATGAAAACCAAGAGAACTTTCACAGCTTTCATAAGGAAGATTTCACGGGGTTATTTCCATTTTGGAATAACCACCTGTGGGGCAAATATTAAAAAAAAACAAAAAACAAGTTTGCTTCTTTTTTCCCAGTCTGTGTGGTCCAGGTGACAATGCTGCAACATTTTAAAACCCCACATGCAAAGGCTGTTCCGTTCGCCTCCTTTCTACCCAGTATTTGTAAGGGTAGAAAGGAGGTGAACGGAACAGCCTTTGCCGGATGTTATTTCAATAAATGCTGTCAAAGAACCAAGCCTGAAGTGTGCCTTGCATGTAGCAGCAATATTTGACCATGCCACCCAAGTAGTATAAAGCATGGGCTATCGATAAATCATTTTATTTGAAAAATCTCAGGTATCCAAAACATGCATATTTTTCTCTGCAGGCACCTCCTTCGGAAATTTATAAATAGACTGTCAGCAAAGTAATAAAGGCACTTGTTATTTTTATTCCTTAGCAACTAGACAAAACCCACTTGTCCCATCACTTCATTTGCCCACTAACAAGACATTTGAAAGTCATAAAATTAAAGTGCTTTGCTACAGCTGTACCCAGAGAACTCAAGAGTGACAATGGAAGCAGTTAGTGAAATGCAGGGCCCAGGGCATCATCTGCACGCACAGAAAGGGCTTGAGTAGTCTGGCCCTGCTCGGACATATGGTCATTTTCCACACACGCTGCATGACCACACACGTGCAGCAAAACCCGTCAGTCTCCCAATGCTTCCTGCTTGTCACCTGAGGAGCAAAAGTACTGAAATGTGAATGAATGGCAGAGACGGAGTTACAGGGATATCCTTGAGTTGGTCTGATTTTATTTTAAATTTTTTGTCAATCATTCTCACATTTCGGTACTTAATTGGGGAAATCTCATGGCGTGGAACAGTCATGACACAATGGAATCACAGGGGAGGCCCCCATATTGTGCTTTTTGGTCGTGGTCACGGATTTAGAGCAACAATTCCCAAATCTTTTTGCTCATTATATTGAGCACAAGATGCTCTACAGTTTCCCTTCAAAAAAAGATTCGGTGCAAGTTTAAAAACTGCTACCTGCCCTTCCCAAAAGATTTCGGGACACGTTAACACAATTAAGGTTCTGAGAATTCTTGAATCACAGGAGCTTGATTGTTTAATCTTTCTCAATATTATTTGACCATGGAACTGGGTGGGAGGGAGAGAAGAACTTCTTATTAATCTTTTGGCAACTGTATCCCACGGAACACAGTTTAGAAAATTTTGCTCCATAAAGCATATGTCACACAGGGCAAGTCCTTGAATAAGTGAACATTTTGCTTCATCTCTTACACTGGTCCTCTGACAGAGAAAAACCTATGTACATTTCAGTGAATTCTTAATGTTGAATCCACAAAATGGACCCTATTATACAACCAATTATGTCTTTACCACTTCACCGGAAGTGTCAAAGAAGAACATGACAAAAGCTTACTATCTAGATGGTTATGATATAATTAGGTTCACCCAATAAGAAACCATGAAAGACTGCAAGGGAATACCCATAACTTTTATGGTTTTATAAGGCAAACAGAATTGGAATATTTAATAAAAGTAGCTTATATCTATTCAGCACTTTCTATGTGGCCAACACTCTTCTAATTACTTTATGTGTAGTAATTCATTTGTACCTTAGGGCAAATGCACAAATTAGGTTCTAATTTTTTGCCATTTTCAAAATGAAGCAATTCAAGAACTGAGAAGTTAAGTGACTTGCAAAAGGTCACACATCTAGTAAATGGCACAATGAATAAAAGATAACACAGGACTAGTTTGAACATGATTATAGGTCAAATGATAGTGATTAAAAAATGTTTCAGTCTAATAAACCACAGAATTAGATGATGTCTTCCACAAACAACAGAAGATGCTTAAACTAAAATACTGATTTTTTCCTTAAGATTAAAACACTTGCAAATTCAAATCTATAATCATGTTCAAACTAGTCTATGCTTCTTTTTTTTTTAAATTTGCATTTTCAATTAAAGAAATGTTGTAATCCTTTGTGTTTTGACATGTTTCCTTCATTCGCATGCCCAGATTCATGCCGAATTGGTATAATTTAACCAGGCAATAGCAAGGTAACATCAGTTCTGTAATTACCTGAGGGGTTCATGACCCGCCAGCAACCTACTAAAGTATAAATATTTTCAGCCCATGGAAAACACTCACAAGTTTTAAAATACACATTCCAAACTAACTATGTCATTGGTTCAATCACTTCAATAAGTGCAATTTTCACATACAAAACAAAAGCCCTATTCTTTAACACCTATGCAGAAGAACACATCCATTTGCCATCTTTTTTCATTTAGCTTTAGATCAATTGATTATTGGCAGGCTATATCTCGTCTTGACAATATAAACAGAAATATTCATCTGCAGAAGAAAATCATCGTTCGGTCTCATTTTGTGCACAAAGAGACCTTGCCCTTGTATCTCACCAGGCTGAAAGCAGCTTTTATTGATTTCATGTTGGTCTGGATTTGTTACAGTTCCCACAGCAGAGGCGGAAACACTATTTGGCAATATTGTTAACTTAAAGGTGAAAACATAGATTTAAAAACGAGGAAAGATGAATATTAGTAAATGCTATGACTTTCCGGCATGTCTGATAATTGCATTAATTGCTACAAAGGTATTTTTGATTGTTTTCAGCTTTGTTTTGTTTTTAGATTTTTTACAGATTGGGTTAGAGGATCAAGTTATCTAATAACCACCAAACAAAAAACAAAAAAAAAACAAAAAAAAACCAAAAAAAACCTCTCATTTTCATTCTTAAAGTCAAATTGATATAGATTTTGATGAATTAAAAAAATGACCATATCAGAACTAAAAGTTATATTCATTTACTGTGATGTCCAGATCATTAAAAGTAACGACAATCCCAATGTATCTAAGTCACTAAATGTTCCCAAGAGAAAGTAAACATCTCTGGTAACTAGGACACATTATCAGTTTGTCAGGGCTTTTTCAGATACATCTAGAAATTCCTGACACAGATATTCTTATCATGGAGTGTGTTCAAGAGGTTTCACTTTAGATAAACACTATATAACACCTGCAAAACTGTGGGACTATATTAAAACTGTACCCTCGTTTTGTACCCACAAAACTGAATGTGGATTTAATTCCCAGTTTGAGAAGCAAGAAACTCTCCCTTGTCCTAGCTTTCCTATTTTGTTATATAAAGTCTCCCATACAAGAAATCTCTGGACAAACTGACAAGCAGATCTGAACTGCGTGAGTATGTGTACATGTTATTATTATAATGATATTCGAAGTTCCCTTATGCTGTCAGCCAAGCCTATACTCTTGTTTCTAAAAGTGAATAAACTTCATAATAAAATTTCTGTCCCATTCCATGTAAGTTTCCTTGTAAAGAAACGGAAAAATAGGATGCATGGTACATAAATAAGTAGAAGAAATCGCAACAGCTTTAAAGCGCATAGAGTGTCTTGCCTTTCCAGTGTGATTTCCATGACAAAAAGTAGCAAATGCTGTATATACAAGTGCCTCTGCCAATGGCTCGAAATTGAGCCCACACAGTACACTGGCTTAACTATTAAGCATCTAAATGGAGCATGCGAAAAAGCCATAGTGTGTGCAATGCCTGGATAGACAAGGCATCTTTCCCTTTTACTTGGAGCTGCTGCATATAAAGAGAGTCAACAGGGATTTATTGACCTCCCACAGAGTGGAAAACCACATATTACTAAAAGGTTTAAGGTACATTTTTAAAGAAGAAGGGCCTTTTTTTTTAAAGCTGTAAACATGTAGGGTTGTCGAACTTCCAAATTCTTAGAAGTCCTAAACACTAAATGTTGGTGTGCTATTAGGGTATAATAAGAAATATGTATTTGGTCTTCGTCTTTGCTTCCTGGCACAGAGTTTCAAAACCTTAAAATTTCCCCAGTGATAAGGGTGAAAGGAGCATCTTTCATTACTCATAACAAGCCCCTTTCAACCATACCTGAGCTTCTGTTAATGAGGTGACTTCTACAAAGTCTTTAAGGTTGGGGGTGGGGGCTGGCTGCCAGGGGAATGGATCAGTGGATTAGAGAGTTAAAAAGTTCAGGCCCACTCTAAGACCTCTAGTCAAGAGAGTGGTTGGAGATTGAGTTTAATCATCCACGGCTAGTGATTTACTCAATTGTGCCATGAAATGGAATCTCCGTGAAAACCATAAAGGACAGGGTTTGAGGAGCTTCCAGGTAGGCGAGCACATTGAGGTGCTGGAAAGGAGACACACCTGGAGAGGACACCCTTTCCCATACACCCTGTCCTACAAATCTCTTCCATTTGGCTGTTCTCAAGTTGTATCCCTTCCAGCAATAGTAGGTAATCTATTTCCCTGAGTTCTGCGAGCTGTTCTAGAAAATTCCTGATCCCAAGAAGGGGATTGTGCAAACCTCCTAATTAATAGCTGGTCAGTCAGAAGTTCAGAAAACCCCAGGTAGTGCCACTGGCATCTGAAGTGGAGGACAGTCCTACGGAGCTGAGCCCTTTACCTGTAGTACCTCCAGGTAGTTAGTGTCAGAAATGAATTAAATTGTAAGACACCCAGTTGGTGTCCACAGGGAACTGGAGAACTGCTTAGTGTGAAGAACCCACATATTTGGTGTCTCAAGTGCTTTGTAAGTAAACAAACAAATAAACAAACAAACAAAAACCTAACAAACAAAACAAAGCAAAACTGATCTTAAGAGTAGAAGAGAATTACATGGTCAGTTAATTACCTATCAGAATACCTCACTTCACTCAATGGGCACCTTGTTGAAAGCAGGTATGTTCATAAAACTTCCCCAAAGGAAAAATAAAATGTTTCAGAAATTCTCTTACTTTCCATTTTTAATTGATTTCCACTTGGCAAGAGATTCCCAAGATCTCCTTCATTGTTCACTATCTTCCCAATCTGTCTTCTAGAAATAAAGGATTTAACAATATTTAGAAATCCTTACCAGTGGAGAGGTTTACTAAAATCTACTTTAAATCCATAGATTTAGTAAAAGACGACAGGAGAAACTCCAAGGGTATCTGAGTTGTAGTCCTGCATCAACCACCTGACGTACCCCGAGTTACTCCAAAGTGAGTTTTGGAGACGATTATCACCATTCTTCTAAGACTGTTGTGATGATTATATTAAATAATGTATTTAAATGACCAGGCTCACCTCATCATTTTCTTGAAAATGGAATTTTAACTATTCTATCTAGCTTATATTAAATATAACTGAGCTTGCTTGCAATCATCACCACAAAAAAAAGAGCTTTGGCGCTATCCAGGGTCCTGAATAAAATCCTACGAGGTTTTATAGGATGACCCTAGAATCTCAACTACTTTTGCCAGAATTTCAACTAAACTTTATATAAGATGCCAGACCATGGAGAAATTACTTAACTTCTATATGTCTCAGTCTCCTCATCTGCAAAAGGCAGAAGCAATATTTAATTGGATTGTTGTGAGAATTACATGAG
>NW_011888811.1:2475113-2484597 GCF_000151845.1 Pteropus vampyrus
AAATTACAGCAGGCTGGAGGGTGGAAGGAAGAGACAAGGAAGGTTAACTACTTAAGAGTTGCAGGCCTAAATCTAAAGACATTCCTGAATGTCTATTGAAACTTTGAATTATCTTCCAAGTGACTATTTTCTGGGATTTTCTAGGGATAACAGCTGAAGAGCCAACCAGCAGGAGCCACCACATCGTGCTCATGCACAATCTTTCCGGACTGTTGCCAACAACCAAGCTAAAGAAGCAACCGCTTCTTCCTGATGATGCACCTGACCCTGAACTAGCCCCACATTAACTTTCCCAGGGCCCCTTATCTGTAGTCAATGTAAATTCTTTCAAAACAACTCACATATTTCTTCTCCAAACTTAATGTATAAAGAGCCCCATCGGCTCCAGGATGGTAGACAGGTTTGTTGTCTCCATCTATCCCTGTGCTGGTGTTGTAGACTGTAAGCCCCTAGACCTAGTTGTTTTTCTGACTAGCATATGGCTCAATAAATCCTTTCTTTCAGAAAAGGTGTCAGCTATAAAGGTTATTGTATAACCGGACCATTTACACTCTGTATTTGCTCAAGATTTTAGGCAACATTCATTATTCTTTAAAATACTCCACATAATATACTGTAGGAGTAGAGTTGGTACTGCACTTTTGAACATGTACATTTTTAAGAAACACATTCGGTCATTTATCTGGCTGAAAAATTTACTAGATATATAGGAATTGAAGACCTAATTTGTGCCAGACTGTCCTGGACACCTGATACAGAAGTAAAGAGCGCAGGCCATATGATGCTTATAATCAATTAGGGAGGAGGAAATAAGTATGCAACTCAACATCTAAAATTAAAATATTCATTTTTGTATTGAAATAATGAACTGGTTCTAATTTAAACTATAAAGGGAAACTAGGGAACTAGTTTCATATTTATCAGGAACTAAGTTCCTTCCTAAGATTAGGAATACGTTTTATTGTTAAGAGATTTAGTTCATTTATTCATTCAATTCACACATATTTATTGAGTCTTTACTATGGTGCATAATTCTGAATTGAGCTGCTTGGAATACGTTCACAAACGAAATGGACAAAGAAAACCTTTGATTTCCTTTCCCTGCTTTCATGCCTCTGAATTCCAGCAGTAGAAAAGCAACCCTTGATTCCCTTCTCACCACAAAAATTTCACGAATCTTTCTAAGAATGTACTTGAATATCAGGAAAACAACTGACTAGAAAGTAGGGATTGCAGCATTCCGGCCATATTTACAATGCTTTCTCTTAACTAAAATCTATGAACATCTGCATTTTTAAAATGCTTCCTTTAAACTATCTAAACAAAACAACAACAACAACAACGACACCAATATATCAAGGTGTCTATGCAAACATTGGCAGCCCGATGGCATTAGTAAAGACATACATTATATCCACTGTGGGATCCTTAATGGACACAGAAGTCATGAAACCACATTAAGAAATGTAATGCCAACCGCAAGTTATCTAATATTTCAAAGATAACAACATCCTGTAATGTTGTACAATAATTTTAAGGCAGATTGAACCTTAGTCATGCAATTTTCATAGGGGGAAAAAAAAAAGTCTGCACATTTTTGTGATTTTTCTTTTTTGACACATTAATTGCTCTTCCATACACAAGGAGAACAAAAGCAGCAGCATGCCATATTTATTCAATGAAGGGTGAGCCACAGGGGTTGTGGAACATTCTTTCTCCAACACTAGCCAAATTATCTCAGTGCCCAACTTGTAAGAGGCTGCAATAATACTCGATCATTTCAGAGTACTGGTAGGGTTATGCATCATTTTAACAGCACGATGGCAGATTGTGATCATCTTCATGTTATAGGAATCTAGAGATAAGTGGCAGGCATGGTGAGTCATTTTCATACATCCTCATTCTGCATGGAAACCTTAAAGAGATAGTCAGAAATTGTTCTCCTCTGGCAATGGAATGCTTATTAGCTCCAAGAGCAAGAAGGCTTGTGTATTTCTGGGGGGTTTTCAGTGAAGTGATTGTGGCCGTTAGTGTTCATTCACTTTTAAGAACAATCTGAGGTGGAGAGTGTATAGTCAGTATAATTGATTGTGTCATCTAGTGAAGATATATCTCAGAACAAGGAAACTCAAATAAAATGGACTAGAAACTCCATCAGGGCAGGAATAACGTCAGTTGCATTTACTGATTTGTATAATCAGCACCCGGCACAGTACTAGAAACTTATAGTGTTTAATAAATATTGTTTCAACAAATGATGCATCAGTGAATGAATGAACGATGTACATATTATAAATGTTTGATCTGTGCATTAGAGTCAGCTTTGCTCATGTAAAATATTCCCTGTCAATCTGGATATGTGGCTACTAAAATACATCTTAGAAAATAAAAATTTTTACTTGTCATCATAATGTATTTGTATGCACTGAACAGCTACTGCTTAACTACTTGAATAAAAAAAGACATTCAGCATGTTTACGCCAATTCAACCACCATCAACATCCGAATACCCACAAAAAATCATCATCAGAGATAATCAGTTCTTTTGGTAAAGACACAAAGCAGTTTGGAAAAACTTAATTGAAAACTGGACACAACTGGATGATGATTGATGATGAATGCGTTGGTGATGAATTAATTTATTTCTTAATGAGCAGGCTCAGATCCTTCATTTCCTCTAAGAGATTAGCATATTTAAATACAATATGTTATGTTTCCCTATAAGATCTAATCTTTTAAGCACTATGACTAGTTCAAAGACGATTTTAATAAAAGAGAAAGGGATAAAAGTAAGCCCGTGTACCACTAAAACTGTAAAAACATGTTTTAGGAAAAGGTGTATCTGTAAATATGCTCTGTATTTGAAACACAGATGTTTTACTTAGGACCTGTCAAGCCAATACTAAGTCAAAAAATTAAAATTTAAAAGACCTATCGCTGAAAATGGGTTCCTCGGTCTTATGATGCCACAAAGGTACCATCTAGTGTCCTAAAAATAATATCTTCTATTTTATGTCAAATGATGACTGTTTCATTTTCCTGTTCATCTCTTCCTTGTGTGGGCCTTAAAAAAACTTTAATTTCTTTTAGGTTTAATTAGTTTCCTTTCTTTTCAATGTTCTATTGAGGTTATCTTAAAAGCAGAGATGAGGGATTTGATTTAAAATCAGTTTGACACAAGAGGATATTGGGGTATAAAGGCATCACTTCACTGGAATGGCATTCCAGACCATTTCTAAGCTCAAGGCAGTCAATCTGGACTTGATTGATATTCATTTCTCTTATCATCTGCATTTGTAAATATAGATTTTTTTTGTGTGGGGGGGATCATTCCCCTCATCTAATTATAAGCACTTTACCAGGACAGCTCAAATCTTTCATTTCATTTCTATTCCTCATAGTACTTGGTAAACTGTGCCCAAAGTGGACTCAGAATGAAGAGTGTACACTAACTGCTAGAAAACAGGCCAATTTCATGCAGAAGTCATGGAACGGAAGTTATCAACAGATCTTCGAGTCTGGATAGAAAAGAATATTGAAAGAGAACTTCCTCCACGATCTTCCCAATTGACTTGGGGCATCCAGAGATCACCTGAGGCACTGTGAATTAACTCTTAGTTAATGAAATTCTTGACCAACTAGAACTCCTGTTGCCTCATCACTCAAGATAACAAAACTTTTATTGTAATAGTGGCATTCATAACAAGACAAGTTAGCCCGAATTGTCAGCTCCATAAATAATTGGGTCCCAGAAGGACTGGCAGAGAGCTTTGATGATATATAGCTACCAAGTGCACTGACAAATTGTGATCAGGCTGCCTTTGTTTGAAAAGCAGCCCATCTCAATATAAACTCAGAATGGCAGGGAAATTGTATAGCATAAAGCAGTCCGATAAATGAAGCTTCCATCTGTCACAGGGAGTCCCACCCCAGGACAGAGGTCAGCAGATAATAATAATAATAATGAGAGCAATAATGTGAATAATGACATCATCATCATAATAGGTGAACAAGCTGCAAAGACTATGAGGGGTGCGTATTGTCAAGGCAGCCGCCCTGAAGGGGAACTTTGACTGTCTTCCCAGAAGACGAGTAAATCAATTTCAAATGGCTATTGTTCTCAACAGGGGCAGAATCATTCAAAATGCTCAGTCCCACTGGCATCCTGTGACATGGGCAGCTGGGTGGGTGACAGAAAGAATTTGTCAAAAATCACTAGTATACTTGACCCACTATTGGGAGGTGCAGTGAGAAAATGTCCTGATTCATAATAATACTAATAAAGTGAGGATGTCATAAACCACCTACATGCATTAATACTTCAACTATGAACTTCATGGAAGGGACAAAAAAACAAAAGATTAACTGTTGCTGCTGACCAGTAACTTGGCCTGATTGTCCATTTGAAATGCTCCATGCCTTCTACATTTACTTGTTGGAGATTGAGTAAGGATTAAATTACCTACTATGGAACGCCTGTTGCTTTTCATACATTATCTGTGGAGTTGGCAGTATTATCCCTGTTTTGTGGGTAAAAAAACCGAGAGGGTTAATAACTTCCCCAAAGGTATGTGAGTAGCATTTGACAATATTAGAACTCACATCCAGATCCAGCTCCCTCCAAAGTCCACTCCCTGAGGCAGGCTGAACCACGGCCTCCTAAGGATGTCCACAGCTGAATCCTCCAGATGCCACCTTACCTGGTAAAAGGGACTCTGCAGATGTGTCTAGGTCAAACATGGATTAGCATGGATTAACTAGGTGGGCTCAATATCACAAGGATCTTTCTAAGGGAAAGGCAGAGGGGGATTCTAGGGAAGAAGCGAATCAGATGTGGCAGAAGTAGCGGCGGTAGAGATGTGAACAAAGAAGCCTGAAGCACCGGGAATCTGAAGACGCAAGGGACAGATTCTCCCCTGGAGCCTCCAGGAGGAAACGGCCCTGCTGAATCTTCGATTTCAGCCCCATAAGACTCATTTTGGATTTCTAATCTCCAGAACTGTAAGAGAATACATGTGTGTCATTTAAATCCACTAAGCTTGTGATCATTTGTTACAGCAGCACTAGGACTGATATCTATCCTAAGTGGCAGTGCTTTTCTAAGTAATGACTAACGCAAAAGTCATCTCTGCTGTCTTTGTTAATGGTGGGTGGGGGCTAATAAGAAATTTCCTCACAGAGACAGAGGGAAAGAGATGAGGTCCTAATGGATTGAGTCCATTGATATCTTGGTCTACGGAATTGGAGTCACCATCGTGGGAATGTTAACCTTTTAGAAAGACAGGACCAGCACATAACATTACCCAATAAAATGAAGAAAGAGAGAGAGAGAGAGAGAGAGAGAGAGAGAATGAATCCTAGAGAAAACAAACTTTCTATCTGTTTCAGGTTTAGCTCATCGGAAAGAAAGAAAATGAAGATGGACCGGAACAAAGCACCGAGGTTCCCTTCTGAGACGATAGTTCACCCAATCAAAACATGTCACCTGGAACGTGCATACCCTGTTTCCAGATCTCTTGTCCCCATAGCATGGCCCTTTACTCATGAGAAGCGTGGCAGTAGGAAGAGTGAGCTCCAACTCAGCGAAAGAGCAAAGGGACAGCCTCCCACGAGCTCACACACAAACACAAGCTGCTGCCACCACCGTGTAGTCACTGCCATTTAAAATATATTTTTTTCAAAATTAAAAATATTTAATGAGATGTTTACGTCACACCCATTTGGGGAAACTAAGCTCTTATTTTAAGTATGAATAATACAGCTGCTTGGGTTTTAAAAATCCCTTCATTTCAATGTGAATACAGCACAGCTGCCTTGATGAGTGATCGCAGAAGGGTGGCAGTGCCATTGGTCCAAAGTTGGAATATGTAATGACGTCTCATCACCGATGGTCCTTTATAAAAATAGCGCCCGTGTGCCAGCCTTGCATTGTTCCACAGAGGTGTTGGTCAACTGGGACTCATGTATAAGCTGGGCAAAGCAAAGCCTGTGCGAAATGTTGAATATATATGTGGATATATTTAGTGTTTTTTTTTTTTTTTTTTTTTTTTAAAGCACAGTGGTCACCCATCCTCATATGGCTCTGTGAGAATCGGCTTAGTTAGCATCAGCTGCACAAGTTACTCTCGCATGATGTAAAGCTCCCATCATCTGACATTTTGTTCTAAAAACTATTTTCAAAATGTCAGCAAGTCTCCAGACTTCAACTCAGTGAATAAGGCCTACTCAAAATCTGCTACTAGCAACCACTTGGTGTTTGGTGTGGTTTTCTCCACCCCTCAGTGAATATTCATACAGGAAAGAGTTCACTGTTAAGATACCAAAAGAAGTGGGAAAAAAAAAAAAAAATCTCCCTTACAACCCCACAACATGAGACACCGATTTCCAGTTCCAGAAAACATCATCCGCAAAGGAAAAATCAGACTGAATGAAATTATAATAAAGGAGAGAAAATACAGGCATTTAAACAAAGGCTGGTAAAGCATAGAAAACCTGCTAATGATTCCCCACTGCTGCTAATTTTGAATTCCAGGTAAAAGCAAACACAATTAGGAAAATCCATAAATTGTGTTTCCATTTGCACATTATTGCCAAGCAAACTATTTTATAGCTTTTGTCTCAATTACACATACCTATGGCCATATCGAAGCCTCAACATGCTCATCAATAAATAAGCCTGCTCCAATGCCTGTAAGCACCACAGGACTGCACTAATTTGGATTGCCCTAGTTCATAATCTGAGGCTCGTTGATGCCTCAAATTAAAGTTTACAATGACAGCGAGCAAACCGATGATGTGGACAATGCTTAAGGGGACTAGCTTCTGGGCTTCTGTCACATGACTGCTTAAGTTTACACTTGACGTCATACCTCGTAGGGACTAAAGCAGGTGTCTGGGTCACTGTGGAACGCAACTCCTCCACTGATGCTTCCGGGCTCCTAAAAGTTCCTTCACGCTTCTTCTGCAGGACTTTAGCAGCATGGGTCCCTCATACTTGCCAGTTTAGAAATATGGATAAAAGCTGAGAGCTAGTCACTTAGAAAGTGGCGGAATATTAAAAACTAGAGCAGCAGTCCTCGGGATGTTGGGCGACAAGTCGTAACGACATGGAAAGCACGAATGTGGAAAGGGAAAGAGTCGTTTTATCAACAGAGCAATGAGGACATACATAGGTCTCCTGGTAGAAGTGACAGCTTGGTGAGCAAGGCGTAAGCGTCCTTCCCCCAAAAAGGCCCTAACAAGCTTAGAATACATAGGAAAAATCTCACACGAACATTTGCACCTCACACCCAAAGCAACGTCCTTACAGCATCTTCAGTTTTTAATATTAATTCTCCTCATGCATTTCAGATGTGCTAGCATGTACGAAACTGTAGGCAATGTTTTATTGCTTCATTTATCCCCTAGTTTGCCACTTCATGAAGATATTTTCACTGCTTGTCATTGATCGTGATTACACACAAGTGACTACTCCTCATTAAAAACTTGGCACAAATACACAAATAATTATTGACACAATTAAGCTTTGACACTGTGCCCATCAAGTTCCTTTTGTCCTCACTATGTATCAGTCCCACATTATTCTTTTTTAAAAAGAGAAAATTATCTGTTTTAATCAGAGCTAAACTCTCTCAAGTTTGTTCATAGTATAAATATAAAGAAATGCTGAATTACTAAAAATACCCAGTGCTCTATCCAGTATATTATTAGCATTCATAAAGGGGAAATGAAAAAGCAATGTTCAGACACTGAAGGACAGATATCTAACGCAATAAAAAAAATAATTTAGCATGAGAGTCTTTAAATAAGAGAAGTCTGTCATTACCTATGACTGCAAATGCAGTATGCGGATGGTTATTTAAACAATCTATATGTCTGTACGAGCGTATATCCGAATATATTTTCCACAGCCTGTTTAATTTCATTTCACAACTTCTTAAAGCTGACAGAGTCATATGTTTGCTAATGTAATCAGTGCATAATTACTCTGGTCAGTATAAATATTAAACAAATGTTGCAAAAGAATGATAGCCATTTTTCTTCCTAAAAAAAAAAAATGGTGAACGAAAAAATTTAAATCCCTACACAATCACCCCCATCAAGAAAGATAATGCCATCTACTCTCTTCCAAATATAGTTTAGGCCACATCTGCTACAAGAGAGCTTGAAATATTATCAGAGAAATGTTTGGATAATTAGCAATTAATTTCCATTGACTAAGATACAATAAAAATAGAGCTGTGTATGCATGAAGCAAATCACAGTGTGTGGTCTCCCTTCCTTCCTGATCACATTTCCACACGGGTAAAATCTGGTTGATACAAATTCCAAAACAGTCTGAATCAACTGAATGGAAAAAGCTACAAACAACACTGCACGGAAACTGAAGGAGGCAGAAAACTGTATAGGTGTCCCAATGTAAATATGGACGGGGACACTGCAGCCAAGTTTTTTGTCTGCCTTGCCCTAATGCCCTCTATAACCCACCTGGTTTTAATGATAATCATGAACTAGAGCTTGCATGCTTATTTTAAGGGCTTGTTATTCTTTATTAAGCCACTGATAGGAATTATTTTTAAAGTATTCCCATTACCCATACATACCCTTCTCCCATCTGGTGTCACTCTGCCCTTAGGTCACCTGATTCCTAAAGAATCAGCAGGCAGAGCCTAGTCATTCACAATAACCTAATAGCCATTCTGTCACCATGCATGTAGCTTCCCCCGCACTATGGTAGATTCTATAAAAAGGTTGTTTCTTTTCTTTTTTTTTTTTTTTTAATTATAAGACTCCTAAATATTCTCCAGCTAACACTACTCAGCATTCTATGTTCAAACAAAACCTGAGAACCTATTAATATCCCGGGTGCGAAAATCATCAAGCTACCTCTGGGAATCGTGGTTTTAAGGGGCAGGTATTAACAGAGGAGTGAAGAGGGAAAAATAATAAATCAGTTCACAGCAACCAGATATTGTGGAGTAGTGTGTGTGTGTCAAATATCAAATAAGCACTGGAATTGGCATTGTATTAAATTTAGAATAGTGTCACTTTTTAGCTGAGAAACTTAAGGCAAGTTGTTTGCCTTCTATACAAATAAGTCTCATCACCTGCAGAAAAGACCAAAATCCTTTTCGAGATGCTAATGTTAAAATAAAATATAAAAATATATGTTAAAATGACTAGCAACTTTCTCTAACCAATAATAGCAATACAGAACCAACTGTCATGAAAGCAAATAATGGCATATCTGAGGTCTTTACGACTCCTGGTTTTGACTTTACAGTTTTACTTACATTTCCCTTGTCCTGAAACTTTTTTTCATATTTATATCTTCTGTTCATATTGTCAGTTATGTTAAATTTTTTGTGGATATGTAAGGGATAAGTTATTTGATATACATGCATGTCACACACATATATGAATTACATAGAGCTTCACAATGAAATTTCCTGTAGGACAAAATCATATACAACCATTAGTTGGC
>NW_011888811.1:2484817-2508791 GCF_000151845.1 Pteropus vampyrus
TATAAAGATTTCCACACACATAAATCATACTTCATAAACCTGTCTTTCAAAATAACTATGATCTAGGAAAATTATCTGTTTTAATTCCCATTGCCTTTCCTTGTATATCAACTGAGGAAATGCTGATACTTCAAAGTAGTTTGCATAAAGTAGAAGTGATAAAAAAAAATAAAATGTGTAAAATGTATCATTGAAATTTAGCCATGCAAGTAAAATTATTGGACTGGACCTCTGCAAGAACCCTGATATTATATCGCAACAGCCACAGTGGCCCAGAAAGCAGCTCTTGGGTCTTTTCATTGGCTGGACCTTGCCAGACCACCATTATACTATCTCCCTCAGGGACAAAAACAAGAAAAGGGTGATGGTAACCAACCTTTTCACTAGTATTTAATTGAACAGCTTACAGTATTCAAAACATGATCACACAGAGTAACTTATCTGACCTTATGAGCCACCACGTAAGATTAGTGAAACAACTGTCATCATTATAGCCATTTTATAGATGAAAAAATCGAGGCTTGGCAAAGTTCAATGCCTTGCCCAGGATCAGAGTTTCTAAGTGGCGGATCATTTTATGACATTAGTCTACTACTATTTCAAGGTTCTCACAATCACCCACATTGCCTTTTACACGGTTAAACATCCAGTCATTTCCAGGAAGTCACTGAATTCCCTGTCCATCACTCCAGTCCTGGGTCACTCCTGGGCTTCCTTAAGAAACTTGAGCTGAGGCAATTAAAAAAAAAAAAAAAATCATGAATTTTTAAAATTATACTTTAAGTGCTATATACTGCTCCTAGAAAAGAAAGACATGACTTTTCACATGCAGTTAGATGCGTCTTGGATTATCTTTTAGGTAAACACTTCTTCGATTTTCTAAATCTTTGAAAGCAAACATTAGAGATCCAAATAGCCAGTAATAAGGCTGACTTTGCGGCTGCTTCTCTATGCCTAACTTTCAAGCAACATTGGCTAAATCACTTTTACAATCTTACTCTGGAACTAGTTATGCCAGAATTGATAATATAAATATCTTAAGCTGTTAATATAGATAGATTTTTATTTTCTTGACTTTTACCCTTAGAAAATAGATTCGATGAATTTTCTGGTCAGTTTGCTACCTCATCAAGAAAGCAAGGGCGTCAAATTTCGAAATGTGAAAATGGCTGATTGGTCTTTAATGAAAGATTCTAATTTATACCAGTTTCTTTGAGAACACATGACTAGTTTCTGTTAATAGCCTAAATGATCATGGTTCCACCAATTAAAGTTAACAAACCAGTAGCCAGTGCAGCTCACATCAAGAAACAAATATATATTACTCATGACTCTGAATCTGGGCTCAGAAAGGAGAAGTGAGGGAATTAATATAAGCCACATTTTTTTTTCCCTCTCATTTCCACTACTCGAGATACATTCTAAACCAGATTAAGGTCATTAGTATAGTTATACAGAAAACTCCTAGCTTGAATCAGCTCTGAGGCTCTATCAGTCATGGAACATCTGAGACACCTGGGGACATTCCTGAATTTAGAACTGTCACGTTTTATTTCTTCTCTGGTGTTCCCTAAGTGTGGCATAAGAGAGCCAGAGCAAGGGTTCACATCTTTTATCCCCATATTTTTATATTTATAAATTCACCGTTTATTTATGACAAACAGTATTGGTCTTCTACTCACAGAGCTGGTATAACATTTCCTTTTTTAAAGTATTTTAACTAAAAAAAAATGTGATTCCAGTTTTAGTAAAAATACTAAGTAATCTTGAAAAGTCGGAAGTGGAAAGATCAAGGTTAGTTAACACATACGTACAACTGTAGAATGACTTGTGCACTGGCCCTCTTCCCCCAAACTAGTCACCTGTCAAAGCACTAAACCCTAATGTGACGGTATCTGAAGACAGGCCTTTGGGAGGTGATTAGGTTTAGATGAGATCATGAGGGTGGGACCCTCATCATGAGATTAATGGCTTTGTAAAAAGAGGAAGAGAAAGACTGGTATCTATCTGCCCAGTGAGAATACAAAGGAAGGCCGCCCTCTGCAAAACAGGAAGAGAGCCCTCACCGAGAACCACATCTGCTAGTATCTTGATCCTGGATTTCCCAGTCTCTAAAACTATGAGAATAAGGATCTGCTAACTTAGTCTGTGAAATTTTGTTATGCAGCTGAGAAAACGAATACAGTCAAGAGATTTTAAAGAAAACAAAATATCCAATCTCCTTGGATGAAAGACAGAATATGAAGAAAGGAGCTTCTGCCCACCATGAGATTGGGATAAGCCAAAATTTCAACCAGAATTTTAATAAATGGAAGAAGAATGCTCTGAGGCTGCACTGAGCATGCGCCCCTCCTCAGCTGTCTTAGCAGCTGCTCCCTTCCCTATTCTAAAGCTACTCGGATGGAAAAAAAAAGCAACTCGTAAATGAAGAAGAAACGAAGGTGGAGAACATATGATCTAATTAGCTCCACCCCAAGGGCAGGTCCACAGAGAAATTTGGACAAGAATAAACAGAAAAGGATGAGTGAAAAGATTTAATAGGACTACAGCCTTGAGAGTTTCCAAACGTCATATTCCTCTGTTACTTATTCCACTGGTTTATTCACAACTGGTACCAACAAAGCAACCTAGAAATACTTTCATTACCTTCAATCCACCATATTAGTGTCAATGCTGAGGAGGGACTTGGGGCCAGAAGTGGTGGGGCTCACTGTCCTAGGGACCAAGACTGGGTACCAGAGGAGTGGCAGCAGTGCATTGATTAACTCAACCAGTAAGGTTCAGTCGTCAGTGTGGATGAATGAGATAGAACCACAAGTCAAAAAATAATAACCCACCTGGGTTAATATGAAGACATGAGAAATATTTAAAGAGGTACATAAAAGATTAAATTTAGAAAGTATTGATTTCATGGCAAGCTTTTTAAACATAAAAATGTAATAAATGCATTTAAAGGTTAATCACCCTCTCTTATTAAATATAGAGCTTAGGAGTTGTCCATATTTGTGATATATATTAATGAGTGGGGTGGGATCTGCAGTTGGAAGCTACTTTGTTACCTGTCTCATTAAAAATGGAAAATCCTTACCCACTAATGTATTACTGGAAATAAAATCTACTTCTTTACCTTGCTCTTTACACCACTCTCAATAAATCAGGATAAATAACCAAGTTCATTACATGCTTCTGCAGGAACTATCAAAATACACACCATTTGTTTCTTCATCTTATAAAAACCAAGGGTATAGAGATTTACAAAAAAAGAAAAAGAAAAAGAAAAAAGAAGGAAAGAACTTTGAAAAATTAAATATAATAAAATTTTCTATTTATTGGCAAACACTTGCTCTCGGTGGACCTATAATTCTAGCCATATTTAAGGAATTTCATTCATAGCTTAAAAATGTATGAGGGTTTAATTCACTTAAAGGCAGAGTACAGTAGTGAAATCATTTGATGAAATAACATTGTACAGTGTTCCTGTTTTGAAAGTGTTAGCGAAACCAGGATCATTTGTGACAGTCATAGAATAAGATTAATAAATAACAACAATAATAAAAACTGAGCTCTAAACCCCAGAAAACCAATTTTGAAGCAATTACAGGCAACTATTATGGGGTGCCTCTAAACAGTTTTAGCTAAATTCCCTCAGCACAGCTCTGATGTCAATAATGTGCGCGGTGTATGCAATTCGCTGCACACACTTGAAAATGTACTCTGCTGTATTTTGTACTGATGAATAAGTCTACCGGCTTAATATGCCATCGTTAACAACAGAATTGTTCACAAGTGTGAGGGCACGACATTTCCACTGTGACCTCATATCCAGGAGAGAGGTAATTTTTTTTCGAGTGGGTGTTTTAAAATCATTACTGAGGACTCTGTGGCCATCTGAATTGTACCGTCATGCTTAAATTCCAGCTACCAAAAGCCTGGAATCACGAGGGGAACTACGATCTGAGAAGATACTTATTTCCTGGCTAAGATGGTGACGGTCCTAGCGTTTGTCCAAAAAAAAAAAAAAACAAAAAACAAAAAAAAAACAAAACTGTGGGGAAAATGAGTCAGAGAAAGCTGAATAACGGTAGGTCTCTAACTTCTAAATAAAGGAAATATGCAAAATAAGCCAGATCAGGCTCAGGGTCTAATTCCACTTTCCCAGGCGTTTTGTAAACTCTCCACTTGCTGGGTGAAATCGACATTCATGCCCAAGCTCTCATAAAAATAAAGCAAGAACTAGAATTAACAAGTGTATGTTGTAAAAATCTATTGCTAATAATGAATGCTATGAACAATCACCTAGTTAGAGAAGTCATTCACCTCCACTAATTTTTATCTTTTTTCCTTTCAACGTTTTATTGGATTTTATACACCTAAGCCAAAAAAAAAAAAAAATCAAAATTCATTATATAAAGTGATGTCAGTGAAAGAGCTGTCCAACATCTGACTATTAATGAGTCTTTGACCACATCAACTGACGGTTTCTTTTTAAGTTTCATATTAAAACGTTTCTGCTGTTAAAGCAATTATTTTCTTTTCCGAGTCAATAACCATTTCTTCTCTTGACTTTTGAGAGTCCCAGCTTTGCTGTTATTGTTTATTTTGAAACATGCTATTGAAAATAGCAAAGTTGTCACTGTATTTTGTTAAATAGCGCTATTATGTTTGATAACCATCTTGTGGATAAGAATTCTGCAAACCACATTTCTGTGGAGGATCATGCTTTTCCATAGCTCTATGGTCTGTAGGGAACATTCCTTAGAGATTTGGGAAGCTCTGAAGTGGGTGCCACAATAAGAAGTTTCTGATTTTTTTTTTTAAAGCATTTGATCATAAATTTTAGTGGTTTTATGCACTTAGAAAAATTACCATTATTTGGGGGTCTGGATTTCTCCTCTTGGAAATGTGAATAGCACACCTTGCATTGGAACATTAGGTGAATTAAATGAGGCAGCATATATGTTGAGATTACAAGAAGAAAGTTAGATCAGTTAGAGGTGACAGGGATAGGAAATGGAAGTCTTACAAACCAAATTCAGCAGAAAAGCTGTACTTGGCTAGCCAGCCGGTTTTTTTGTTTGTTAGTTTGTTTTAATTTGAGTGCTTTTAAAGAAAGGCACCGACCCTCAAGTTTACTACAATCCTCTGCATTTGCAATAATTAACACCTGGCAGCAAGGCATCTTCTTAAATCTGTCTAGACTCCACCAGTATTAGAGCTTCAACTTCTAACAGCAAGGCCCACCTGATAGGATCCCAATTCCATCCCATCCCATCCCATCCCATCCTATTCCATCCTATCCCATCCCATTCCATCCCATCCCATTCCACTCTGCTCCATTCCATTCTACTCTGTTCTATGCAGTGATCATATACAATTAATTGAGTAGGCATACATACTGCCATGGGCCTGCAAACAAAATCCCACAACAGACTTAACTCACTCAGAAAGCAACCCTAACAGGGCTGAGCAGGACTGTGTGGCATGGCTCCCTGGACCATAAAAGCAGAGGAACAAAGATGCATGTGTCTGCCTCAGAACCAACCTTCAGTCCTTATGCCGTCCCTTGTTATGTCTTTAGACTTTACAGGTTCTCCCTCATTCCCTCCACCCCCGTTTCCTTCCCTTTGGTTAGCCTGTCCATGTGGTGCTATGCTGTGTGTCTGTCTCTTTAGCCATCTGCCTCTCTGTTGACTGTCTCTCTTTGATTCTGAATCCCTCTCTTCCATCCTTTTCAATCTACTAACATGGCCAAGTTCATGCTTGTACTTTCATAAAGGTTTTATGTGACATGCTCTGTGTCTTAGGAGAGCTTCCAGACTTTTTCCACTGAAGTTACCCTAGGCAGAGAGGAATGAACATACACCCCTGGGAGACCTGGGGGTTTAGCCCAAAGCAAGCCTGAAACAGCTTTAAAGTATTATGTTTTGTTTTAAAAATCCATGTAAATTTTCTATGCGGTTCCATAAATATCTTATTGGTGTTACTATTAAAATAATATTTTCCCCCCAACTTGTTGAGTAAAATCGATGCTCCTGGAAGACGTGTCACGTCAATTCTATGATATTTTCTGCATATTGCTATACCACTGTCTACCCTCGAGGAACTCCCGTACCTAATGCAGGTGGGGGGAGGGCTTTTCCACTTCTGAGGTTCCCACCCTCGTGAAGGGTGATCTATTAGCATAACGTGCCTGGCCACCCTGGAAGCCTCCACATTTCTTCCCAGGGGAGCCTGGAAGGACTTAATCTGCTTGGTAAATTTGAAAAGCAAAATTGCTCAGCCATAGCCCAGTCCTTGACCCTTGACCCTCTCTCCTCTCCTCTCTCCCCTCTCCCTCTCCAGCTTCTTACAAGATGCACCAATGCTACCCTGTCCCTCCAGATCATAACAATGTGAAAGGGCCTGTTCAAACACTATGTACCATGACCGAGGTCAGAATAGGTGTTTCCTCGAGGGGTCGCCTTCAGGGAGGCCAGAAGCGTGCGGAATCCAGGTGGTGGTTAGATCGGTGTATACATATACAAAATCGCATCGAGCTGGGATTCTTTTACTTTCCTTTTTATGTTACACAACACTGAAATGGCAAAAAAGCAACAGACCACAAGAAACAACAACACTATAATTAGAGAAGGAGAGAGCGCGCGAGCGAGGTTTGATAGTTCTTCGTCCTAAGGCGTTTCCATGGGTTCCAACATCTTCCTTTGCCCAGCAAATGTTTTCCTTCCATTTCCATCTCCTAACACCAGTTCTGGGTGATACTACTTTTATCAAAGGGGTGATATATTTTTTTTATCTAATCTCCCTCGACCTCTTTTCACTCCCTCTTGGTTCAGAACTCTGAAATGTCCAGTTAAGTTGGATGGGGAACTCCTAAGGAAGCAGCTGGCTGGCCTGCAACCCTTCCCAATACTGAAGCATAGGTGAGATTGTAGCCACAAGCCCCGATGGTATCTGAGACAGATCCTCACGTCAGTGCCATACGCTCTATCAAAGGTGTTAGGACACAGGCTCTCAGTCGGGAGTGTCAACGGTGGACAGGTGGGAGGTACATCACCCCATCCAACAGTCAGGAAAACACATAAGCCACAGCTTGGCATGTATTAGATATTTCAATGTATGCCATAGCCTTTGCCTTCTATTCCTCGATTTGAGCTTCTGTGTCCCTAAAGAGAATATGTAACTAATGTATTATATACAAATTGTATTATCAAGAAGAAATAAAAATGTTTGTAATATAGTAAGAGAATTTCCAGGTCTCCAACCTTTCATAGAATGTTATAACCTAACCACGATGAGATATTGCTAAGCCGGGGAGCATTTCGTTGCATGCCATTTTCACAGAAAATATTCAACAGAAATTTGATGACAGGCTACAAAACTACATGGAGATATGGTCAGAGTTCAAGTTATGCTTAATTACAGGCTGTCAGTTACCAAGTGGGAAGTTCAAAATGCAACAGTTAACCAACACACATGCTAACCTATTCCACAAGAAGAAAAACATTTTTTAAACAGCATTTAACATTTGCTGCAAAGCCCTGGAAAGAAGCCAGAGGAAAAGAAACAATTAAAAGATCGTTTCAAGTGACAAATCTACTTGTCTGAGCAAACAAAAGGATGGGACTAGCATTTGGAATGTGTGGGTACCCCAAGGAGGGCGGCAATAAAAACTCACCGCAGAGAAAATTTACTGAATCATCGTCACTAGAGGGGGTGGGGAGCAGGGAGGGCAGTGCGTTGCTCCAGACAAACAGAGCCTGGGCGTGGCCCCACCTGGCTAGCTGGGGCTGTGCTGGCAGGGCTGTGGGCAGAGCTTTTCAGATTGGGGACTGAAACATGACTTGCCAATGGCATTTGGCTTGAGAGCATGGACTTGAAAGCCATATTATCTTGGGTTCACATGGAAACTAGTGAATGCCCCAACCTCTCTGCACCTCAGTCACCTAATCCGTAATTTAAGAACAGTGCCTACCTCATGCTGTTGTTCTGAGGATGGTGTGGCTTGTTAAATGTAAACGCACGAGGCCTGACATGCAGTCAACACCATATGTGTCAGTTACTATTATTTTTGTCTGTCCAAACTGAGTTGCTTAGGAAAACTCTCCATTTGCAGTACCATCTGCAGATTATAAAAGTACACGCACTGATTTGTATTTCTATGACTATATAAACCCATTAAAATTTCTGTGCCATTCTTTATATGGGGTTACTGTTTGTACATTGGGCTCAAATAACTCAATTACTATTTGAGCCTGAGCCATATATTGAGTGTATCCTGTTAAAGTCTTAAAAGATAAATGCCGATAATAATAGGCGATGATACATGTGCAACCTTACGTGTAAGAAAATTCTAAGGTCCCAACTTGCTTTTGATTTTCCCTATTTCTTTTAATTTCCAGCTCCCCAACTACTACGTAGTTATAAATTATAAGTACATGTTCAAGCCCTTCTTCCCTGGTCTCTAACCTTTACAAACTCCAGTCCCATTATAATCTGCACTGGATTACTTCCTTAGTGATGGATACTCAGCAACATGTAGTAGTCAAAAGCTTCTTTGGGTGTGGTCAGCTTTTCCTACCCAGTTGTTCCATAAATTCTTTGTGGATAAAGAACAAGATCACATACCATGTCTGTACACAGCCTGAGGGCATTAAGTATGGACAGGTTATCACAGCTACTCCGGATAGCTCCGTCTCTTGGAAACTTTCTATAATTCAAGCACTGGGCTGGGTATTTTTCCATGTCTTATCTAATATCCATAATCATTTTTTTTGTTCCAATTTTACACATAAGAACTCCAAGGTGTAGAAAGCTAAAGTACAAGATTGGTGGAAAAGCTAGGATTCAAAAACAGGTCACTTTTACCCTGGAGCCTGAGGCTCAATATTCTGAATTGGTCAGTTTAGAGACTGCTTCCTTATGGCTCCTTCCTTATGGCCCCCCACCCCCACCTCACTCCATACTGCTGCTTAGTTTAGGGTTTCATCATTTCTTGCTTGAGCAATCGTGGTTGCTTTCTAACTGCACTCTCTCTCATCCAGCCTGTGGAAGAGGTGGACATTGGGAACACATTTCGAAAGAGTCTCAGGAAGGGAGCTGAGGCCATCAGGAAGAATTCGGCTGACTTCCCAGACAAGGCCACCCTGGCCTGGGGCCAGCTCTTGGCATTCCCTCATTCCACACACATTTCCCAAGAGTCTCTTACATTCCGGCCATTTTAGTAGGTTCTGGGGGCACTCAGATCAATAAAATATCGTTGCAGCTCTAAAAAAAACTCAGTCAAATGGAGCGGGGGAACTAAACAAAACTTGTGAGCAATGAGTGCTTAGGGGAAGGAGTGCTTACTCTAGCAAGTTAGAGAAGGCTTTGTGACTCAAAAACTACTAGCGCAGAATCTTGAAAAATGGACCAGTACTCAGTATAAGAGTCAATAAGTAATAGCATTTCTGAAGGAGGAAACTACTCATAACGAAGGCAAGGAGATAAACAAAGACCTGGGGCGTGTGTTTGGTTGTTCATTAACTCAAATAGTGTTTATTTAGTAGCTACCACGTGCCAGGCTGAACATGTGACCCTAACATTACGAAGATGAATGCAACAAGGTCTCTGCCATTGGAAGAGTGCATGGTCCAGGTGGATGAACATGTAACATGCGGACGTGAATGATAACAATGCACTGTGATTAGTGCTTCAGCAGTAAGTGGAGCTACCAGTTGCAGGGGAACGAAACGCCGGAGAGTCGATTCTGGCTGCAGGAATTAGCAAAGGCTCGCGTGAGGTGGTGAGCTGGGCCTCGGTGCCAACTTTCCGGGTGACTGAGGGAAGGGTGGCATTTTCTGGAAATGGTAGACTTCACTAGTGGTTCTCAAAGTGTGGTCCACAGACCAGCAGCATCAACATCACCTGTGAACTTGTCAGAATGTAAACTTCTGAGCCCCATGCCCACTCCAACTGACTCAAAAACTCTGAGGGTGGGGCCCAACCATCTGGATTTAACAAATCTCCTAAGATATTTGTTACGCGCACTCAAGTTTAATGTGCACCCTGGGACAGAACGTAAAGGGACAAGAGATAAGAGATGAAAGGAAACAGCAAGAAATAACCTTCTATAATAAACTGGGGCCAGTTCATGGTGAATCTGTAAGCCTTCTAGGCAGAGAAATATCATATCATTTTTAACCTAATAATAGTTACTTTAATACCAAGGGTGGCACTGTGCCAAGCATTTTTGCCCAGGTCACTTCATTCACACTTCGAAACAACTCCTTGTGATAGCACTGCTTTTGCTTATTGAACATATATGGTCTTGGAGGGACAGAAAGGCTCTGTGATTTGTCCCAGGTTGAAGAAGTAATATCTACCCTCAGCATCACATGCTGGACCTTCCGCATTAAGTGCTTTGCTAAAATGTCTTCTATGGAGAGCAGTCCTGTGCAACAGGGCTTCGAGTAAGGATGCTGAGATACAGAGGGTTCGAAATAGATTCACAGTCCTGTTAGTGTTTTAGGGAGCTCCAGACAGCAGCTGGTGGCATAGCCTGAACGGCACTAGCATTTTGGTGACAAGGTCAATTTCCAACGCGACGCCTCATGAAGGAGCCTGGAGTATGCCATGGCGCTGTTGAATGAAAAAGCACTAAAACGCCTATTTTAATATGCTCACGCCATCCAATATTTCAGAGGATTAATGCAAGTGAATGTGAGCGGCTCTGAGACCAGAGGCTCATTAAAGTAATTACTCATTAGTGGCTTTTTTCCTCCCTTATTTTTTATTATTTTTTAAACTTGTATTCTAAAGGCAGACCTTTTCCTTTCAAGACCATTACTTTTCAACCCATTTAATGTTTCCTTGTAGAGTCACAATGTTAATTTTAAGGTTATGTTTTAATGGCTTTCTAAATGACACTTTCATTGTAGTAAAATGAATGCATCAAGTCACTCTTGCAGGTAGAGATGTACTATTGACTCATAGTTAGAAGGGTAGAAAAATTTTCAAACTATTAATTTGAAAATGTATTAATAACCTGAATATTTGAAGCAAGTGAATAAAAGCAGTGCTGTTTTCGCTAAAGCTCGCTGGTGTTGGAAAAGCTGCATATAAATTGCCTTTTGAATCCCCTATAGATAATTTGCTTTTGCTCATTTTGAAAAACCCCAATTCTCATTGAGAGCTGAGTTTTTAAAAGGGACCATTTCTATAGCAGGTACAAATTTGGGAAACATTTCTGCTTCTGCTAAACTATGCAAGTTCTTATTCTCAACCCAAATCGAAAGTACTAATCTTTCTTAGGCAAAGATACCGTTCCAGTGGCTATGTGAGGCCCTGCTGGGAGAGCTTCCGGTCCTAGGGCAGGTGAAGAAATGCACCTGTGAATTCACCTCTACATCTAGTGAATTTATGGCTTCACTACAAATGCCCTGATTTTAGACACTGTCAAAATGACGATGACTGAAAACATGTCAAATACAATAGTTTGGAGACATAAGCGTGCGCAAAGGTTGATCTTATATTCTTAGCCTTAAAAAGCCTGAAACTCCAAGGACACTTGGCTGCCTAAAATCTTCCTCAACTTCCTTAACTGAAATTTTAAGTAGTAATCTTTGAGGGTTTTCCTTGATGCAGTTTTGTAATGTGAAATAAAATGGATGTGGCTTAGCTTAGAAATGAAACCAAAATGTAAACATATAATCTGTAAAATATTCCAAGCGGTTCTATAAGGTGACATCGTTACAGCCGTATTTGTTTTTATTATTATTATGCCATCAGCATTCTTATTATTGTAAATGAATGTGTTTTCTTTTGTTTCATTTCTAGCTTATAATTCTTCCATCTTAAATTGATAAGAAGGGATTAGCAGTTGGGGAAACATATATACTCTGTGTTTTTCTGGTTTTATTTACATCATTTAACACTTAGATGAAATTAACATCAAGGACATTTAAAGGGAGGAAGGAATTCAGACAAGGGTAAGTCGAGGGAACTATGTGAAAATAAAGAGAAATGGAGAAGAACTTGGAAGTTGGAGAAGGAAGATGTAGGATCAGTTTTGTGCCAGCTGGTAGAGACACCTCCTTCTTCCCCAGTGGCTGTCGCCCCGAAATATGCCTGATCATCTATTTATATCACTCCCCTCCCAAACCCACGCTCATATCCTCATATCTATGTCCTGGTTTGCCATATTTTAGGAGTGGCTCCAGTTGCTTATATCTATAGGTTAGAATTCCCAGCTTCTCTAAATTTATATATGACATTTTGGAGGTTGCTTCAAACCCAATGAACAATGGCACCTGATATCTTTTCTTCAAGTCCTATGAGCATATTTCTGGGGGACAGGAAATATACAGGTCAAGATGAAGTACAAATTCACGAAGTAGAGTTTCTCTTTTAGTGTGCATATTTTTAATTAGAAATGCATTCTAGCCCATGAATTCTTCATGTTGTAGTTGAGAGAGAGAAATTTGGAGACAAGTTGCCTGATTGATTCCTGCTCTGTCACTTACTAGCTGTGTGACCTGGGGCAAGTGACTTAATCTTGCTGAGTCATTTTACTTATCATAAGTAGAGTTAACAGTTCGTACCTGAAGAAATGTTGGGAGAATTAATTTAGGAGTTGTGTATTAGGAATCTAGGGCAGTGCCTGGTGCAGAGTTGGTACCTAACTCATATTAATTGTCCCCTCATAGTACAAAGCAAGCTGCACACTGACTATTATAGTCATCAGTGAATATTTTTGTATACGTGTGTATATATATGCATATTTGTGTAGATAATTAAAATATCAAGTCAGCCTAAAAAAAAATCACAGGGGATGTGGCCACTAACTTCAAGAATAGTACAAGGAAAATAACTGTACTAACGTATTCTGTTAAACAGGCTCTAAAAGTTCTGTTAGAATCAAACAGCTTCCAAGACTCCCAGTGACTCCCATACAACATCAAAGACACAAACTCTGCACAAACTCAGGCCTTAGTGGTCTTGCCTAAATCTTAGGCCATGCCTGCACTTAAACTTGGCATTTGCAGCTTGCATCAGAGTTTGTAATTGTGTATTAATCTCAGTGACTACTCACTTCCTCACTAGGCTGCAAACTCTGTGCGAGCAGGGATTGTGAAATTCCTCTTCCTTCAGTCCATTTGTGTCTTGGGCATCTCACTGTCATTCCTCCCCAGGAACATTCTCCAGGGCTCTATGGACATCCTGGAACAGAGGGTCTCCCATTTTAGGGCACATCAGAATCACTCGGAGGACTTGTTTAAACACAGACTGCTGGACTCCACCCCCAGAGTCTCTGATTCAACCCAATGAGAAGGTGCATTTCTAACAAGTTCCCAGATGATGATGTTACTGCTGTTCCAAGGACCTCAGCATGTCCAGAAGCAGTCCAGAGTCACAGTTCTACTGTGAGGAGACACCACATGATTTTTGAAAGCATCGCCAATTACTTTTAACCAAATCCAGGCGCCGATGAAGAAGGTGCATCATTTGAAGCACTAGCTAATCACCACAGGATGTTCTTGTTGTTTTCCATATTTAACTCTCTGAGATTCTAGAAATAATGGAAATAATAACAACACTAGAAATTGCATCTGTAGCCGATAAGGAAACGAGCTGTCATTCATGGAACTCTGGCTACTGCAGAGACTGACATTGACAACTCTGGAATCTTGTGTATCCAACACAGTGCTCTGCTCATAGAAGATATTCAGAAAGTTTTACCAAAGGAAGAAATGAATGGCGTATTGGAAATTAAAAATAAAGCAATGACGCCTATTTCCATAAGCCACATGAGAACATTACGTGAGGGGTAACAATCCAACAGAGATGTGTACTCACCACCTATCACTGGCAAAGCTTTTTATAGTCATGTTTTATATCAATCTTAACCTGCAATCTAGGGGAAGCAAGGCAACTCTATAAATAATTGTATCCCAAGATGGACATAAGCTAAAACAATATAGATTAATTGTTATGAGAGTCGTAGCTTAATATTAGTGAGATGGGCCCGGAATGGTACATTGCAAAATCTCTTGTCCTTATAAAAACGTTTATGGTCTTTGTTTTTATTTCTTAGCTTATAGAATTTTATAGATGAGAGGTACCCAGAAAATAAACTTTTACATAACCTTTTGGTTTTTGGATGCAGAATCTGAGGTCCTGTAAAAGTGAAGAGCACAAGATCATAAAGCGAATGTTCTTAGAAAACGCAGGTCACCTGACTCCTAGACTGGTCATTCCTCACCAGGCGAAAGCAATGGCATATAGGAAGCTACTTTCCACGTGGTCACCACTGGTTCCTATTACATAGTAAAGCCTGAGACTACATATTTATATTGATTTCAATTACATTTTTTTCACTACTTCAGGGTTCAAACCAGATTTATTTACAATTATATGATCTCACAAATCTCCCTTTCTCAACAGAATTAGAAAATTCATCACCGATGTTAAAATCTCTGGAAGGTGGCCTAACTTGCTCTAGATATAATTTTTCTTTTTCTGTACTTTTGGGAGAATCATTTTTTTTTTTTCCTGCAGATACCTGCATATATACCTTTATATAGAAAGCAGAATTTCAGATTCATTTGTCTTCTTTTGTGGAAGAAAAATTTGCGCTGGGAGATTATAAAATGCAATAATTTTGGAGCTTATTTAATTAGATAGTTTCGAAGTAGAATGTGAGGGATCCCGTTAGAGCGAGATTTTCTATACACATCCGAGTGTATCCAGGTACACAGACTCTGTGCTATGCACCAAGGGATACACTAAAAAAAGATGACAGGGTCCATCTATTCTGGACTCCTCCCTTATGAGCCGCAATATCACTGGCTTATTGAAATAGGCTTTAAGATCATAGGTCAACAAGAGAGAAGAAAGAAGAACCAGAATCTGGCCGCAGAAACAATATGATAAGGGGCAGATACTTAAAACAAACAAACAAACAAACAACAACAAAAAACCCCAAACAAACATTTTCTGTAAAGTGAAGGAAGAAATCGTTCCACAGATGGTAATTACTTCCTTTCCATAGTTTACTTCTTCTCCAGGTACTGCTTTGCGTATCAATGCACATGTTTGTTAATTTGTTGAGAAACATTCTAGGTACAGCTCACACCTCTATATATCCATGTCAGAAATAGCATTTGAGGTCTACGATATCCTATATGATGACACCCACCTCTTAGGATGACAGCTGGCTCTGGGAACAGGCATATCTTGACGATTTGAGAAGCACATAAAGTCCTTGACTAGCCCCAAATGTATTACTTTCAATTAGCTACAATGCTGACCTCCAAATCTACTTGGCTTCCTAATTCTGCCATTAGTCATTCCTTTGAGTTAGGTATTAACCATCAAAGGTCACCATTAAAGTATATACATGCTATGCTGAAGGGGAGTGTAGACCATTAACATCCACTTATACCTTTGCCTGGATTTATTAAGCTCATAAGCTGTCACTTGAGAGCACAGCCTATAAGGAACAAAATGCACAGAACAGGTAAATCTGCCTGGGGAGGGGTGATGGGGAGAAAATGAGCGGAAGAAAAAGACAAGGCAGTTCCTGAAATGTATGCGAGTATCAAACAGGGCAGCCTGAAACTCGACCACTGCACATCTAGCGGAACGTGTCTAGGAATAAAGTGACAAATCAAATAATATTCAGCAGGCTCAGCGTATTGCTCAAGCACATGACTCTTGAAAGATTCACTTTATTTGTTACTCATAATTAGTACGGTAAATACACAAATTGAGACCAGAGGACACAAAAATCAAAGATTTTAATGATGCTTTAGCACAGTTTGGATTTCAATCATAGATTTATTTATAAATTAATGTGTGTGGAATGGATCTATTAGGTTGAATGTGAGACTATGGGAAGAAATGTGAAATCAAGTAATTTAATCTCTCTGCCTCATTCAATTCATCTGGAAAAAAAAAATAGCTATAGCTATTTCCTACCAATTCTCACAGGGTTGGTACAAGATTTAAATGAGCTTCGCAATCTTTTTTAAGATTCTCTAGAAGCTGCTTGCAATATATCAAAGTATTTAAACTGTGTTCCCCATTGTATAGATTCAAAGTACTTGTCAGCACCCCATGAATGTTTTACTAAGGTCACCTGAAGGAAACACACTTATTCCAGGTTTCCATTTTCCACTCTAATCTGTATAGAGCAAAGTTTTTGATCCTATCAGTTGTTTGATCTTGGCAGTTATAATCAAGGAGTTTCTTATAAAAAGAAAGAAAGGGCTATGTATTCATAGAGACTTTCGAAAGCGCTGCACTAGGAAACCAGAGACCGTGGGTCTAGCCTCCAACTTTGCTACTGCCTGGGGCCACTGAGCGGGACCCTCAGACTCGCTTCCCTGAGAAATGAGAAAATATCACCTGGCCCCCATCCAACACTCCAGTCTTCCCAGGTACTACTGTCCCGCTCTCTCATGGTGCCCTGGCCCCGTAGGCCTTCTTTCTGTTCCTCAAACACTCAGGCTGCTTTTAGCTTTAGTGTCTTTGCACTTGGTATTCGCACTGCCTGGCGTATTTCTCTGTCAGATCTTGGCCTTGCTGGCTCTTTCTTCTTATTCACGTTTCAGCTAAAAAGCCTCGTTTTCTGAAGCAACTCTCCTGACCGGCCACCCACTGCCATGTTTTAATTTATTTCACATCACCATATTGTTTTCATAATCTTCAACTGCTGTCTGATATTATCTGACGTATACATTTATTTATTATCTGCCCGCCCACCCCACCCCTACCCCGTCAAAGATACTCTCCATGAAAGGAGGAAACTTATCTGTATTGTTAAAAGTCGAAAATCTAGCACTAAAAATGAAAAACACAAGAAAACATGATCATGACACACAGTGACCCAAGGCAAATACTATCAATGAAATGAATGAATGATCTCAGCTCTGGGGGCCATGTAACCTGGTTTTCTTTGCAGCCATTCTCCTAAGTAAATTTGTGACCTTTGTCAAATCCATTAAGGCTGTGGGCTGAGATGCTTTATCCTCGAGATGGATGCATGAAGCACATGTGCTTCTGCTCTGCCCATGATGGACATCTGTAGTTGATATTGTCACTTTTCCACCAAGCCATATGGGCCTTGTATTCTTTGTCAACACAGCACTCTAAGCGACCACTATTAAGACTTTGCTGATGGCATCTGAGATAAAAAGTTTTCTGCTACCATTTCATTAGATGATCTCCAATGATCCTTTCAGGTTTTGCTCAAATATCTACGATTTAAGAAAAAGGACCCCCCCCCAAAAATCGCATATTAAAGTTTTTCTACATCTGTGTCTATGTCAAAAATAATATGGGAAAATCCTCTGAAGTCAAATCAAAGGTGCCAAAAAGTAGAGTTCCCACACCAGGACCTAGAAAGAGGGTAGGCAGCAAGAGGTACCGTAGGCGTCTAAGTTTACAACATCACAAGATGACATGAATGTCTCAGGAAGACAACTCCTGACAACTCATTACAAATTTTCCTCCTTTGCTGAAGGCCAAATAAGACTTTTCTACTTGTGAGAGACAGTAAGCTTCACTTTCACGCTTTTTCCCATTCCAGGAGAACAGTCAGGACGACTTTGCTGGAGTTCTGCTAGTAGCCGCTTCTGCCTCCATCTCTACTTCTTCACCTCTCTCAAGGTGCCGAGGTTCAAGCCTCATCATCTCTAAGTGGAGTTTTACCAATTTCGGGTTTCAGCCTTTTCTAGTTTCGCCTTCTCCTAGCCTTTCCCCCACACTGAACAAGACCACGATTCGTCCAATGGAATCCCCACTTTTCCACCATATCCCCCCCTCTGCTAAAAACGTTTTCATGACTTCCTTTCATCTTTCAAAGTAGTGTCTACACTCCTTAACCTGTTCTGCAGGGCCCTTCCCGACCAAGGCATGCTATGGCGTTTACCTCCCTCCTTATCATGCTCCTCGCCATGGCTCCCCTTCCTCTGTGCTCAGTGTCTTATACCCATGCTAACTGGCCTGGAGTCACACGTCACTTCCTCTGCATATCTTCTGCATTTCTTCTTCATCTCGAGCCCTATCCCCAGGTTGTGAGCTTCTCAACGGAAATATATTACACTGTGTCTATACTTATCATATCGCTTGTCACGTGATCTCATAATTACATTTAACTTTCCCTCCTCCATCAGAGTCCTTAGAGAATAGAAATACTATTATCTCTGCCTCCTGCGTGGCTAGCACAATGGCCTCCATGAAAGAGATGTTTAATAAACGCAAACTGAAAGGTGAATTTTAAACATGTGACCTATTTCCTGCTTTGGGTGTCTTCCTGTCTGTCAAGTTTTTCTTTTTTTCTTATAATAAATCACTAAAACCTAGCAAAGTGCCCACTACAAACTGCGTACTTGTTATTACATATATCGTTCCCATGTGAAAAAACAGTGACATCGTTATGTGCCAGGTAATTTTCTACATACTTTAAAAACATTAATTGATTTTGTCTGTATTTGTGTTAGATACTAATCTCCTCATTTTACAGATAAGGAAACTGAGTCAGAGAGAGGACAAGTGATTTCCTCAGGGTGACATCATTAATAGCCGGTGAAGTGGGGATGGAACCCAGGTGGCTCCTGGAATGGATGCATGCATGAATACGCAGAGGAATAAATTATGGTCAAGTCCCTTGGTTATTGTATTAGGTAGAACCAGTGATTAGAACTAGGCGACTCCCTGTCAGCTCTTTCTACCTTCACAATCGAAAAGCCTTTCTTTTGTTATAATACTCTCTCCTTAAGTCCTTCTCCAGAATAAAGAGTGAAGAATGAGAACTCCTTGAAAAAGGCTGAAAGAAGACAAAGCAAAACACATGGAACTTCATACTGCCCTTGCTAGGCAACAACTGCTCCCCTCCCTTCCCCTTCACTTGTGATGTATTGGCATATAAGCAGCACTGATACTCATGAGAAAAATTACAGTCATCAAGGTTATCTCCCCAAGAAGCAACTCTCTTTCTTTATTAATATGCTTCAGATTGTTGCAACACTACAAAGCCAAAAATAAGTTTTCTTTGATCAATAAATTGTAGGCTGAGAAAGAAAATACTAATTTTCCATTTCTTTGAGACCCAGTGCTAATTTATAACAGAGCTTTCCAAAAGGGTTCTCAGAAACCTGATATAGAATTATCTGAAATTACACTCCGCCATCCCTACAAGACCATTCTGTTCTCTGCCACTTTAGAGAGGTGTCTTCGGAACTTGGCAGGCACTTTTCATAGAAATCTTTGTGTACAGATATATTTTTCTATTTAAGTGTATGCTGGGCAAAGAAAGCATAACACAGCTCCAAGTCAGTCCCTAAAAGAAAAATTATTGAACTCTCTCCCCCGCTGTCAATTTTGAGCTTCAAAACATGTCCCTTTCACCTCTTAGAGGAACTTCATTTTTAATCCAATATAGAAAGGGGTATCAAGCCTTGCCTTCCATGCAATAAAATGCATATGATATCAAACAGCCGACACACTGGAAGAATGCTAGGCATAAGTATAAGCAGTCAGGATAGAGTAACAACAACTTTACTGGAGACACGTGTAATTGCTTATTGAATCCGACGGGCAGTGTAGGATAGGAGAGAGAGAGCTGGGTGGGTACTTAGTGCTGGGTTAAGAGTAGCGGTGTGTGCTTTGCCAAGGGTCCTGGTAACATATTTAAACTCTCAAGGTTTCCTTGGATGCCTAATGTCTGAAACAGTAGTTTTTCAACTGGGGTCCGCTTTGCCACCCCCGCCCTGGGACATTTAGCAGCTAGGATACATTTTTTGTTGTCACAACTGGGGGGCTGACGGGAGGGATGCTACTGGCCTCTAGTGGGTAAAAACCAGGAATGCTGCTAAACACCTTATAAGGTATGGGAAAGCTCCCCCCAAACAAGGAATTATCTGGCCCATGTTAAGAAAGCCTACCCTAAAACAAAGTAGGATCACACATGACCTCTAATGATTCTATCATCTTTGTGATTCTAAGAGATATGGTCCAAATACCGGACCCATTCTTTTCTAATTCCCACAAGCATCGGAGGTTTGGGTTTTCATCATGTTTCTTTCCATGTTTTCATGTTTAGATTCCCTAATCTCTATGAGGAAAGATCACGGTGATAAAAGTAAAGAGAGTGAGAAACTAACTGATTCAGTGAATCATTCGACAAGTACTTACTGAGAGCCTTCTACGTCCAAATCATTTTGTGACGCCCCCAACAGAATCGTGGACAACTGATGTAGAACTTAAGAGTATTCTTGAGTTCCAATCTGCGGCAATCTTTAAAAATTGTATTTATTTCGATGTTTTATTTATTTTTTAAATATTTAAATTAAATTTATCGGGGTAATATTGGCTAATAATATATAGGTTTCAGGTGCACAATTCAATATGTTGTATGGATATTGCATTGCACGTCGACCATCCAAAGCCAGATTTCCTTCCTTCACCATATATTTGACTCTCTTTACCCTTATCTACCTCTCCCCGCCCCTTTTTCCTCTGGTGACCACTCAACTGCTGTCTGTGTCTACGAGTTTTTATTTGTGTATTTTCTTTGTTTGTTGCTTTCAGTTTTATATCCCTCATATAAGGGAAATCATATAGTTCTCAACTTTATCTGACTTGTTTGACTTGTTTTGCTTAGCAAGATCCATCCATGTTGTCACAAATGGCAGTATTTCATCTTTTCTTATGGCTGAGTAATATCCACTGTATATATGTACCACACCTTTTTTATCCAGTCATCTATCGAAGGGCACTTCACTTGTTTCCAGGTCTCGGTCACCGTGAATAACGCTGCAATGGGCATCGTGGTGCATATATCTTTATGGATAAATGTTTTCAAATTTTGTGGGTAGATACCCAGAAGAGGGATTGCTGGGTCATATGGTAATTATATTCTTAGTTTTTAAAGGAACCTCCATACTGTTTTTCATAGTGGCTGTACCAATTTACATTCCCACCAGCAGTGTATGAGGGTTCCTTTTTCCCCATGACCTGACATTACGATTTGTCTTGTTGATAGTAGCTATCCTAATAGGTGTGAAGTGGTATCTCCCTGTGGTTTGGACTTGCATTTCTTTCATAGCTAGTGAAGTTGAGCATCTTTTTATACGTCTGCTGGCCATTTGCATGTCTTCTTGGGAGAAGTGTTGATTCAGATCCTTCAATGAGTTAAAGTCTTCAGGTTCTATGAACTAGATATTAAAGAGTGGTGTCTCATTCAGTACCATGCCTACTGAGTTATAAAATAAAACATTCTGGTTGTAAACCTTAAATTTTTAGTAATTTCAAAGATAAGAAAGTCTATTTGTTTCTGTAGATAACATGTTTTCATGCGAAATTAATTAAAATAAAGTCTTATAAAGTCAGGCTAATTGAAAGGCCAGACTAGTGGAAATAAATTTTTGAATTATAAAATGTCTATGGGGGATACCTTTGTGCTTTTTCTACTTTCCCAGAGCACATTTCACTATTTAAAAAGAGAGAATGTTTCTACATATACTATCTTATCTTTAAATCAGTCCTGAAATAAGTCTGTAATGCTTACTATTTTACCCATTTCATAGGTGAGGAAATTGAGGTTCAAAGACAGGGTACCCCGACCCAAGCTACCAAAATGTTGGAGTGAGGGAATACTTTAATAAATCAATATGAATGATGTATGACTAATGTACTAAATCACCAGCTCAAGCTATGGCCTCATGGCAGTCACAGAAACGCACTGCTCAAACTTCTGCTTGTAGGCCACACCCCCTAGCTGTTGTCTATCTGTATCCACTGCCACATTTGCACAGATCCCTGGCTTCTCCTGGAATGTTCCCATCCAGTGACCACACAGGCTCCTTCCTGTGGGTCATGAGGCTCCTCCAACAGAGGACTCTGCGTCGATCTGCCCTGAACTTTCTTGGAACTGTGTTGCAGTCTGAGACTTTTCCTACTCAATCTGCCTTTCTTCCCCACCTTCTTACACAGATGTCAGACCTACATTACTGCCTGGAGGCTTTCCCTGCTACTCCTGTTTCTTCCCCTTCATCCTTCTCAGATGTTTCCCCTTGACAAATCTGCATGTTTAATCCCATCTCAGCATCTGCTTCTCAAAGGATCTGAGCTAACATGGGCCTTTTCTGTCTCAGGCAGGAACAAGCATTCTCAGGGAGCTTACCATGTGCCAGGCAATGTGCAAAATGCTTTATAAGTGGTTTTAATAATTTAAAACCATTTCATTTTCAAAAACAATTCTATTAGGTGGATACATATTATTATTCTAATTTTATATAAGGGAAGAACTGTTCCAAGATCTCTCAGCTACTTCCTGGCAAATCTAGAGTTCAATCGAGGCAGGATGATTCTGTAGACGTACGTCCTCTTAACCACAGTTCTAAACTTCCCTAACCAATTTTATTTGTTATAGGTAAACACTACAATTAAAGCATGTTTAATTTATTCCCTAATTAAAATCTTTTTTTCAATTAAGCTTATGCTATTTTTCTTACACTATAATTTATTTTCTATTTTTAAACTTATTTTTAAGATTCTCAAATAATACACCAGCTTGCTCTTATTCTAACAGAATGAAACAATACGGAGGCAGAAATATTATTTATAACCAACCAACTACTGACCGTAGCTTCTGAGAAAGTGAATTTCAAGGAGTTCTCTATCTGAATTATTCTTTAATCCAACTGAGTCAAGCACAGTGATATTTGAATCCTGCTGTTCAGCTGTGAATAAATGACGAGACCCTGAGGGGCCATAGGTACCTTAAGTTTTAAGGAGAAAATCCAGGAGAAAATGCAGCCTTTATTATTAAGAATAAATACATATAACTGCAGTGAGGAGTCCATCCTTTAAAAGAGAGAAAATGTCAATGTAGGTGTCCTCAGATTTTTTCTGAAAGCCGAAATGGAAGTTGCTCACCTCTCAGATATCATTTTATGGACTCTGAGACTAGCCCAGCCTTCTGAATTAGACTCCCAGAACCAGCCCAAGTAACCTTACTCCTTCAGAGTCTCTTTTCTGTGATCTCTCCTTTATTGTGCAAATTCAACTTTGGTCACCTACACACGCATCTATAACAACAGTTACTTATTTTTAAGCATGTGATCTTGGATCTCAGCTTCAAGGTCTTCCTGAAGTTTAGCTGAGATGACTTTGTTATTTGCAAATCCAGGTTGACTCCTGTACTCTCGCTTGATGCTAATGCCCTTTACTTCTCATTCAAAGTTTCAGAATATCTTCTCTCAGCAAACAGAGAAGGCACGGATAAGGCGGCATTCTCTTCTCTAGTGCCACATTTCAACTTGATCTTTTCACTCTTTCTGTCAAAATCAAATGTCACTCCACTATTCACGTGCATGGAGAGGATTCTAATATACACCTCTTCGGCTTCTTTCAAAATTGCTTCAATTTCTCTGAAGTCAAAGGCCTTTTCAACCTTTGGAAATTATCTATGGAATCCATTAACATGACTTACTCAGTACACAATACAGATTCTGTTGAAGGTTCATGAGAAAAGAGAGATGGTAAAGTAAAAAAAAAAAAAAAGCAAATAAAGGTTTAATAAAAAAGCAAAGAAATAAAAATAAAGAATTTAGATGTAGATTCTTTCATGAAAAATTCTAACTTATGTGAGTGAGTAAGGCCTCTGAGTATTTGCTCCTTCCTTGTAGAGGTGAATTCTCACAGTTAATTTTAACTGATGTCTTCTCTAGAAACATAAGTGATTATTTTCTCGACACTGCAAGTGGAAAGTTCAGTAAATTTAGCCCTCATAACTTAGCAAGTGAGTTTTTAAATATGAGGATTTGCTAATTAACTCTTGATTTTTCCCAAATAAATAAAAATTTGATTGGATATACCTTTGCCTCTGTATAATTAAACTAATAATTTAAAAGCATGTTTTTGAAGAGTCTTCCCATATTGATATGGGAAATATTCAAAGTATTAAAAAAATGAAAAGGGCAGAGTTCCA
>NW_011888811.1:2509271-2523370 GCF_000151845.1 Pteropus vampyrus
GACCTTGTTTATGCCTCATAAAGCTTGTGGAGAAGACCGATAGTTGTCCAAGAGTTTTATTCCCACCATCTTTGTACTCATTTCCAGTCTTCTAAGACCAAGGATAAAACAGTTAACTGTGGCTATCTTTGGTTGGGGAGAGGGAAGGTATTCTCTTATGGTTTTATACATTTTTTACAATGAGTACGTATTGCTTTTAAATTTAAGATGTCATAATGATAAGAGATGACATGGATTTCACACAAGGTTGAAGAAGGGTGATACTTTCTATGTGTTTAACTTCATAAAAGAGTGAATATTCTACACCTTCGGAGCAAGCCCAGAAACAGACGTGAAGTTAAGGACCCTGGCTGTGTCACTGTCTACATATATAAGCTCCCTTGCAACACACGCAACTTCTACAAAGTAACTGGATTGTGTACCATTGGGTTCCCATCTTTGCAAATTCTCCATCCTCAGTTAACTGAGGGCCCTTGGTCAGTAACTACTCTTCCAGGCAATAGCCTGTCTTCTTCCTTGTTTCCCACTCCCCTTAACTGAAACTGTGTATTTTGCCAACTCATCTGATGCTGTTTCCAATTACACATCTCTTTTAGGATGTGGTTTGGAAACCATAGAATTAAAACTTTCAAGTGTATACTGTTTTTCAAAGAGCAGCATCTCTCTCTTCCACTCTTATTACCATGTGCTAATTTGACTAGGATGCATTTGGAAAGAGGCCGCTGTCATGATGTTATATCTATTTGGCCCATATATCTTGATGCCACACCTCTGCTCTAATTGCTCCATTCATACTGTGAATTTCCCAATTTTCCCTTTAGGAAAGCTCCTTGGAATTTCAGAAGAGCAGCATGATGCCAGATTGTATAGATTGGAACATTTTCAATTCGTGAGATTCAACTGGCAATATTAAAGAATTAATTATAATGAAAATGCAAAGAAACAGAATCTTCAGTGAATTCCATCTGGGAGCAGTCTTTTCTTAGGCCTCATACAATTTTTTGAACCAACTTAGCCTTCTATTTTCTCTTTTCTTCATGGAATGTGAAATGCCAAATACTATGTGATATTAGACCTAAAAATTTGATAGAGGCTATCATCAAATTTCAACTTGTTTTCAAAACAATTTATTGTCCCAAAAAGGTGGCTACGTATCTAGCCTACATATCAAAGGTGCACAGTCATCTCTCCCCTGCAAGGGCCTCACTTAAATCTTAACTCCTCTGAGATGTTATTATGTACACATAAAAGGACTGAATACAACTCAATAGGAAACCACCAAAGATTTACGCATCTTTTATTGAGTAAAAACAGCTATTAATCTAGGTGGAAGGAATCTCTTTCCATTTACCACTGTAGAGAGAGAAGGAGAAAGACCATGGTATTCATGTCCTGCCAAATACAATTCTTTGCTGTTTACCTGAGTGATTTTTTAGGTACATTGACTCATCTCTCATGTTTAGAAACAATGATGAAGTTGTTGCCAGGAAAACAGCTTCTGCGTGTCATATATGGATTAGCCTCCTCCTTGCCCTGCAAGTTCACTGTCAATCATTTTAATGTCCTAGCCTAACATACATTTTGCAGTGTGTATTTTGATGTCAACTCACAATATGGCAGAATAAGGGGGAAAAAAAGCGACAAGGGAATTGATATCCAGTTCATGTCAAGGCATCTAAACATATGGCCAAGTGAGCAAATTAATGAAACTAATGCAGAAATGAGGGAATGCATTACTTACATTATTGATTTGGATAATGCCTAATAAAAGAGAATGAAAACAATAATAAAGGACATGATACGGACAGGTTAATTCAATAATTTTACTGTACTATTGTATAAAACAGTCTCATAAAATTATCACACCTCATCTACTATAAGTAGGTTATATCTGAGCATGACAGTCAACTCAAAATGGCTATGTTTCATAATTTCTGTGATTTAAGGAAAGGAAAGGAATTAAAGTTCCATAATTAGTGTTTGCTGTTTGGAGAGCAGACTGGGTAAATTTGTTAATAAGAACAATAATAAATGCAGACACCAAGCCCAGGATAGAGACTTGGGTAGTCCCTTACCCACAGAAAATGGCTGTGAACTCCTATTGGTTTTCTTAGCTCAGTAAGCCCTCTCTACCTACAACATTGATTTTTGATTGAGCTGACACCATAGGATGTTACTTTGGTTTCCTTTTGCCCTTTGTAGCTTAATGCGAATGCCGGTTTTTGCTAATCATCATCATCATCATCATCATAAACATCTCAGTGAACAAGAGTTATACCCTAGTATAAACTCAATTACATAGATTAAATTAAGACTCAATTATTTAGATGCAACAAGAGTTTAAACTGGCATCATCGAGACTGCTCAAGGTCCAATGGTAATAATTTGCTCTTCTGGATTAGGAAAGAACTACTACACAGAGATTACTGATACTGTTTATAAATGAGAACAATGCATATAGTTACACCTAAATGAAACAAAATATAATGGGGATGTTTGTGAAAACATTCCTACAAAATTATTTAAAATAACAAAGTGCATTTTAAAACATTCTATGAAAACATACATTCAGAAATTTTTGCTGGCCCAAATTCTTTGTTTCCTTGTACCTCTCCCAAAGAAGCCTATTCAAGGAGTTGCACCTTTTGAGACAGAGAGAAGGGAAGAGGAGGGAAGAGGAGGGGAGAGGAAGGGAGAGGAGGAGGAGAGGAGAAAAGGAGAAGCAGGAAGAGAAGAGAGAGAGAGAGAACTGAAAAGAATCTATGCCAGGGCAAGACAATCAATCAAAGGAAAGAATGCATTTGCCTGCCACATTTCTGTCATATTTCTTCTTCTCACAATGAATCAAAGTACAAATCCTCAAACACAGGAAAATATGCGCATGAGAAATGGTCATACACAAATTCTCCATTATGTAGAAAGCCTGCCTGTTACTGGGCTTCCAAAAATGCTTCGATTATAATCAATTAAGAGTATAGTTTCAGCTCATGAGAACCTATATTTAAACAGTGAAGATTCCAAGTAAAAGAAAAAAAAAAAAAAGCAACGTTCAAGTTAATAAAGCTAGTAAGTGGCAGAGGTAGAAATCAGATCTTTTTACCTCCAAGCTATTCTGGAAAAGCTTTTGATTTGATGCACCATACTGACCAATTAATTAACCAAATAATGTAGATATAGATATGCTGATTGTCTATGATATGCATGTTGGGTCATAATATAATTCGATTGAATGAGTTCTAGCATTAATGAAGAATGAGCAGTGACTCACAGAGACAAGAGACTTTTCAAACTTTGGTTCTTTCTTCATTTACTACTATAATATGGATCCTCTCAAGATGGGGTAGTTTTGACTGGTTAGGCAGCTACATACGCCTTTTCTTTATTCTCTTTATTGCCAACGAATAGAATTAGGCTGCTTTTGTTAGAACATGCTTCTGATTCTTTTTACATCACCACCCTCCAGCAAACAAAGCTAGAGATGGAAAAAGGTAAAGAAAGACTGATTTGCCTTATGTGATGTCATATCTAAAATTTAGGATGTTTGAGATTTGTCACCAGATGCAGTGGTAGACAATATGATATACAGAAAGACTAGCCATAAGACAAACTACCTCTCCTACAGGGGCTCAGCCTTCTCACCCTTGCCCCCTGCCATATGATGATTAGATAGCCAGGTGAGGCAAAATAAGTTAGTAGAAGACAACTTACTTATTGCAATTGCAGAGCTTATAAAAATTCTTTAGTTCAATGGCTGTGAATGGCAAGAAATCAGACTTTTCGTAACTCCGTGGCATGAGGGTTAACCACATGCTCAATAAAATTCTCAAACAATCTTCCACCCGAAAGACTTCTGTTGTCGTTTCCATTACTCTAACGCCCTAAAAACCACGTGTGTTAGGGGGTGGCGACTATAATAGTTACGGACATTTCTATAGCAATGTTTGGAAAAGGCTGGCACTAAAACCAAATACTGAAAAACAAAAGAATGGATGTTCCATTAGCTTTAATTATTAGTTTGAAGTGAGAAATGAATTGTATTTAAAGAGTTTAGATGATCTCGGAAGCTAAGCAGGGTCATACTTGGTTAGTACTTGGATGGAAGACCACCTAGGAAGACCAGGTGCTGTAGGCGTTAAAAAGAAAAAAAGAATTTAGAGGACTTGGATTTAAACAAATCAACTTTCATAAGTAATATCTATATTTTTGTTGTTGTTCAATACTCAGGATTGCTCTTTATAGTTTTCTTATAAAATGCCCACTTTCTGCTGTAAGCAACATTGGTCAATGTCTGTTAATATGAAGAAACAAATAATAGTTTCAAGAATCTTTTAAGCTGAGTCAAACTTACTGTTTCTTGGTGAGCATTTCATTAATGTGCATCCATTTTATCAAATGAGAACTATTCAGTTATAATTAGTTCTTGGGGCTTCTGTCCTCTTTACTTAAAAAAAAAAAAATTAAAAGCCTTTCAAAGTGTTCTATTTACCCATAAGGTCTAGCTGGATTAAACAGATACTGCCTCACAATTTTCTAATATACAGTAAAAATACCATAAAGTTTTGCAATTAGTTAAAAAGTCAAAAACTCAGCAAGAAGTCTGGTTTTTCCTCTCAACTATCCATTAATGAAGGTTTCCACATTAATTGCCTTTTCATTAAAAATTCTTTAAAACCCTTTCTTAACATTCTGTACAAAATCAAATTAGCTACTAAGCTTTGGAACAATCTCTGTAATTCTGTTTTGGATGCCTCTGTTCACTATTTGGATTGGTGAGATTAAGGAATGAATGTGCGCCTTTCAGATACTCCAGAAGACTGACTTAATTTTTTTTTTTTCCATTATTATAGAGTTCCTTTATTCAAGCATTCTCTGAAAAGAGTCATATTAGACAGAATCCTATTAAAACCAGCTCTGATTTTTTTAAAAAGCCCACAGTGGAACAGAATTATTCTCATGCCTCTGAAGTCTTGCTTATGGAAACTGTTTTTGTTCATTCCTCCCCACTAGGATGAGATCTTACTATGCCCAAGGCACTAGTCACTTAGCATTCTTCGTACTCTAGACAAGGGTCCATGTCCTCATCTACAACTCTTTGTAAGTCCTTGGGCAAGTTACTGAGTTACATATTTCTCTTCTAAAAATGGAGATACCTACAGTACAAGCTCATCGGATTATCAACGAAGCAATGCAAGCAGAGCACTTAGTACAATGAGGCCCTGAGCTAGCAGTTGTGGGAAAGGAAAAGATAATGCTTGCACTCAAAATGCTACAGTCAACGTAGGAAAGCAATAAGGCGCATCAATATCTACAGGGAAAGTACAGAGAACCATGGGTCTTAAATGATATGTAGAAGGGGTGCTAACAGGGTTAAGAGAAAGGGAAGGATAAGGCTGAAAAAAAGACAGAAATAAATATCCATTGGCTGTCTTCCATGGGCTAGGTCCTCTGCTGTGTACTTGTGAATAATTTCATATTGAAGAAGAGGTTAGCGTGTCCTTGAAAGATCTACAGGGGTTGCCACTGAGAACTAGATGCCCGGAAGATGAATCAGATCTGAACATTTCCATGAGAGTGTGGTTTAGGGGGACAGACTTTGGAGGTAAACAAGGATTTGAGTTCTCATTCTACATTGGGCAATTAATTTCATCTCTCCAAGCCTCAGTTTTCCCACTGAGCAATAGAAATGTTGATATCTATTCCTGTAATTTTCTCCAACATTTTGGACTTAACCGAGATAATTTACGAACATCTTAAGTCTGAGCCTGGCACATTCTCCATAATTGTCCCCTAGTCAAAGTGGGAGGAACACAAGAGAGTTGGGTCTTTGTATTCATTGAATTTAATTTCAATACATTATTTTGAATATTAATTAAAATTTGTACAAAGGCAGTCCATTCATATGTCATAGCAATTACAAAAGCAAATACTAACAATAACCTTCCAAATCTTAATTCCTTCCCTCAGCCTCTGACCTAGACTCAGGATCCATATTGACAATCTATTGATCCTGTGGTCATACCTTTTATATTAAAAACCAAATATATCTGCTCACTAACATCAACTTTTTGGGTTTTTCTTTTTTTTTTTTTTTGCATTTTCTATCTATATCAATGGCCTCATCTTCTATACAGCTTTTCAGTTATTCTCCAATTCTCTCAATCTTGTCTACCACATATGACCTCTCACTCATTAGACCTGAGAAATGTCTTTTAAATCCTTCTCCCACCTTCTTTATTTCTGTTGCCATCATGCCAGGTTGGCCTTTCACTATCTCTCACCTGGAGAACAGAAGTGATAAACCAACGAGCATCCTGCCCATTGGTCTCTTCTTGGCTCTAATTCCCTTTCACACTTACCACAAAAGCGAGTTTTCGAAAATATAAGTTGAATCATGTCAGCCACCTGCTTTAAACCTTTCCAGTAGTTTCCTAGTATATAAGGTATTTTATGACTCCAAATTACCTTTCTAGCTTCATTTCCCAATAAATTAAGTCTTCCCTGGAAATATAAGCTATTAACAATATACTCCACATGCCGCCTACATTCATCATCTCCATGCAGTTCCTACCTTTTACTTCCTTCTTATTCTTTAGATATAGAGTTCAAATGTCACCTCCTCCCTACACAACCTCTCTGCCCATCAGCAGATATCGATCCCTCCTTTGGGTCTACCACTACATGACCTTCTGAATCTCAGTTAACTTTTCCACAAAATGGAAATAAATGATTCCTATCCAGAAAAGAGGACACTCTGAGAACCGAATGGAACAATGTTTATTTAATACTGGAAAGCTATAAATCAATATAGAAACAGTGCCAGGTATGGAGCCAAGAACTTTCTAGACGTTAGCTCATTCAATCCTTAAATATTAAGCAGACACCATGAGTGAGGAAGTATGTTCTTATTTTAAAAAAGAACAAGAGAAAAAGACAAAAAAATAACCCTTCCTATTCACATTATCTTTTATTTGTAGTATAATACTTCACCATTTTCACAGCTGTTTCCACACATATATTACTCCTTTGATCACTTTCTAAAAATTATATTTTATCCTATCTTAACAACACTTAATTACCTGACTAACTTGTCCGCTATCTCACACTGCAGGCTGCTAACCAGAGATCTAAAATTACGTTAAACTAGGTGGGGTGTTAGTGTCACATTTGAAGGGTTAAACTGCATTAATTAATTATGTAAGTTAAAATTCCTCAGAAGCCTTGGGGCAAAGGACCAATTCACAGAGCAGGAGGAGAATGAAACAAAAAAGAACCTAATTAGGCATGTAATTAACTCTTTCAGTGATGTGGTGATAACAGGAGACAATAAAAGTGTTAGGAATCTGTTCAAGGACCATCAGGGAGGGTATCACGTGAACGTTTTCAAGAAAAGGACTAACACTGGAATGAGAACTTAGCCTTTTAAGACAAAAATTATGATCTCATTTAAACTACATTAATATGCTACAAACATTCACTGACCCTCCACAATTGAGTCTACATTTTTTGCTAATATATTTTACCTATCTCCCTTAAAATATAGTGTCTGACAAAACACATTTTATCCATAGTTTTTGATAGACAGCAAACCTAAAATAATTCAAAGGAAAAATGCACTTTGTGGAAGTAGCTTATTTCATTCTGGAGACTAAATGCATTTGCAGAAAGGATTACATTTTGTTTGGCAATTTATTTTATTGACAAAACATATTTCATCACATATTCCATCACATTCAGTAGACAAATGCATGTTGTCAAATACCCTGTTTCCTGCTTTTGATGAAAAACACATATTTTTCAGATTCCATATTTTATTTAAATGGTAGAGTTCTACAGATAAGCTCCATTTGCTCTAAATTGTCCAGAGGTGTCTAGATTTGGATTCCTTCCAAGGCATATTACTTCTTCTTCCATTATGATGTAAATTAACCTCATAGAAAATATTTATGTCCATCTTCGCCCATAAAACATCAAAATTCAGTTTACATTGTAATCATTATGATAGGATCCTATTGTCTAAACATAAAACTCAAATGGTTCCCACACACTCACCAGCTGCTAAAATGCAATTACCCTTTACAAGGTAACTTACATACAAAGTAAATATTTAATCTAACCTATTTGTATATCTGTTTAATGCTGGTAATTCAATTATTGCCTGTCGTTTCCACATTTGGCCTCAGGCCTGATATACGTATTAAATTATAAACACGTTCTTAGAGGTCAAGAGGAGGATTTGCGCAATTTGTGCTGAGGAGCACTCGGCACAGAGCTTCATGAAAACGGGTGCTCGATAAAGCCGTGGTTGTGGTAATGACCTCTCTCAGCCCAAGTCCTTTACTGACAAAACAGTCTTCTTTTTTTCATGTCAACAATTATTATATGAGCACCCACCGCGTGGCAAGTACTGAAAACATTTCAACTGATGCAGAGACTGACAGTCGCGGTCCCTGCCCTCAAGTGGTTTACAACCTAAGAGGCAGAGTGGGCAGGAAGATAACAGAATTATAATACAGGGCGAGCCAGGCAAGATGGAGTCTGTGCTGGGTCCACGCACGAGACAAAGGCTGGAGGAATTAACACTGTGAACTGGAGAAAAGCAGGATGAGTGTGATGAGTTTACATGACAGGGTTTTAAGAAGGAACACAAATTTGTCAGTGGATACAGGGAAGAAAGTCGTTCCAGAAAGGAAACCATGTATGTGGTGTTACAGAGACAAAAAGTGTGTGTGTGTATGTGCGTGTGTGAGTAAACCCATCATTCTATCAATATTACCAGAGTGTAAAGTACAAGAGATGACACTGGAGAGGTTGACAAGGCCCTGAGAGGACTTATATGTCAAATGGCTTGGAAAATCTTATAATAAGTCTTGGGGGAATTACTGATATTTCAAACATGGTCAGTTTTGCTTCGAGTGTGGATGGGATGGGTGTGTACAGATAACAAAGTACGCCAACAAATTAGAAGCCTGTTGAGTTACTCCAAGAAATATGTACAGGGTGTAAACAAAGGTGGTAGAACTATGAATAGGGAGAATGCGATGATTCCAGAGATAACTCGGATGTGAAATGAGTAACACTATGTAAAGGGTTCAGAAGGAAAATTACTCCTGGGCTTGTGCTCTGAGTGACCAATATTTAAAAACTAGATATTTACAGATTTTTGAAGTCTGCAAACTCAATCTGTAGACAGAATGAGTTCAAGAAGCCTCCTACAACCTTATTCAGGCTTTCACTTACCCACTTATATTAGGTACACATATATGATGAGGGCTTATGAGTAATGCTGGTCCAGAGTCAGAAACCACAGCATATGGCAAATGTACAGGAGACCGAGAAATATTTGAGCTCTTCAACTTTTTAGAACAACAACAACAAAATACCTACCTGAGTCTAAAAATAATTCGAAAAGCAGTTTTATAAATAAAAACAGAAGTGGACTGTGAGCCAAAGGACCTGGTCGTGGGACAAGCTCTGACTTACCATGGAATCTTAAAGTAGGAATTCAACCTCTACAAGGCTCAGTCACATCCTCTGTACAGGGGGCAGCCACCTATCTCATGCATCTAACTCCCAGCCTTTTAGCTACTATCAAATATTACACTTGCATGTCAAACATAGAAAAGTGAAGAGTCTTCCATCTATAAGGTGATAGAATCATAAAGTATTATTATTATTGTGCAAGATTTGTCGACTTTTGCAGTATCTATTTCTGAGTCTTGAAATTCTATCCAATGCCTTTATTGGCCTTGTAGCATTAATTATATTTGGCAATATTTGAAGGTAGATATTTTTATTACATTTCCAACCTCAATGGCTGGAAACCATTTTCACTTGTTCCTAGTCTTTCAATCCTTATATTTGTTATTAAGCTGTGCCATCTATTTCTTTGAAATTTCTCTAAATTTGCCACTAACCTTTACTACTATTGCCACCTGCCTGTTATTCTCGAACTAATTAAATAGCATTTCAGCTAATCTCTTTTCTTCTGGTTTGTCCAGTGTCCATACAGTGTCCAGTTTGTCCACCCCAGGCTTGTCCAGTGTCCATACCGCTGCTAGAGTTACCTACCACTGAACGGTCTGTTAATGTACACATGCTCCTCCCAGATCAAGTGCCCCGGATGCTTATATCTCTAAGGGGGCCCTTCTAGCACTCTCTACCATCCTCCTCCTCAGCTTCCCTTCTTACCTGTTTGTTCTGCATCCACGCACTCATGAATTCTTTTCTCACTTCTATCACTGTTCCCATGGTTACCTCCACATTAAATGCCTGCCTCTCCTCTTCTACTCTGCTTAACTAAATCTTACACACCTGATCAGGCTCAGTATAAACTTTCTCTTTTCACAAGACCTCACAAAATCTAAAGCCGCCCCACCTCAGAGAGATCTAGTCTCTGAACTTACGAACCAGTGTTAGGTTGCACCACACTTAGCCCTTAGAGAGATTATCTATCCAAGCAGACAAACGCAAGAGCCCCACATCCTCTTCTTTCATTTACTATGTGAATGTGTTATTTCACCTCTCTGTGCCTTCGTTCCCTCATCCAAAAAATGGGAAGTACGATAATGCCAAACTCAGGGTCCTTGTGAGGATTATAAAAACATTAGGTTACAAAATCTGGCACGAAGCAATCAATAAATGGAAATTTTCATTAATTAATTATTATTATTGGACATATCAGTAGCATCTCTTTTATTGATCCCCGATTTGTTCAATACTTTATCATTAGATGCTGACAAGAGTGAATCAACCTTAGTGACATAAAACAGCATCAGATTTTGTGGGTGAAGACTTTGGACAGGGCATAAGAGGTTGGATTGTCTGCGTTCCAGAAGGTCTGGGGCTTCCTTTGGGAAGACCAATAAATCTGGGCTCTGGAATCATCTTCACTTACGTCTGATTCTTGGGTGGAGATGACCCAAAGTCTGGAGTCAGATCACCTATGTAGGGACCTTTCATGTGGCCTGAGGTTCATGGCATGGCACTTGGGTTCCAGGAAGGTGCTCCCCAAGAGGGAGTGTCTGGAGAGCAAATATTCTGACCTAGCCCAGAAGTTCATTAGTTGTAAATGAGTCACTAAGACCAGCCCCCATCTAGGGGATGGGGAATAGACTTTGCCTCTTGACGAGGGAGTGGCAAGAACATAATGCAGAAGAGTATGTGTGAGGTAAGATAATATTGCTGCCCTTGTCTTTGGAAAACACGATCGCCCAGCAATTGAAATTGTATAGAATTCATTGCTTCTTTAAGACCCAATTTGGTCATACATAAATGGTAGTAGAACCCTGCCCAGAATATAGTTGGCATCCCATAAGTAATGACTGAATAAACAAGTTCACATTAGTTGCATATTCGTGTTCTTCCCTGAACTATACCTCAGGTTTCTTGAAGGCAGGAATTATACCATATACTCTTTCTATATACCAACAAAGTCTTAATTCTAAAAGTTATTAGAATTAAGGTAGATCAATTGTAACACTGCTGATTAGTGTGGGGAATATAATATAGATCTTTAATTCATTAACTGTAAAACAAGGACAGTCAAAACTTCAAGCAAGGAGATAAAACCTCTGTATTTTGGTTACAGCATCCATAAATGTTAGTTATTTTTATATGCCTAGGATGGTATATTTGAAAAATGATGCAAATGATACCTAAACATATCTCCCAAACTGTAGCATTACTTCTCAATATAAACTAATTAAAGATGAATAACTGCAATTACTGCCTTTTTAATCCTTTCCTACTTATGTTGAATTTGTGTCACCTTGTAGTATTTAGATCGTGTTCTATTTGCTGTGATTCAGATTCTGAGTCATCAAAATGTTTGAAATAGGTCTGAAAATAGTCTGAATTAATTCTCTGGATTGCTGTTTAGAACAGATATACGAGGGAAGCATTTTATAATTTTAAAGGAAAATTCACTTTGTTGCCAAAAAGAAAAAAAAAACAAAAAAAAGTGCTGCTAAGTTGCTTCTCGGGCATCAGGTATGTTAAAATAATGTGTGGCAGGAGCAAAAAATAGTAAGAAAACAGGGAAATATATTTAACTATTAAAGCAAAAGGAGCAGAGTCTTCAATGCATTTATCAAGAGCAATTTGGAGGGCTCTCAGTCTTCCAAATCATGGCCTCAAGAAAAGTGACAGTGGTCTACTAGCAAGGAGAACAAGAGAGAGGGAGAGAAATGGTCTTTGGAGGCAGTTGCAAAGAACTGGTGGTAACGTAGTAACTGGAGATACAGCGGCCAGTGTGCTCTGCATGATAACGGTCTCTTCCTGGGACCAGAAGAGTAACAGCATCACTGACTCACATCATTCAGGTGCCACTGGCATCTGAACAGCCAGAATCATTCACACATCGTCTCTATCTGTGCCTTCTTCCTTTCAAGTTTCTGCTAGATGACCAGAGGAAAAAAACACGGTCACTCGCTCAGACTGTCTGTCTAAAAGCTATATAATTAAAGCCCTCTAATTGCCAAAAACTCAGGGTGTGGGAGCTTGGACAAAAATGTACACAATGAAAGCACAAGGCCATCTTTACACAGGGAAAGGTGAAGGGCACATTTTAAGTTGCCAGAAACAGTCTTCCATCTGCAGGGGTGAGGGGTGAAAGGGTGCTCACAGGTTTTGGCCATGGCCATTTGCAAAGCTGAAGTCACTGGAGGATGAAGAAGTGTAGAGGAATTCGCACTAGGGTTCAGCCAATGAATAATACATCAAAGTTCACTCAGAGCTGGTCATGTGGCCCTTGATGTAGACTTCTGTTGGCTGGAGCCTGGGGCATCTTTCATGATAGCCACTGAATTGAATAGTCCAGTGCAGAAATCATGCAATTTTTTTACTGTTTAAAGTTCCTTTTGAGAGAGAAAGAGACAGAGGGGGAATCTACGCCTCAAGAATACAGGAAGCTTCCATTACTGTTTTCTACAAGTCTGTCACAGGTAAGCTCGATAGAATTTGATATTATTACCATTTTTAATAAAGCAATAACACTACATGAGGACAATAATAATTAACATTTAACAACATGTTGGCTATCTGCCAAGCACTGTGCAAACTGCTTTGAGGGACTGTCTCACTGAAGTCCCCAAACGACTCTAAGCCATGGCGTTATTGTATCACCCATTTTACAGATGAGGAACTGTGAGGTCAGGTAACAGGAGCAAGACCACACACCGTGAGTGGTAGAGCTGGGCGTACAAAGCCAGCTCATCAGGCCCCACAATCCACACTCTTAACAGTTTTATATTAATAAAATTGAAGTATGCATATTTGTGGCAAATAAATTTCTCACACAGAAATTGTGGAAAAATGTCTGAAGTAGCAGATTTCTAGGTCCTGGGCCCTGACTGCAAGAGTGCTAATTCCACATGCTGGCGTGAGCTTAGAATTCTGTACTATAGCAAGAACCCCAACCTATGCTGATGCAGAGGGACTCCTGCAGAGGTGGTTACAGAAATATCACTATTCAGGTTTCCTTGATGATAGAAGAATGAAAAACAAAGTCATGTTTATCAATGTAGTGTTGTTTTCAATCAATTTGCATCACTTTGGTTCATATCTATTGATAGAATAACCAACCCGAACATGGAAACTGTCTTACAAACTGTCTATTTTAGACAGAATGCTTCTGAAACTGACCATTCCATCCTTACGGAGATCACTTTTTCTCAGTGTTTTCGAGTTTTCTGTTTTCATCTCAAAGTCTCCCTTGGGTTCTAATACACATTTAACATCTGCTAATCTCTTCTTTAATAAGAAAACAAGCAGAAACAACAGAGATAAAGCTGAGTCTGAGGAGAGCGAGGCTGCAGTAACGGACAGAAGCAGGAGTTAGCTAATCATCATCAGGGTGCATGGCCCAGGCTGGCCTAAGACTTACTGACCATTCAAAAGCAGCTCTCCTTCACCACCAATACGTAAGTGGAAAACACGATAAGAAACAAGAAGCAAAGAAAGGAGCGACTATATAACTGCACCATTCTCTTCTGTCATTTGCGTGACTTGCATTTAAATATCACAGGGTCCACTTGATCAAATATTCCTATTTCCACTTGTTATTAATCATGATTTTTGTTAAGTGTTTTAAAAATAATGCA
>NW_011888811.1:2524170-2535045 GCF_000151845.1 Pteropus vampyrus
GGTAATTACATTCCAGGAGCAAAGTGAGGCTGGAGGGACCGAACACCTTCATTATCCATTAAAAGCATGCTACATTAACCTTTGAATATTTACCTTGATGCCAATTAAATATTTGTGATGGCAGCATCAATAAAGAAGAAAATCTTGGCCAAGGCCCCATCTGCCCTTGGTTTCTCTGCAATTCTTTATAAATAACATCCTGAATTTTTAACATATCAACCCACACAGAACACACTAGATCAAATCACCTTTAAAACAAGCAAATGCCGCCGATCCATTACCTCAGTCGGCCACAGGTCTAGCACAGGCAAACACCCACCATTGACAAGCCAATGCCTTCAGCATTTGACTTTGTCGGAAAAAAAGGCATTAGTTAGCATTTAGATGGATGACAAGGCAGCAGACAGTGAAGTCTGAACCCGGCAGAAAGGCATCCAGCGTTCTCTGGAGTGTGTAAGCCTTCATGACTGGCTGGCTAGATTGCGGACAAAAACGACTCACAGTGCAAGATAAAGGGAAAAAAAAAATACAGTTGCAGCAGTTTAACCAAACTAAGGCTGCGATGTGTTCGGGCCGAGTCTACACATGCTGCGTCATCCCTCCGCTTTAAAAATTACAAGGCTGTGTTGAAATAGAATTTACTCGCCTCTCCTCTGTTATTATTATTGTTTTCTAAGTCATTTAGAATATTTATTCTCATTACAGACATATATTTCTCTTTACTCCTCCACTACACAGTATAAATAAAAACTCAGTGTGGAAGAGCTGAAAACAAACAAACAAACAAACAAAAACACCGTCGGTGTTCCGAAAACACAGGACCGTTCAGACAGGAATGGATTAATTATAAGCTTCAAGCTTTATGAAAAGGTAGATACCGAGCTGTGGCTGGCAAGGCGTGTCGACTTTGGATGGGGTAAAACAGAGGAGAGAACAAAATTTCACTAGGAAGTGACCTTGAAATCAAGTACCAGAGGAAGTCTGAAGGAGGGTGATCAGATCAGAAGCTGTGTGGCCAAAAAAAAAGGGAACGATGAAGACTCTCAAAGAGTGTTCTCATCGTGGAGAGTTAAATGAGAATGCAAGTCATGAACACGGAGGTGACTCCCCTGCAGACTTTCTCAGTGTTGATCTGTTTTAAAGCAACTCGGAAAACGGCCCAAGGGAACGGTCTTGAAATTGAAAAGTCCTGTATCTTGTTTTGGGTGGTGGTTACACAGTCGTGTGTAACTGTCGAAACTCAATCTGAACACTTAAGATCTGTCCATTTTGTTGTATGAATTGGATTTATTTTATTGTGTTAACTTGGCCTTGTTTTTATAATAAAAACACAGAAAACAAAAAGTCAGAAATTCTCTCCTTTAAACGCCTCCAGGGTCTCTCTGGTATGCTCACTAAAACAAAAAAACACAAACTCTTAATCATGGCTGCTGTCACTTTACAGGTTCTTCCCCTGCCTACCTCTCCACTGTCACATCAAGTCACTCTTCACCGGGTCACCCTTCCCAGCCAAATCCTCCTCCTTCGAGTTTCATTAACCAGGAGAGCCCTGCCCACACCTGTCTTTGTACCTGGAGTTCTCTGTGCCTCCTGCAGAGCTCTCACCCCGCTGCCCTGCTCCTCGGCAAAGCTGCCCATGGTTCCTTTCTATAAAACGGCCTTCCTAAATTACCACCTCATCACCCTGTTTATTTCCATTATAAAATCCCTCATAATCTATATTCATCCTACATATTTATGTGCTTAATTACTTGTCATCTGTCTCTTCCACAAGAAAAGTAAGCTTTGTGATTGAAGAGAGGTGGACATCTCCACAGGGGTCTAACTCAGGACCTGACATATAATGGATGCTCGATAAATAGCTGTTTCTGAATTAATGTATATTACGCACCTTTGCTAACTATGAACCCCTAATGCACTAATAGTCCCAGTAGGGCAGGGACACTGTGTTTGTCATCTCTACATTTCAGCTACCGACCTCAGTACCCGACACATATGAAAAGCCCACAAAATGTTTGTTAAATTTATTAATAAATATAAATTTAAATCTAAGATATCTTTGCTATTACCCTCCAAGAATATTTCATTTTGCCAGGAAATTCCTTTGACCTTAAGAAATACAATGACTTATGTAATTTTAAATCACAGAAGCTGAGGTTTACAAGGACTTCCCCAGCCTGCTGATCAGATCTGGCTTCCTAACTCGGAGGGGTAAGAAAATCAACCCACAGTGTACTCGGCCAGGTCCTCTCCAGGTGACTTGGCAAAGGTGCACAATGCTTCATCAAACCATATCAAAATGATCAATTTTGGAGGACTTTTGCAATTGACTCTCAGTGGACTGTATCAACATATCAAGAAAATCAGTGTTAGATTTTAGACAGTGGCAAGTGATGTAGCTTCCCATCTCATTTCTTCTGTAAGAATTATAAAGAACAATGGAAAAATACAAACTATTGATTCGCAGAACAACACGGGAGACTCTCCCCTCACTGAGTGAAACAAATCAGACCCCACATCCCTCGAAATAGCATATACTGAATGATTTCATCCATATAAAATTCTAGAAAATCCATACATAGATACAGTTATAGTAAGCAGAAGAGTGGCTTCCTGGGGATAGGGGTAGAGATGGAGATGGATTATAAAGGGGTATGAGGAAAGTTTTGAGGTGATGACATTGATTATAGTGTCGGTTTCCTGGAAATATACATACGTCAAAATTCACCCCGTACACTTTAAATCGGTATAGTTTATTGTACGTCAATTATACCTCGAGAAAGCTGTAATATATAAAAATAGGAAGTCCCCATTTCAGATAATTTTCAAAACTTTAAACATGACATCAAATTAGCAGCATTTTAATTTTTGTAATAACTTGGCATGTGCTAGTAACCTGTGGCAATACATTGCCTCCTCCCTGTCACGTGTTCCTTCTTATTCACCATCTGAAACTCAGCTTGAACATCACCATTCCCCTCGCTTAGAAAGATGTCAGAGAGCATTTCTCATCACCCATTGGGTCAGAGAGCAATCCTTTGGCTGTGCTGGCTGGGAACCACTGCCAAAAGATACCACAGCACATCGATGACTGTGGGTCAGTTTCTCCTAAGGGTAAGGATGATGAAAGTCACCTTTGTTCCAGGCCCTCACCAAATATAGTGACAAATTCACTTGCATTTTGTGAAGATGGTATCTAAACCCTCTTCCTCTCACCCTAGAAGCTGATGGAGTCCACATGGTCCTTCCTTTTATACCTGGCTGGTGAGACAAGGCACACAGCTGAAGGCTCGGGCAATTGACTGGCTTTGGGCAAGTCTTTTCTGTTTAGTTCCTCATCTATAAAATGGGAACAACAACAGTTTCCACCTCGTAGAGCTGTTGTAGAAATTCAGGGGGATGATCCACGCAAAATACTTAGCACAATCTCTGGTACAACAAAGTTCTCCTTTAAATGTTAGCTGCATGCATTAACCATTGGAATATATAAGTTACATTAAAAAAAAAAAATACACCCTGAAAATATAACCTAAATCTAGAGCAGGTGTCAGAAAACGTTTTCTGGAAAGGGCCAGACAGTAAATATTTTAGGCTTTGTGGCCCCGACCATCTCTGCCACAGCCACTCACCTCTGCTGCTGAAGCATGAAGGCAGCCACAGGCCATGTGCAAACCGAAGGATGTGCTGTGTTCCGATAAAAACCCCCTAATGGACACTGAAAATATAATTTTATGTAATTTTCACGTTGCCAAATAGTTTCCTTATTTTTTTTCTCCATTTAAAAATGTAAAAATAACTCTTAGCTCACAGACCATATAAAAACAGTAAGTCAATGTGGCCCACGGGCCACGATTTCCCAACTCCCTAACTACGAAAAAGAGATACATCCTATATATGGCCCTTGTTTGAGACAAATATTCATTTCAAGGCCTCCACCTAATGTTAAGTGACATGCTGATAGACAATATGGGAAAACTTGATCAACAAAGCCATTACTGTAACTATGAGCTCCCCCGAGTATGTTGTAAATGCTACATAAAGTGCCAAGATTTTCCTTACACTGAATTTTTTAAACTTTCGATAAAAAGTCACCAACAGCTATTTAAGTCTATTTCTACTTGGTTGCTAGAAAAAAATTCTTCCTACTTTCATTTTATTAGAGGCATCTTGAAAGGAAATTAACAGTTTGTCACCTTAACAGTGTGAAATTATGCAGATGAAAACTGTAATTTATAAAAGATAATGTCTTTTACTCATTTATATTCATAAGCATTTACTAGAAATATCTGTATTTGGAGAATTTTTTTAAAAAATACTTCAAAAATTATAAAAATATCACAAAGCTAAAAAGATTTGCTTAACTATATCTACATTCTTATTCCAAGATCTCATCTAGATTCTAACCGGCATTGCCTTAATTACTTGAATAGTGTATCAAACTGCATATACCTACAGTTTGACATGAAACAAATGTCATTGTGAGGTGAAAAACATGTTTTAGTTCCTCTATTTTTTCTCTGTCTTGTAAGTATATCACAACATGCTATAATAAAAGCAAAATTTGTATTCAAGTTAATACTAAAATTGATCATTTAATATCCATGGTATTTTCCTCGATATTCATGCATATGTAAATTTTATAAACATCCTAATTTTGAAACCAGATTCAGCGTTCTTTACACTTCCCATTTGTAATCATCCCCCCTTTAAGAAACTAAAATAGGCTTATGGGCCAATAATACAATGAGCTACTCCACATCTGGTTATCAGAGGCATATTTCCTGATTTAAAAAAAAAAAATCACAAAAAGCTGCTTTTATATGCTTGGTTTCTCCTTCTGTTATTACTCATTTAACAGTAGTTTCACATACAGCCAGGCATGTGCCAAATATAGGGCCGATAATAAAAAATACTGACTTAATATAATTTGCTTCCTTGGCTGCTGGGAAAGCAGAAAGCATTGAAACACTGTTTTGTGTTTATTAGTGAAGCTATTGTAGAGGGTGATTGGGGTTTCATTATAAGGGGCCTGCGAACAGTTTTAGCACAAATGCCAATATACATTTTAGAATTGAGTGCAATTTTAAGTATTTTCACTCAAATGGTTTTGCAGAATCTACAACTCAAATAAGAAGTACATTGTATTTTAAAACCACCACCAACTACTATGCTATTTGTCGCATTGATCTCCATTGTAAATGCTTCAAACCTTTCTACTTTCATGAAATGTAATGGGCAAATATATTCCCTGGAATCCCGAGGTACGATTAGTTACTAAGCAATCAGAAAAAAAAATCACAGCAAGGCATACTTCTGAAAGAAATTAGAAAGAGTAAAGATCACTTCTCTATTTGTGTTACATAGTGGATCACACAATACCTCATCGATGGTACTGTATATATTAGCTAACCACCATGGGCTAGCTGGAAGCTCATACATCAATGAAAAGATCTTTGTCAATTGCTGTATGCCTCATTATCTCACTAAGATTTCTTGGCAACAATTAACAGTTACCCAATTCATAGAAATTGCCTTTATTATTTTTGAAGCAGCTACTTTCTTTGGCTTTAATGACTAAGAGAATAGAGACAGATGTCTCTGTTGCTAGGGAGACTGAATTAAAAAAAAGAAAGAAAAAAAAAACCTTTGAAATGAAGTAAATAAGCAAGTACCATCTTTTTTAAAAAAGGAGAATTCTGTTAGTTTTGAATTAACTATTTGTTTTAAAAACAACCCAGCAGTAGCTCCATTTTTTAAAGGAAATATACTAAAATTATTTATTACTGTTCTTCTTGGACAGTGATAAGTCATTAAAAAAAAAGAAAAGAAAAGAAAAATAGGTCTACCCATGCACTCAATATCAATTGAAGCTGATTATCAGGAACTGGTACTTTCTTTGTACTGGTACCTGAATTAACAGGAATTACCTTTTCATATAATCTGTCAATCCTCTATCACTAAAGAGAAAGCAGAGCCTCCCCTGAGTCAGGAACACCTAGGCCTTGCAGACAAGCCTTGCCTGCCGCGTTCTTAGGACTCATGCCCTCACCTCACCTAGCTCCGACCTCACCTGTAGCCCCTTGGCCAGTACCCTAGGCTCTGGAAAACCAGTGAAGAGATCCAGGCCAAGAACAGCTTGGCAACTGGGCCTAACCCAAGCAACATTTTTTTTTTCTTTAAAATCTCTATGCTCACCCCTCCTCTTCTGTCTTTAACTCCTGATGCTTGGTATAATACACCTGATTTCTATATGTCAGACATGCACACTTTGTTCAAACCCTCCCACCATCCCACTCCTCATAGCAGTATGCTTTAAGAAGAATGATATCACACGAAAAGGAAAAAAAAAAAAATACAGTTTGAAATGAAATCACATGTAATAAAAAGAAATGGCACTCCACCTTGCTTCTTTGAAAGATCACCTCATCTCTTTTGGCATCTATACAAAATGACCCAAACACCTTTTTAATTTGTTCTAATTAAACCATTACTGAGCACCAGCATTCGATTTAAGCAAAACCCCCCAAATTGAATGTTTTTCCCACCTCTATTTTGCTTCTGTGGCCTGGGGACCTGAGCACTATTTATAACAATCTTCCTTTATGAAAGTATATTTCAAGCTCCAAGTAATGGACTTAAAAAGTTTACAAAATTATAATTTGAAGACTTTCTGTACTTTTTATTAAAATTCTAATTAGATGAGCTGCGACCAGTATGGAAGGCATACGACCATTAGGGTCACACTGGATGAAACTGGGACTAGATCAGGCAAAGCAGCATTTCAGGTGAATGCAGCAGCTTTGGAGTCCACGATTCTGGGCTCAAATCCCAGTTCAACCATTTACTTTGGGTGAGATTTCAGTCAATTGTTTGACTTTTCGAAGTCAGTTTTGCTGACGGAAAGCTGTTCGTATTAATCACCTCATGAGTTTGTTGTGAGAGTTAAAATTATATAATGAACATATAAGTATTTGGTCTAATGCCCAGCACTAAGGAATTACTCAGTATGGTAGTCATTATCGTTATCATTATTATTATTATTATTATTAGCTGTTTCTCAGTACTCTGAGACTATTAACTGAAAATCAAGATATAGCTTTCAAAGTTTTTATTAGAATTGGGGTCACTGTCTGTTCTACAGAGTAGTTATATGCAAATAAGAGACAGCTGTACTAGATACCAATTGTGTTCTATTTTCCAAATACTGTTTTCACTTCAGATGATTTCATTATATCAGGAGATTGGATTAATTTTAAATATCACTTACTCATCCCAGTCAAGCTAACTAGCTTGCTCTACTCTGAGCATGGCTGGCTCCAGCTCTTAAGAGATAACGTTCTCCTAACACCATCCTCCAGACAACTTGTCAAAGGCCACCCTCTCATTATTTGAAATCTACTCAGAACCTTACCTTGGCTCTTAGGATTTCCTGATGAACTTCAGCTACCTTATATTTCTGCTGTACAGCAGGGATTCTCAGCTTTATGTATCATACACAGAACATTCGTTTAACAAATGTTTATTGGACACCTACCGTATGCAAGTGACTATCCTAGGTACCAGACATACAACACTGAACAATTCGGAGAAAGACCCCACTGTTTTGGTCTCAACCTTTTTAGTGGTAGGAGATTAAAAAAGACAAACATGAACCAATAAACAGATGGGTTTCAATTAGTAATTTTAAAAGGAGAAAATAAAACAGGTCAATTTGAGAGCGACTGGAGAGAGAGCAGACAGTCCCGAGGACAGGACCGCAGGCGGTGGCCGCTCTCACGCCCTTGATGCACCGCACAACTCCAGAGGCCCTGCTCATGTAGCTTCCAACGAGATGACGTGTGAGCTGAGCACACTGGCACGAAAATAAGGGCCATGCCAAGATCGGGTAAGGAGCACGTTTTTAGAGAGGGACAGATATAACAAAGATTCTAAAGAAGGAATGAACTTTCTATGCTCAAAGAGAGAACAGGACAGTTGACTGCAATATATGAGTATGGGGGCACGAGCCTGGAGGTGAGGTCGGAAAAGTGGGCATTATGGTTTCCTGGCCCGATTATATAATATTACTCAAACGGCTTTTACAAAACATAGATGTGTGCAGCCCAGACCAATTAAATTACAATCACTGAAGGTAGCATACAGGCTCCGTGTGTGCGCACGTGTGTATGTGTGTGTGTGTTAAGGTTTCCTAGATGATATTAAAGTGCAGCCAGTATTAAAGGCCACTGATAAAGAGCTTTGTAGTCCCTGATAAGGAGTTATGATTACTACGTTTTTTCATTAATGTTCCTGGTCACCTTTTAGTGTCTCATCTCTCCATTTAAATTTTGTGTTCCAGGCATTTCTGATAATTATATCTTTGCAAAATGCCAACTAGAGAACTATGCATGCAATAGATGTACAATATGAGGCTGTGATTGTCTTCCGTGTGCCTAAATCTGCTTAGAGTGCACTAGAGAACAGACTCATGCTTCCAGGCATATTCCCAATTACATTTTTAAAAGTAAACAAACAGGTGCGTGCAAACTCCAGCACTTAGCAGCTGGCTCACACGCACTTCCTTCAGGGAAATGAAGATACTGGCTAGGAATTCTCCAAAGTATTTAAAGAGAAAAGGAAACAAAGGTAGGTTCTTTTGATTTTTGGTTAAGAGATGAACAACACTATAACTTTCTGGCCATGAGGAAGAGGGTTAACACTCCCAAAGGCTGGTAAGCATTTACCCAGATATTCATCTGGTCAGAATTCTGAAAGTCATAAATCAGAGGTACAGGGGAAAAAACTAGCTGATGACGGTCACACGAAAAGCAAGAGGGAGATCATAAGCAAGAAAAATACGGTGTTTAAAAGTGACTGTTGGCACATGCAGAATTCAAAAGAGTCAATCCAGGATTGTTTGCTGGAGGTCTAGCTGTGAAGTCTGTTACCGCAATGGCAGCCAGGGTTGGTTTCGGTAAATCTCTGCTTCATATGCTTAGTTTAAGAGAAGGCCCTTCCCAACTGGAAGAGAATCATTCTTCAATTGTGGCTGACAAGAAGTGCCATAAGTCCGGAGAGGCTTCTGAGTAACATGTGATGAGAAAGAAGTTATATCTTTGGTAGTTTACCTCTGAAAGTCTCATAGTGGAGCACAAAAGTAGTGACAGCTGTGAGTACTCCAGACTCATGTCAGCAGTATTTCTGCCTCCATCATGGAAAAATCTGACCAGCAGGTTTGGCCAATCTGAAACAGGGCTTCTAACATCATATATTTACGTCTGCTCTGATGCTGATTCTAGTTCATTATAATAGGGTTTTTGAATTTGAACCTGGATTTGACTCTTACATCTACCACTTATTAGTTGTGTGACCTTGCCAAACCACTTGAAGGTTGGGACTTTTTAACTTGATTTTTTTTTTTTTTAAAGATTCATCATTTAAAAAAAAAAAAAAAAAAGATTAAAATCAGATCCAAACCAAAAATCAAAAGAACTTTCCTTTGTTTCCTTTGTCTTATGTTCTACATCTTTAAAATGGGAATAATTGTAGTATCTACCCCATATATTTTTTTAAGGTAGTAAATGAAATAATACATGTAAAGCAGTTTGTTCATTGCAAAGAAATAGTAAATATTTAATAATGTTAGTTGAGGAAAGACCAATGTGAGTATAATGCTTTCAAGCAGAATATTGATAATCACATAACTTTCTAATTATCTATAAATATTTTATCAAGAGGGGTGTCCTCTCAGGCTATCTAATAATCATTATCTTGATATGATCCCAAATCTAGGCTCCAAACTTCAAACTAAGCACTATCTTTCTAACAATGGCTAGAGATTATATCCAGATTTTTGATTCACCTATTTCGGCAACTTTGCTTTGAAAACTCCTCTCCTTTCATTTTGAGCTCAGTGTAGGAAAGAATAAAATCACCATGGTGACAACTGCCCCCTCTGCAGAGCACATTCAAATTTATGTTGAGCTTTTCTTGGATGCTGCTGTGCCTTGCCTGTAAATTCTCTCCTGGAGTCACTCCAAGGTCAGGGGAATTTCTTTCTCACTTAAGGTCGCCTTCAAGGATACAAAAGAGCAATTTGGAGTTCATGATCTGGAATTGATAAATTTGATAATAAATATTTCTATCACATTTGAGTCAGGGAAATTATTTACAAGGGCCTTTACATTAAAAAAAGTTGTAGATGATGCCGTGACTAAAAGTCTCATAAAATAAAAATGTATGTGTAATACTTTTTTTTTCTTTGAATATCTGATCAAGACATTCATTGAGTGAGTATCACCTTAGAAAGCTGTCATTCATAATATATATCTGCTTAGGTTCTGATATTGACATGATAGATTGAACAAATCTGGGTCTCTCTGTTTTATATTAAAAATAATGGTACCTTGAAGTATACTGTGAAATAATTGCTATTTCAATGCTGGGTACAAGTCAGTCAGAAGATAAAATCTGAGAAAAAGTTCAGGTAAGGATGGCTGATTAACAGAAGATTTTAGGGTATGAGTCTGGAGTGTCTCATGGAGAAATTAAATGAGATGATGTATGTTCAGTCCTCAGCAGAGCTGGCCCATGACAATAATGTGGTCACCATATGTTAGCTATGGATAAGCTCCAGCATTTATTATTACTTTTGTTGTTGTTACTGAATTTCAACAGTTGGTCTAAAAGCACATCTGCATTTTGGAAAAAGTCTCAACGTGTGTTGGACATGTGAAGAACTAAAATGGGCCTCCAAAGCAATCCAACAACACAGAGCTCATGGGTAAAGGCAAAATCCTGGAGAGCATGTAGATACACCTTCAAAATATTATTTAGCATAAGCAAAGGAGTTTTGTTTGACAAAGCAGTCGAAACTTAAAACCACTGTGCAATGAA
>NW_011888811.1:2536330-2539053 GCF_000151845.1 Pteropus vampyrus
AATAGCCAAGATATGGAAGCAACCTAAATGCCCATCAACAGATGATGGATAAAGAAGTATGGTTCATGAATACAACAGAGTATTATGCAGCCATAAAAAAATATCCTACCATTTGCAATGACATGAATGGGCCTAGAGGCTATTTGCTGAGTGAAATAAGTCAGACAGAGAAAGATAAATACCATATGATTTCACTTATATATGGAATCTAAGGAACAAAAGGGGGTAAAAAAAAACCTAAATGAAAACAGACTCACAGACACAGAGGATGATCTGGTGACTGCCAGTGGGAAGGCGGTTGGGGGACTTGAAGGAAAAGGTGAAGAGATGAAGAAGAGATCAAAAGTCATGGGGACACAGAGGACAGCATAGGGAATATAGTCAATAGTATTAAAATGGCTGTAGGTAGTGTCAGATGCTGCCAGAGTAATCGGAGGGACCACTCATGAGTTACATAAACGTCTAACCAATGTACCGTATACCTGACACTAATAAAAAAAAAAAAAAGAGAGCGAGAGCGAGAAGTGGCCACTGATAGCCCTTACCTGAATGCTGTGGTTTAGGGAAGAGGTTCCCCAACGAGAAGAAAGTAGAGGTTCTAGAGACTAGTGCTGCCGCACAGACCCATGTCTTCACCATTCTATGGTGAAATGAGAAAAAAAATGAGAGCTTTATCAACCTCCTATTCCACTAATTCTGTAAGTAAACCCTCCATTCTGGTCACAGCGTTTCCTCCTGGAAGTTTTCTCAGTCCACTGCTTTGTTTTGTTTCGTTTGCCAGCTTCCTACAGTACAATATTGACTGTATTTCAGAATGGCCATCATCTCACACCATCCCTCAACGTGATTTAATATTTTTATTTATCTTGATAAATTTATATTTCTTAAACATACTATTTTAGAAGTTAACTATAAGAGACTTAAACATTAAAAAGTATTATTCACTATGAATAGAGGGGAGCTATAAAAATTAATTTGATTTTTAAAATGTTCCTAATTTCAAACTAGATACTGTTAGCCAATAAAACCTCTAGTCCAGCCCAAGCCTGCTACTTTTTCTAATACAAATTATCAAGTTTAAGTGAGTTGTTAAAAGTCACAGTAGATGCAAATTGAGATGCTCTTTTTTAAGTAAGAATGTATCTTACTTAAAAATCTGAAATGAAAATAAGTTCCTCGCTGTTGTTTCATTGTTCTATCAATCACCTAAGTGTTCTCCTGTAACATCGGTGATATTCATTTTGCTTCGTTGGTAGTAACGCTATAAAAATAACTGTAAGAAGAATGATGCCGTTGCTTCTGCTGATAATAGCAATACTAATAATTAAAATAACAAACTAATAATAGTCTCGCTATATGCCCGGCCGTGTTTTAAGCACTTTTGCACACAATATCTGATTGATTCTTCCTAACAGCTTATGAGAAAGAAAAGCACTTTTACACATGGAACTTGTAGCCCTAAAATGTCTAATGTGTTCGAGCTCTTAGAGTCATCAAGTTTAAGAGCAGTCACTAACCAAACTCAACTGCAAGACAGACAGACCTCATTCCTAGCCTCGCCACTTACTCTGCAATACTGGGTAAGCCACTTTAACACCATTTTGCAGAAGAAAACGAAAATTTGAGAGGTAACAGGTAACATTATATGCCAGGCATGAAGAGGAAGGAATAGGAGGAACAGGAGGAGGAAGAGGAGGCGGGGGGAGGAAATGGTGTTTGAATCCTTCTGCTGTCATTCATTTGCTATTTAACCTTAAGGAGTGTTGTTTAATAGGTCTGAATCTCACTTTCTTCATCTGTAAAATGATATCAACTCCTGAACAGCATTGTGGTGAATGTCCTGAAGTGGTCGCAGCGAAACGATGGCACAGTAGTTGGAATGTAATAGGCCCTTGGTAAGCAGTTCCTGGCAGTATTCTGCAGTGTGCTTATCCAACCCCTGGCCATTGCTCTTGGCTCTCTCTCTGCCATCGCGTCTCTGATGCTCTCCCTTATGCGTTCTGCCCACCATGATAACTCTTTCCTCTAAATTTCACGTCACTTAGTTCGCTTTTTTAAAAGATCCAACTTGTGTTTCGAATATCACCGAACCTTCTGGAAAGCCAGACTTACAGACGTCTTTATACCACATATGATTTCACCTCCTAAATGGCACTCAAAAGAACCTTTAGTATATTAGTTTTTTTAAATTAATAATTATATAAACTGAGAAAGGTATGTCAGCAGTACCTCAGAAGTTGAATTCTGACCTAAGTAATAGAAAAACATAGTGTCTTTTGCTTTCTGGGGATATTTTTTCCTCGTCATGTTGGCTGTCCCCAATACTTGTTATGAACTACACCATCTTCTGCTGGAGGCTATTAAATCCTCATACAAATAAGACAGTCACATTTTTAGTAATGTGATGGTTTAACATTCAAGACGAGCTTCTCAATTTGGCCAAAAGAATGTCACATTCTAATATCTGCTCACTTATCTTCTCTCTTACTTACTGTCTAATTATAAAAGTTACATATAATCATGGTAACAGAAAAATGTAGGAAAAAATATAAATAAGAAAATACAAATGACCCATTATTTTCCCAGAAATAATCACTATTAACATATGCTGGTATGTCTCTCACCTTTTTCTTAATGTTATTTGGTACAATTTAAAGCTAAGTATACAAGGATCGTGCTATATGTACTTTTATACCACATGTGTACTAATACCAAGGACAATG
>NW_011888811.1:2540268-2540588 GCF_000151845.1 Pteropus vampyrus
ATGTAGGAAAAAATATAAATAAGAAAATACAAATGACCCATTATTTTCCCAGAAATAATCACTATTAACATATGCTGGTATGTCTCTCACCTTTTCCTTAATGTTATTTGGTACAATTTAAAGCTAAGCATACAAGGATCATGCTATATATACTTTTATACCACATGTTTACTAATACCAAGGACAATGATTTTTTTTTAAATCTTTTAATAATTTTCCTAGAACGCCAAAACTGGTAACTTATACTTTATGTACTTTTAAAAACATGTGACTTAATCCTCAACAAAGAATACCAGTACTTTAGATACTTTATCTTCTGC
>NW_011888811.1:2541068-2554693 GCF_000151845.1 Pteropus vampyrus
ATCTTTTAACAGTTCTGATGTCAGAAGAGGAAACCGAAGGAGACCCCCAACAGCCCCCAGGAGCAACGAGCAATCAGATAGAGGTACCTGTTGAGCCTCTTGGGCTCGCTGCCTTCTTGCAGCCGCTGGGGTGGTAGGTAAGTTCCTCTCGGAGCCTGGACCCTAGCTCCACTGCGTTTCCATTATGAACTAGCTTTCTGACTTTACTTGAGCATTTCCTTTTCCGGACTGAGTCGGAAACCGACGGGGTTGGACTGGGTCCGACTTCAAAAACCGCCCGTGTCCGTGGTCGAACTTGCTTCGACTCAGAAACCAGACCCGGCCTGCGGTTGAACTGGGTTCCATCTGAAGATTCAGGTGAGTAAAATTTTGTTTTAAGGCTGAACAAGCAGGTGAGCCTTAGCAAAGATAATCTTGAATTACAGTGGCCACAGTGGAGAACTTTTAGCCATCTTAGATAAGCTTATCCATTTCTGAGGTGCCCTCAGCCAGGCGCTCACTATAATGGATAGAGGGAAAATTACTTTTCTGCTGCTACAGTTTCTGGTAAGGAGGATGAGACCTGCCGGGACAGCCCACGCACTTCAGAGCCTGTGAAAGGGTGAGAATTGTTACCAAAGTCAGCTCTTGCCAATCTCTATCTGTGGTGCCTGGTTGAGAGAGGAAGGGGAAATTTCACGTTGCCCCTTTCTTTCCAAATTCAGATCTTCAGGCAAAAACATTGATTTTCAAGCCTTTCTCTCCCAGGGATAGCTGTTTGCCTCTCGTTTATCTCACGTTGTGTCCTGATGACTTAGCTTGGTAATCGTCAGTTTGGGGATCCCAAACATATGGATGGACAAAAATTTGAGTTAAACCCCAGTTACAGGTCCTACTGAGTGTCGTCAGCACTCAGGGGATCGTCCGAGTCTTTCTTGTTGTTATCTTCGGGAGTGGCTCTCCATCTTGGGAGGGTAGTATCTTCTGCACCCTCTTTGGGGACTCTCTGGTATCCAAGTCCAGGGGATTATTCAATACTGCCAGAAATATTTACTATTTGGCCTGGCTGATTCCTGAGAAGGTATTCAAAAGGATTTTTTTTTTTTTTTTTTTTAAGTAGCTTGATGGTCAGAATTGGCCAAATCGGAAGCTGATATCCAGAGCCTGATAGAAACTTTTTATCATTGCCTCTCTGACAGGTAAAATAAAACTATGTACCCAGAGTGAAAGAGAAGCATTCTGAAGCCAGTGTGGAAAAGAGTTACTAAAACGTTCCAAAGAAACAAAGATCTAAATCTAGAACACAGGACTCTACTGACTTACTTCTTAGTTGAAGATCTTCTCCTTGATAAAAAGAAGCAAAATGAGGATAATATAGTTGAATAACTGGATCAGCTTCTGGATATCACTCAGGAAATAACCCAGTTCTTTGAGGAATTAAAAACAACTGTACTAGTCATATAAATCAAGTCTTTACAAGAATAGCAACATGGCTCTAGAAATACTTCCAAGTTCACCTATCCTTTTTACCAATCTCAGAAACTCCTCTATGCATTTCAAAAGGCTTCTAGGTATTGTAAAAGATTTGAATTAAAACAAACAAAAAAAAAAAAATCCCTTCTTGGAAAAATTTACATCCTTTCTCTGTGCCTTTGAGATGTCAGTATTCTACCTGGCCTTCTCTCAAAATCTAGAGCCATCTCCTGAAATGAAGACTTTAGGGAAGTAATCCTTACCAGGAAAAAGAAAAAAAGAAAAAGGAAGAAGAAAGAAGAAAGAAGGAGGAGGAAGAAAAGAGCCTATTTGGAAATGAGATAAATAAAAATTCTTAAAAGTCTTTTCCACAAATATTAGTGAAATCTTTAGTCATCTAAGGAGCTAACTTTTACTTATTCTGTTTGCCAGAAACATGGTTTGGGTCCAACTATTCTTTTATAAACTAGTGAGTTTACTAGATCATAGCTTATCAGGTCAAATTCTTCATAATAAAACATGTCTTTCCCTAGAATAATCCTACATTTTTTTGTGTATCCTATAAAGTTCAATCAGTGAATCAGTATCTGGACTAAAAGATTGGACTAAAAAATGTGGTTCTTCTCCCTCCCTGGCTGTATAAACATGAGCAAGACATTAACCTCTTGGCCCTCAGTTTTCAGGATTAAAGAGGACTTTGTCTTTATGGTTAAATAACTAATTTATGTTTAAAAGTAAAAAAAAAAAAAAATGTGGTACATGGTATGTATTAATAACTACTCCTTTCTACTTCTTAATACCTTCATAAATGGTTATATTAAAACACCCCATCCATCCTATATTAGTTCTGGTTACATATGTTCTATTTTATTCTTTATATTTCCGGGAAAAAAAAAATTTTTTTTTTTGCAAAATATGTAATATTGCATGGCTTTATGTGAGAGAATGTGAAATATTTAAAGAAAACCTGCTATAAATCTCCCAATGTTAAGAGGCAACTCAGACATGTAGTGTAGGAAAAAGAAAATCTCGAAATGCACTCATCTTAAAGGTTAGCTACTGAGTATTAAAGGGCGCTTCTACACTGGCAAAGTGGGAAAGAAAAAAGCTCAGTGTAAGACTTTCCACATAGTACTCATAATTCCAGTCCTGACGTAGAAGTGGATTTTAAACCAGAGGGGGGAAAAATGTGTTAATCTGGTTCAAAGAGACTTGATCACTTATATATTCAGCACGTACTAATTGTTATGAACTCTTTAAATGGGAAGGAAAGTGAGAAATGGCAACCTGTAGTCTAACAACAGGAAAATAAAACCACGCATCACCCACTGAGGGATGTGGTGCTGAATATCTGTTTTTTCCACAAATGTCTACCTAAAATAGGGTTTCATTTTAATAATATCAGAAATCGAAAAAAAATCATTCATTCTGTTTAGTCCTTACCAAAAGCAATCTTTAAAAGTATCAGGGTGTTTTTTTTCCCCCCTGAGATCTTAAAGCTTCTTTCTCTTTTGTCTTCATTGTTTAAATAGGGGAAAATAGCCGTTTTTAGTGATGACAGAATCACATCTTGAATTTTATCCTAATCAGGTTGAAAGCAGATATGACTGCCCTAGATGAAAATCTACATTGAAATCTACGTGTTTTCTATGAATACGACATGGAGAAAAAAACATATTATACACTACTTCCAATTAAGTATAAGAAGTCTCATGGGAATGTTTCAGATAGATCCCTGGCTGGAAAAGCTGTATACCTTAGGATATACCTTTGCCTCTTATGAGCAAAGAGAGTAGCGTTTAAAACTTCAGGCATAAGCTAAGTGAAAAAGGAAAAGACCAGAGGTGATCTGGGAGGAAACTAAAAATCTGAGCAAACACCGACATGTTTATAAAGCCTCTTGCCTGGTAAAACCCGTGCCATTTATTCTATTAGGGCTGAAAAATGAAACTCTAAATGAACAGCAGAGGGCAGGAGCCTTGCAAAGCCCTTCTCAAAGTAGGTAGGTATTTCTTAAAAACAGATTCAACAGAGTATAAAATATATTGCCAGACAGCATGAAGGACTTCTAAAAGTTGATAGTAGCTTTCTACAAGTCAAGTCCTGCCTAACTGATTGACTGGCGTGTTATTTAGTCAAAATTTAAAACATATTTGGTTGTAATAGTGAATTATTGAAGTACTGCCCTAACCAAATGACAACAAAACATAATAAGAACACTGAGAAAACTTAAGTTTTCAGGCCAATATGTTAGGCGGATCATGGAGATCTGCTTTTATGATCAAGCAAGTTCCCAAGGCAATGCAGTCTTTTTTCTCTTTTCCCATATTGACAGACTGCTCCTCAGTATCTTCTGCCTCTTTCCCTGACCGCCAGTACCAAAGAACCCATCTTACATATCAGAAAACTGAGTCAGAAGATTAAATTAGATGATACAATTATGATGATGAGCAAGAAGCAGGAAAAACAGTGGATGATTGTTGGGTCTAACAAGGTCAGGAAAATCCACTAGGGATCTAAACACAGGCTATATCCTCTAGGGCAGGCTTCTTTCTTCTAGGTCCTGCCCCACCAAACTCATCTCCTCCAACTCTGCAGTTTTCGGAGCCGTCACTTGCTCTAGGAGAGGACAGATGGGCTAGCATAGAATATGCCAGAATCTTAGGTCTGTTTCACCATACGCTCTCCTATTTCTTCCAAAATTGACAACTCTACATTTATAATGGATTTCCTAAACACGCGGTGATATTTCCTTTAGAAAAGAAAAGCAATGATGGACTCAAGCTTGCAAGACAGAACAGGGTACCAGGGGAGATTTCTGGGAGCATGGCATCTGATCTGTGCACTAGCAACATTGAAGTCAAACATTTGTTCTAATGGAGTCAAGCTTTCCTGGCACAACCCAGTTTGGATCTGACCAAGACACCAGGAATGACTATGCTTCAGAGAAAATTAAGGTGTCCTGAGCATCATCCCATTGAGTGCCTTTCTCAGAATCAAAGCACGATCAAATCCAAAAAGAAATCACTACTCTTCTAATAAAAGATTCTCCCCACTTGGACCACACGTCTAAGAAAGCATATGGCGACAGCAAGAAAAATGTGCTAAACTCACCGTGGTGGAGAGGTAGGTTTCACATAAGTTGCCTCAACTCGTTTCTTTGCCTGCAAAATGAAGCTAGAACTGCAGATAACATTCGCTCGTTCCTGAATATGTGTCCAAACACCAGGATAAGCACCTCACTGCGTCATTGACTTCATCACCACAGTTTCATGAGATTCCTGTTCAGGCATTGTATTACTTGCCCCATAAGTACTTTCTAAATGGGCTTTCCAACCAGGCTGTCTGACTGTTGTATTATGCCCTTCCCTTCACGAGGGTCTTTACATCATCTCCTCGGCCCTTAAAGCCATTCTCCCTCAGCCACCTAAGATCTACTCTTTACTCATTGCCTCCTCTCAACAGAAAAATTTCTGTTAGCAATAATAAAGAAAGAGAAAAAAAAATCAATCCAGATACCTTTTTCATCTATCCGCCTAATCACTTATAAGTCTCCACTATAGCTCCTCTCATACCTTATCACTGACCACAAAATCTCTATACATACTCAAATTATTAAAATTATGCTGTAGTTGACATTTTAGCTAAGTCAGATGCCCCATCTCCAAATTAGAAAAATTGTGTAATGCATTAATTGTCCTCATAAAATCCTTTAATTGTCCCACTCCAAAGTGAGCCATCTTGGTAGGATTTGACCTGTAGAAATATAAAAGCAAGCTCTAAAAGCAAAATACCAGAGAAAATGAATGTAAGAGACACAAGAAAGAGACTTAGGAAGACATTTGATATATGGTGCTAAATGCTGTAGAAGGATACGGAGGATGCCAGTTCAGGAGCAATAAAAGCAGAAAAGATTTTAGTAGGCACATTAGAAAGGCTTGCCGGCTTCCTTTTCGCTTTCTGCCTGCATAGATTAACACCATTAAACAGATCAAGGGAACCAAGCTTTTCTACCCAAAAGGTCTTTACACACTGCAATGAGAAGCTATGTGGTCCAGTTAATCACAATCATCACCTTTTATGTCCCTGTGTACAGAGCAAATAAGAAAAGTGTGATGGTCAAATAATTTGTAGAGGCCGGGGGATGAAAAAAAGAGCATTGGATGGGGATCCATCCAGGTAGAAAAGAGGCAGATGCACGACTGAAGAATTATAGTTATTCAGCTGGGTTGGGAGAGGGGAGGAAACAAGAGCAGATTTCAGAGAGAGAAAATGGCAGTTCAAATTACTTTTGTCCATAAGGAAAAAAGCAGGAGCTGGGAGGGTCGGGGAAGCCAGCTCTCCAATCAGAGCTGAAAAAGCCCTATTTTGTGTTCCATATGAAAGCGCTTTGGCCGATAATGCGAATGAGACTTGAAGCAGAGGGAAATGCAAAACTGGAGCGATGATTCCACTCACCCAAAGTGTGGCTCCTCGATGTGCAATTCAGTTAGCTTTACAGGAGTGCTCCGCGACCAAGCCAAGTGACAAGGCGAGCCCCAGACTGCGTGGGCAATAAAACGCTGAATGTGTAACTGTGAAAAAGAAAAAAAAAGAGGAGAAAATAGATAAGATTCAGATGAGCACATAAAACAACAGCGACGACAACGAATAAAAATGCAAATAAACACCATACATCTTCAAAATGTAGGAAAGTTGGGATTAGGAGCTAAATGAGCTAAATTGCACACCTTACCCTTTAAAATTTCTTTCAATAGAGGAATGTAAAATACGGTATAAAGCATACTAATTAGTTCAGTCATTTTAAGTATGGCACACAATTACCATTAAGATACAAAATTAACACAATAGTATCCCCATTTGTTATCTCTCAAATGTATTGCTGTTTACAATATAAACACTAAGATGCATAGTATTGGAATGGGAAAATACTTTAAATGCATCTTTCTAGCAATATACAGATTTTAAGTTTGATTCTCACATTTACAAATAATTTACTTCATCTTAAAATTTACAGCTTGCTTGCCTGTACAATTTGAGCATTACTTTGCCAACTTTTAAATTCAAATACTTGCTAGTCAGTACCATTATCAATAGGACTTAGGAATATATTACATATCAGGAAAGTCCCATTAACACTAACATAACTTGCTTTGGGCAAGTAACTTAAGCTTTCACTATCTAAAAATGGGGATATAATAGCACTTATTTCATACAAATGTTATGAACATTAAACGCAAAAATCCATCTAAAGCATATAGTACAGTGCCTGACACATAGTACTCCTTCAATACATGCCATTTTTTGTCATTGTTAGCATCGTTCCAATGCCACATGTCTGAAATGTCATCACCAGATTTGGGGCTCATCTTCTAATAAGCAACTCTTTAGAAAAATGCAAACGTTACTTGTCCAAAAAAAAAAAAAAAGTCTAAATGTTAAATGAATCCACACTAAGACACTTGCTGCTAGTCATTAGATTCCCTTTTCCTCTGGCCAGCAGACTGGGACAGTGAGGGGAAGCCGAGGGTGATTTCTTAAATTCGCAAAGGGATTAGTATTAATGCAAAGCGAAAAAAGTTCAACCGAGGAGTTAAAAAAAGCTAAAATTGAATAGCTCTAAGTTCCTGGTTTTGCCCAAGTCATTCTCATCTTGAGCACTAAATGTACCCCTCCCATGCCACATATGAAGAGGGGCCCTTCCTCCATCAGCATTTCCCAGGCAGGGTGTAAGATCCTCTGATGAGCTGAACCCACCTTCTGTCCCCATGCATGGCCACAGCTGGCTGCTACACGCTTTGTCACACTTCTCACAGGGACAAGCAGTATTTTCAGACTGATGGCTCTATCTTCCCTGACCACTCTGAAAGCCCTCTACAACAATCCCTGGCAACGTGGTATAAGTATCAGGTGCTCATGTCTTCCAGACAGTAAGAGGGCTTGTCACAATGCAGTGGACAGTATGGAATTCAAATCACAGCAGACCTGAATTTGAATTGTATCTCTATCACTAATAAGTATAACGTCATATGAAGGTCCTCACACCCTCTGGGCCTCAGGCTTCTTGTCTGAAAAATGGGAGTGGGGCAAAACACCTGCCACACAAAACTGAGTAATAGAGAAAGACATTGCTTCCGGCACACAGAAAGCTAACGACAAATGTGAATCGCAATTTCTGCTTTTTCTTGCTCTGATATCTTACTTATTATGGTACCTTAAAAATCTGATTATAAGGGGATGGTAGATGTAAAACTGTCTTATCTAGATTATGTGTCTTTAAAAGACAAATTGACAAGACTAGACAGAATTATAAGGCCTCATGTAAACTTGCTTTGTTTTTATTTTGTTTTATTTTTTTTTTTCAAGTTTTCAACTTGGTAATCAGAGCCCAGCAAAGCAATACAGTTCTTTGATTTCCTCCTTAGAAACTCTGCAGCCTTTATTGTCTTTATATCGCACTTTAGCACTTAATTATATCCTACCTTGTAATAATTAGGTGTCCTTATAATCAAGTCTGTTTACTCACTTGTACAATTCTGATCCTTTAATCTCTCTTAAATATTAGTTTTTCATGCTATTAAGAGCCACAATTTAACAATCTTATTACTAAATTAAATTGCAAGAATATTTTGAAGAAGATTCACCAGTAGATTGAATATAAAAACTACTTTTAAGATTAGAACTAGCACAAAGTCATAAAAGTAACCTGGGCAGTAGAAGCGTGTGGGGCATGCATGCCTCCCCCACCTCCCCTGCCCCCCGGCCCTGCCCCAAAGAGCTGTGCAGCCCTGGGCAAGTCACTGACCTTTATCTTTAGACCTGCAAATGAGCCCGCACTTGAGTTAGATACTGGTCTCAGCCAGATCACAAATTTATTTTAAAGAGAAGTTAAGCATTTTCTATAATAATAAGACTATAATAAGGCAGCTATAATTTTAGGCAACACAAAATGTTACTTGCTTCATATTTTCATATAAATTTAAAAGCCTGCTGCTAGAATGTAAAACAAAACAGTCATGGTCAGTAAACACAATACACTCAATACAGTGTAACGATTAAATCACTGGGCTCTACAGTTAAACTGTTTGGGTTAACATGTGATAAAAACACTTCATAGCAATGTGATCTAAGACAATTTATAATCCTCTATGTTCCTTAGATTCCTCCTGGGTGAAATGACAATATCTAACTCATAGGGTTATTGAAAGATAACATAGATAATGCACTTAACACAATGACTGGTACACAGTAAAGGTTAACTATTATTTTTGTCTATTTTTATTACCGAAATAGAATTATGTAAAAATGCACTTAATTCTAAAGCATTAAACTCACCTCATATTTTATTATATGCATTATGAATATATGTCAAGTGAATAAATGGAAATGATTTTTGACGTGTAATATTCAGTAACAAATGATACATGCTTTAAGAAAACAGATTTACCATATGTTACTACTTATTAGGTGTTCATCTTCATTAAGGTATATAAGATAAATGTATATACTGATTGAAATTAAATCTTAGTAATTAAATTATAATAAAACTAAATAAACCCAAACTTTATATTTTTTTCTGAAATATACATTTTTATTATATGTTAGACCTGGGATTTTATATAAATACAAAATCTATATTTTCATATTTATTTTTTAATATTATTTTATAGTCCCATTGTAAAATAAAATGATACAATTACATTAAAAAAAAAAAAAAAAGAAAGAAAACAAAAGTCATTCCAGAGCACATCAGTCCGTGATAACCACTGTTTAAACTTTGGTGAGCATCCTTCTAGGCATCCTCTGCAAATACCTTCAGCTTGAATAGACGAAATTATGCATAAATAGGACAATGCCATCCATTTTTATTCCAAACCTTTTCTATAATAGAATGCACTTTCTAAATTATTGACAGCAGTCAATCTGGGTCCCCTTTTGATACAAATTATTTTAACTTTTCATTTAATGTTTATAGGAAATGTGAGAAATGTAAAAGTACTATTTAAAAGAATTATAAAATGAGCAATTTAATTAAATATTATTGACACCTAAGGAATAATTTAGGGATGCCTCAATTTGCATCTTTTAGGTGGACTTTTCCATATAAAGAAAAAAAAAATTAAGCAAGTACCAGATTAAGTATTTTACACAAACGCCACAAAATGAAGTGATATAGACAACCTTATAAAAAGCCAGACAATAGGAATAAAACTTACAAAATGTTATCGTCATTCAAAGTACCAGTTCCCTTAATGGATATTAAGTTTACAGGCTTAAAAGAAATATTAACGATCTTCTCTTTAGATATAAAAAGAATGATATTACAGTGTGAGAAATGGAAGATTAGTAAATGCAAATTAATTGACTTCTTTCTAATGAATAAAAATAGAGATTTCACAGACGTAAAAATATGAGCATATGAGTTTCATAGCACACAGCAGAAGAAAATGAAATGACGAGTTCAGATCAATGAATTTCAGAATACACAAGCCCTGTTGCATTCTACTATTCATATAACTGGGAACTTCTGCCTTCTTCAAAAACAAGGAATTATCTAAATCCATTTGGACATGAAATAAAATAATTTTATAATGTAGAAAGTTATTAAATGATCTGGTTATGCTAAAACCAGTCAACTAGAATCATTCAGTCATTGATCTGACAGATATTTGAGGAGCGACTACTTCAAGCTCTAGGTCTATGCCATCCAATAGAGGAGCCACTAGCCACTTATGTCTACTGGGTACTGAGCACTTAAAATGTAGCTAGTCTTTGCTGACATATGCTATAAGTGTAAAACATATCTGATTTCACAGATTTAGTATAAAAATATAAAATATCTCGATAATACTTTATATTGATTACATATTTAAAAGCTAATGTTTGATATATTGAGTTTAATGAAATACATTAATAAAATTAATTTCACCAAATTCTTTTTATTCCTTTTAATGCACCTATTAAAAAATTAATATAACACATGTAGCCGTGGTTTGCATTATAGCTCTATTGGCGACCCTTTCTCTAGATGATGGTAGGAATTAAGGAAAACAGTATTCACGTTTGCATGCTTGTGCTTGAGCAATAATTCTGTTTAAGGACCTGTGTCAGACGCTGAGGAAGGTGCATTATAGCATAAGCTGCAAGCCAACCTCTAAAATTTTGTAATCTAGTAAGTGTATCAGAAAGACACACCACAAGTCATGCATGTAACAGCAAAGCTACTGAATACAAATACCCTAAAATATAACACCTTTATGCAAAGAAATCTAAGAAAGTGATGGTTATCCAATGCACCTTACTTCTTTTACCACGAGAGGGACATGAGGCCAAAATCATCAGCAGTGCAGAACCCATGGCTGGGGCTATGGATATGCTCCTCAGGCTTTGGGTGGGGGATGAGGGGCTCACATTTTACTTGCTTTTAATGGTAAATGTGTACAGTGGAGCAAGAGAGTGGCCTCATCACAAACACTATTTGAAATTTATTGATACCTCCAAGCTAGTAAAGTCAGGTCTTTGGAGGAGAGAGCCAGAAGCAAAAAAATGTCAAGATATCCAGAGGTCCCAGAACCTCCCTAAGAATCTGAAAGCCCGCCGTGGTTGATAAATAGATTAGAGAACTGTTGGATACATGTTAGAGATTAATTAACAGACCACAATCTTTGGTGGCTCTGATCAACATCACAAAGAAATTATACACAGCCAAAATAACAACACGGTATGCTCAGAATGAATTAAAAGTAGCAAATCTCTATTTTTATAACATGTTTTATTTCTTCTAAAATCACTTCTGGCTGAAGAAGTCTCCTTTTCTCACTATACGGAATCTCTGAATTTTCACTCTGTAGAATAATATTTCAATTAATTTAAATCATCTTCTCTCTCACATAGAGATTTCCACAATAATCTGTCAAAATGTGGCACCATATTGCTCAGAATTCATGTTTCTATCATAAAGATGCACCAGACCAATGAAAACACAATCGTATTTTCAACATTCAAATACCAGGTCTGTGATCCAAAGCTTATGTTCAAAGGTTTCAATAAAGGGGGAAAAAAATTCTACAGAATTTTACAAAGATACTCTGTGTAATACCAATTCATTAAGCAGTTTCAAAGGGTTGAATCTTATTTTGCTTAAGGGTTATCTGATACAGAAACTACTGGAACTTTATAAAATATGTACTCTCTCCCTGCTCATTTTCTAAATGAATAAATATGAAGCCAATTTTACACAGAATCACTTCAACTTGAACTAATAATTGTGTATTGCATGCCTAGAATAATGTTCATTTCAGAGGGATACATATCAAAAGGAATGCAAAAGAAAACATGAAATCAGTCATAAATCACTAATTATAATTAATTCATAGATAGTAGAGGTTCATTCGCTTTTGCTAAAATATATAGAATGTACTCATATGGAAATCTAGAGCAAAATCAAGACAGTGTCAGCTCCTATAAGGACTGTTTTTATTTGCTGAGTAGTTTAGGAGACAACATACTGTTTTGGAAGACATGTTGGTATAAGCAGAAACCTGTAGTCTCACCAGAAACTATGGATTTCTTGCTAATTTCCTTTACTTTGAGGAATGTACAAGAATCCTTTTGAGAAATTTTGAAGTCATTAAATAAAAATAAAAACTTGCCGACTTTGCTTGGGACTTAATTTACATCAAAACATTCTGGGGTATTTGATTTGCATTGAAAGATATAAAGAGTTTTATAAAAGTATCATCATCTCTTTTTAAATGTGCATAGATGGAGAACTAACCCATAGAATAAGAATGCGTTTGAAACCATAAAAGGAATTTGACCTTTGTGTACGGTAGCTGTCTCTCCTTAACTTACACCCCCAGCGCACTGAGTCGGTTTTGTAATAGAGTAATTACCATATTTGACTTCTGTCCATGAGCATAGTACGTAATTGTTAATCTGATCCTCCCAACTATCGCCCGCGATCTCCCTCAAAGGGTTACCTCGTTGTTCGTCATATTCATGCCCTGATATGGAGACGGCTGAACCTCTTTGTTGCTCACTCATGGCCCTGCATTCTCACCACCTAGAGAGAGTTATTCAAGTGAGCGAGTGAACAAGTGACCAAGTGAGACAACTACCTGAAACCTCACATCAGCAAACAGTTGGTGAAAACATGACCTGGAATACAGAATCACCACAGCATCCTTCCAAAAGCCATACGACAACAAAAGAAGCCAGAGAGAAAAGCTTAGAGCATTCCATTTATTTGGTTTCCAGACACATGAACTCTGGCCAGTGGTGGTCTATGATAAATTTTCAAAGTGAAGACAGAGTAAAAATTTTTTCACAAAAATTAATAGAATCAATGGCGTTACCTAGTCTGTGCACAAAAAAATTTTAAAGCACTTTTAAATTTGCTTTATCTATACTCAGTTTGAAATGATCGATTTACTAAAAACCATAATTGATTCATATCTGCATTAAGGATAACTGCCAGTGGATTTCTATTTACCAACACATTATCAGCCATTGCTATGTTTTACTTGTACGTGGCTGAATATAATGAAATTGTATTCCTTTAAAAAATAATTCATATTTCCACTCTTCGTTCACGCTATTAATACACACAGGTGCGCACACACACACACACACACACACACACACATGCATATTTTCTCCCTCACACACACACACATCAACTCAATACAGGCCACTAGAATTCGAAAGTGTTTACATTGAGTATTTTACAATGAGAGTGTGGAGAAAAAGATAGAGAAATGTGGAAATAACGTGTTCACAATATTTTGAAAATTTAAGATCTCATATATTAAATGTCATATAGAAATAATTATACTTTTGGATTTTTTTAAAAATATAATTATAAAAGATGAAGCTGTCAGAATATTAAAAGATTATGTTTTAAATGTTTTAAATACAAATGTCTATTTTAATCATATTCTTGTCAGATCTAATGATGTCAATAAAATTAAAGATGCACCTTTAGAATCAATTTCAGAGCTAAAATACTCATTGTATAAGGTACTAATAAAAATAATGCCGCCCTTCCAAAAGAAGAAATATAAACGAACTCGTTATTTATTGTGCTAGTCTCACCAATGTGAACTGTGCCCTTTAAAATATAAATTCTCCATTAAGAGTAAATATAACCACACTCTAAACAAGACATCAAC